>NC_070580.1:1448750-1772500 GCF_027409825.1 Scomber japonicus | reverse complement strand
CTGGGCGACAGGGACAGAAGCAGTACCAATTAAATATTGTAACTCATCAAGCAGTTCGGTTACAGCTGCATTTGGCACAAGAAAAGAATGTTCCAACTTGAGCAGGACCGGGGCTAACTTCACTTCAATAGAGTGTGTCAAATTTCTTGGTTCTTCATTAGTAAGTTCTTCAGATGTTATATCATCATCAGATTGTACAGTAGCACCGCTTTCAAAAGATTCTTCAACAGCAGAACTACCAACAGGTCCATCAACTATTCCTGGCTTAAAATCATGAATTGTGTGGGGGTTATGTCTTCGCCACTTGTGAGTATTAAAAGCACCGTAAATATTTGTTTTATATGAACAATCACTAAAAACGCATTCAACAGATTCACGATTTCTTAAGTGTGTCCCAATGTGTTTAAAATAATCAGTCTCTGTAGAAAGTTGATTGTTCTTGCAGATGTGGCACTTGAATGCTGAAAAGCTATCTTCCTGTGGGGATTTTTGAGTAGGATGGCATTTGCTTAGATGAGTCAGCAGAGCTTTCCATGTTTTGCAAGTGCATGGGCAATTCTCATAAGTACAGGGGTAAGCACGGCCCCGCCCATTATGATGATGATCAAGTTTATAATGTTTCAGAAGTTCTGATCTTCTTGAATATGAATTCTCACAGTCTTTACATTTCCACATACATGGACAACTGAGGAAAAATAAAAAGGCAGAGGAGAGGACGGTTTTAGGAGAGTGATCTAATTATCACAAATGCCCTCATGATATTGAACTTACCACTACAATAAGACGAGGGACTTCCAAATTGGTGGTTGCACAGCAGAACACAGTGGATCTGGTGGCTGCTCTCCTTAAATTAAAAGAGAAAAAAACATTTTAATGTTGGATATTCTCAATGTCCCATGAACATGAATCTAATACAGTTTAAAATTGACAAAACATTATTATGCCTTCTGTTCTTTTTAAATCGGATTTACTATGCCTATGAAATAAAATACCTGACAAAACATAACTTATGTTGCTTCATTATTACACAGTTCAGTTTAGCTTTACCAAAAAGAGAAAATACAGCACAGTAAGCAATAACACACAAACACAGCACAATAGCACAGCAAGCACCACAGTACCAGTAATATTTATTCCACTCGCCATAAGTCAAACACAAGAACATTTGCTCAAAAATAAAATAGCTTATCTGCCTCTCTCAATCACCATCCTCTCTCCCCCTACCCCACTTTCACCTGCCTGTCTGCTCCCACGTCACTCACCTCCTGCCCCCGCTGTATCTGCCGTCACACAACACAACGAGAGCCCCCCCCCCCCCCGTGGGTCTGTCTGCGTTAACGTTATGTCTGACTCCAGCTCTCAGTAAAAGTCATACTGTGAGAGAGCGCCGTTCACGGGTTCACAACTGCGTTTATCAAGCGGAAATACAGTAACGTTAGGCTACGTTCAGTTCATGTTCGCCCAAAATATGAGCGAGGTCATGAACGGTATCGGTCATTGAACGCGTACGGGCACAACACAAGTCACACACCTGGCATGGAGAGAACACTTTTTTGCTAGCCCTCAACAGTGGTTGCACTGGACATTTTGAATGATAGTGACCCGAAAATCATGCCACAGTCTAATTTTAAGTTACCCGTTTGTCGTTTTTGAATTATTATTATATTCAACATTTAATTTTAGTTCCTGTTTAATTAATATTCACCGCAAAATATACAGAGCAGTTCTTGCTGAGCTCATGAGATCGAGCTCAAGCTTCGCTAATTGCCCACAAAAGCACAAACTCACACAAACGTAAGACAGACTCTTTGTCTGGGGGCTAAAGTTTACGCCCGGTTATCTTTAAAAATCGTAATGACTTACCTTAACGTTACCACAATGCCGTAGGACCTGATATTTTTCTCTTCGGCATGACGTCTTCTGCGATGGAGGACTGAGGCGGAAGTACAATTGCCGCCAGAACTTTTAAAGATTGCGCATGCGCGAATCACTCAGTCTAATAAAAATGCTTTGATTAAAATTTAAAAAATCAGTTTGGTGCCTCGCTGTCAGTTTACATTATAGTAAAGTAAAAAAAATAGATTCAACCATAAACATAAATAAGAAAGTTTAGTTTAATTGAGCAAAGTAATTTTTTTTATTCATTGGAATGAAAACAAACACATTAAATGAAAAACAGCTTTGTTTCACTTTTTTCAGTGTGGATGGTGCTGTGGAGTCAGCAGGCGTCGTCACCGGGCAAGGAGGAGCTGCAGGAGGATCATCTAGGTGGACCATGTTGTCAGCGGATAGGGCTGCATAGCGGTTAGAGAGGTTCAGGCAAGGCGGAGAAGCAGACCCACCTGAGTCCCTCTTACGACCGCGAACCACAACCTCGGTCCAACGTGGCTGCTTGGGTGTTGAGCAGGAGGAGAGTTGTGGACCGGCAGGGTCCCAAGCAACTGTGTCCCGGAGGATTGTACTGAGTGAGGCGATCTCTTTGGATTGTACAGATGCTACCTCCATGAAGTTGGACAACAGTGACTCTTTCTTCTGGAGTTCATCAGAGAGCCGTCGGATATCTTCCTTGAGATCAGAGATCTTTTTGTTTGCTTGCTGCATTAGTTCACTGTCTATATCAGGCATATTTGTTATGTTAAGCTTAGCCGTGTAGCTACCGACCAAGCAGTAGTCAATGCAATGCGCAAAGCAGTGTGTGTATGTCTCTTAGGCCAGTCCAAAAGACCGAGAGTTACGCCGAACTGTGAGTCAGATAAAGAGACTTGGAATACGTTGAAGTCAGCTTTATTCACAGATGTTTATTGTGGAAGACAATAAAATACCAATAGTTGTCGATGGAGTAAGGCGGTGTGCAATTGTCCTCCTGAGTTGTTTTGGCAGATCTCGACAACAGATGTGTATCCAATTCAGGGAAGGCCTTGCCTAGGAAAAGATGGTTTTAAAACACCAGTGTCGAAAAGATATATAGCCTTAGACTGGATAAAAACGTGGTGGAAAGTAGGTTTTCAGGCGGAGTTTTCTGGCAGGTACACAAAGACGCCGGCGCATAGTAATGACGTAACAAGCAAACGAGTAGTGGCCTGACGGTTAGAGAAGCGAGCATGTGACCAGAGAGAATGTGATCAGGGCGTTCCTGGAAAAGAGAGCATTGCTTTCAGTGAATTTCTCCTGAATAAATAAAGGTTAAAAAAGATGTACTTGACTAATTTGAAACAGCTGGTACGGACAGTCCATGTGTTACTGTATGGGATAGCATTTACTTTTTAAAATATGCACTATGTCTTTTATTGTAATATCACTCTCTTGTTGAATATAGAAGACATTTAAGTTTATCAAGCAGTGATATACAGACCTATTAACATCATATTTTCACATAAGGTTAAATGATTATGTTTACAGTGAAACAAAAAAGATATGGTGAAGTTACCCTTCACATTACCTGCTGCATTTAGTCACTATGGAAAGCCACCTTTTAAACAGTGTTTAAGTGTTCTGCATTTATCATGACTGATCTGCAGTAGCCAAGGTACAAACTGCAAAGATCTCTCTGGCATTAGTGAGCCAAATGCAAAAATTCCCACATTGCATACAAAAAATAAATAAAGAATAAAGAGCGTGGAAGGAAAAGAGAGGGAAAAATAGATGTGTAAAACATAATATTCAAATACTAAAACTTAGGTACAACTTAGATAGGATATTTGGCATTCATACATGCATACGGGCGGCTTTGGCTCAGGGGGTAGAACGGTTGCCAACGGTGTGTGAATGTGTATGAATGGTTAGTTTCCTCCTGATGAGCAGGTTGGTACTCTGTGTGGTAGCTCCTGTCATCAGTGTGTGAATGAGACATGTAATGTAAAAGCACTTTGAGTGGTCATAACAACTAGAAAAGCGCTATATAAGTACAGGCCATTTACCATACAATCTGTAATCAGTAGTTAGACCTGACATGACATTCTATCCTGCAGAAAATAGGACAACACCTTTCTACAAAGCAGCGTAGTGTACCCACTCGCAGAGGAGAGCGTAATGTTCCTCAGTTGGCTTTTCTGAACTAGCTTTAAGGTTACAGTGAAGTTTAATGTGGAGTCCTCGGATCTCAGCTGTGACTGGCCATGTCATGGTTTTCCATTTTTTTCAGGTCACAGTAGGATAATTTAACTTTCCCTGCTGCACTGTCAACCCACCCATGTGCCCCTGTCACAGCCAAGCGGAAATGAAATGAAGCCAACACGGAAGTAACTTAGAACTGCATTCTAGCAAAAGGCCACCAGGGGGCGACCATGTTGGTGTCAAAAGGACTTCCGTCTCTATACAAGTCAATGGAGAATTCACCAACTTCTCACTTGATTTCTAACCTCAGTAAATGTTTTCAAAATGTGTTTATGGTCTCAATCGCTAGTTTAAATCCTACTTCAATGCAGTATGATGTTCATTTGTGAAATTTTGGCCTCCCTGATTTTATATTTGACAATAAAGCAGGGTATGCATTAGGGTGTGGCTAGGTCGTGATTGACAGGTTAATTGCCCTATGTCCTCGAGATCCAGCCCTTGCAACCATAGCAACCTCCCCGCTCCGCCCATGGCGTTGCCTCATGCCCATATAAGTAGAATCCATGTTTTTATTTTCCCAGCATGCACCTGAAATTTTCAAGATGGCGCCGCCCAGATTCGAAACTATTGGCTTCCGAGCAGCAGTCCACAAACCAATGGGTGACGTCACAGATGTTACGTCCATTTCTTCTATACAGTCTATGGTCATAGCCATGCTCCTGATTCATTGCTGGTCATAGAAGATGAATCGAAGGTGTTGGCACCATGTAATGGCATAGTGTGTTGATGGAACTACTGCCTGTTCTTTAATCTCTTTGGGTTCAAAGGGCAAATAACATTACCTTGAAATAACTCAAACTTGCAAAGCCACTTGTTGTAAATATTAGCACCACAGAAGGAGCTAAGAGGAAAAAACAACTTCAGATTTATTGTTCTGAGAGGGCAAACAAAGCCTGGAACCACAGAAGGGTTGAGTACAATGTCTGCCTGAGAAGCAACCCACTTCATCCTGCTGAGGCTTTTAATTGTTTTTTTTCTCTTCTGTTGATGCCCAGAGGCTGGCAGTAATATTAATTTTTCATCAGAATATTTGTTATGCTGTAAATTTTCCTGGCTTTGAGTTGCACAAGTAGCTTACACATACATTTTCAGGTTGGGTGTTGAGAGAGAGAAGTGACAAGAACAGGGTTATGAAGGGAGTTAGAGAAGAGGAGAGGGGTAGACAGAAGAAAGGACTGGGATGGGACAGATAGAGTGAGCAGGACTTGCAGTAAAAAAGAAGGGAAATAAACTAAGATTAAAAGAGGAAATCTCATATACAGTAGCAGGAAAACAATAGAACTGATCTGTTCAGTCTTTCACAGGAGAAAAAGGCAAAGTGAGATAGAGAAAAGGCTGCCGTGAAGAGGCCTTTCACCTGTAAGCCAAACAAACTTCAAATTTTCATGTTTGCTGATGAACTTGGTAATTACATCAAATTAAGACCATTTACTTCAGCAGGAGTTTTCAATCTGATAATTGGTATGCTTTCACAGGCCTTTGTTCTGCTTTGTAATAGGCATCCTTTAGGACAAAATTAGTGCAATTATTTGTGCTCTGTAATCCTGTAGCACACAAAGAGAGAGATGTCAGAGCTGTGGTGGTTTAATGGTGAGCCGGGGAGGCCCCATTGATTGTGGATACAGATATTTACAGTGCATACGAACAATGGAAGGAGAGGATGAATAGGAACTACAGCTACATATCCCAGTTTGAATGTTTTTTTTTATACTTGTGTACAACCTAAATATTTGGTCTGATTGTGATGCCCATGGATGGTAACCATGGAGGAAAGGTCAGGGTTCACCAATATCATTAGGGATCATCCTCTGGGAATGATTTACAGAAATCTGGTCAATAGATTTTGCTCTTGCTACTGATTTTTTTAAACTGTTAAAAAAATAGGATGCTTTAGATATATGATTCCCTAGACAGCTAGTTATCCATGATTTTTCCAGTATGTTACTGGTCTTGTTTCGTCTTTTGGTACTGGTACAGTCTGGTCCACTGAGGAGCACATCACTGAGTTGTACCTTCACATTCAGTGCTTGAATCAAACACAACCCATATCTGCTTAGGCTTTTGCAGGTGGTAAACACTGAATATTGGTACGTACTAGTGTTCCTTACCTTTGTTTCAAGCTCAATCTGCCTATTTTGGCAGACCTTTGCATCTATGATATCAAGGGAAGCTTTGCATGTTTGTTGTCACCAAGGTGAGATGTGTGCCCTCACACCTTATCTCCTTGTTAGCTCAGTTAGTATGTCAGTACTGTGTTTCATTTCAGTCTTGTTAGTTCAGTTTGTTGTGTACTGTTCTGCTATGTTCAGTCTGGTTTTGCTGAGTCTTTATTATAGAAACATGTTTAAATTCTGTCTGGCTGTTTTACCCTGCATTTGGGTCCATCTACTGTTACTCCCCTGGCATATTACTCACATAACAGTCACTGCCTAAATATAAAGTGCTGTTTTGTATAATAACAGAATATTTTTTTGTGCTTTAGCAGATACAAGCTTTATGAATATCATTCAAAGAGTCAATCACTGATCTGCAGCTACTCAGACATTTGGTGTTAACCTTGGGGAGGAACCAGGCATGGCTTGGTAGTTATAACGTTCTGGTGGTTTGACCTGGGACATGACGGTGTCTGCTGGACAGTTAGAGGTGTGCATTTTATAAAGAACAGATGTAGCAGCAACTGTTCTGCGATGGCTGAGCTAATGGTATAGTCCTTTAGAGTCCTCAACCACAGCAATGATCTTCAATGCCTTTTTTTGGATGTTTTCTAGCTGCTTAAGAACTGGGTACTGGGTTTTGTAGATAATGGGTGCTGGGTTTGTAGATATCGGGTACTGGGTTTTGTAGATATCGGGTGCTGGGTTTTGTAGATAATGGGTGCTGGGTTTGTAGATATCGGGTGCTGGGTTTTGTAGATATTGGGTACTGGGTTTTGTAGATAATGGGTAGTGGGTTTTGTAGATATTGGGTACTGGGTTTTGTAGATAATGGGTGCTGGGTTTGTAGATATCGGGTACTGGGTTTTGTAGATATTGGGTGCTGGGTTTTGTAGATAATGGGTGCTGGGTTTGTAGATATCGGGTACTGGGTTTTGTAGATATTGGGTGCTGGGTTTGTAGATATCGGGTACTGGGTTTTGTAGATATCGGGTGCTGGGTTTTGTAGATATCGGGTACTGGGTTTTGTAGATAGTGGGTGCTGGGTTTTGTAGGATCATTGTCTACCAAACATCTACAAAAGTGTCTGATAATTATTTACACATACTACTTCTGTGTAAATAGTAAAACTCTTACAAATTCTCACAAATAGTGTCCAAGGCAATAGCATGGCAGAATTACATTGAGTAACAATATGTATCTATCACTGTCCATCTTGCCTGTCTCTCCTCATCTGAAAAGCGGCTAAACTAGAGGTCAAAGTACAGAGCACTCACTCTGACACTGTTTGCAACAGAGCACAAACGGTGCACTCTTTTTCTTTTTTAAAAAAAATGTATCTAAATGAACTTGAATTTAAGGCAGCACAGTATAAACTAAAGTTTTGGTGATTGGTTGTGGATGTATCTTTAGAGAGTTGAGAGTTTAGGTCCATAAGGATTATTCTGGATTATTATTATTCTTTATTGGTCTTATTTTCATAGTTTAGTGGGACACAACCCTACATCAAAACAAGAAACAGTCCTTTGCCATTTTACAGCTAGTACACTTCTAAAAGCAATCTTGTAAAACTGAGTCCAATAAAAAAAAAGAGTTGTGTCTGGCTGTGTAAGGCTATCTTTAAGTCAGACAGATGATAGAGGAATGAAAATGAGAGGGGAAGCAGAAAAAGGCCAGTTAAACTGGTAGTAACAAGAATTCAGCCTTGGTTATTGTCGTGAGGAGTTTGCTTTTGCTTTATACATTCCCTTTTCTAACAGACGCACGTTACAAATCAGAAGTGAGTTCACTTCTATGAGGCCAAGGTCCAACCTGAGACTGGTCTGACTTATTGTGTCAGCTCACCCTGTTTGAATGTGAAGACAGCTATCCAATATTAACACCTTGCTGTTGATGAAAAAGACCACATCAGTATCAGAAGCCATCTATATGGCAAAATTCAATCTGAAATAAGGATTAATAATCATTTTATTAGAAAAAATATAAAAGATCCAACATGCTACTGCTGACAAAGAGGCAGTACACACCTTTCACAGAAGAGAATGTGTGTGTGTGTGTGTGTGTGTGTGTGTGTGTGTGTACTATGAGTTTTGTTCAGCCATTGTGTTTGTTTTTATTTTTATTTGAGAGAAGCAATTCTGAGCATTGAGACTTATGAGACTTTGACTGAAAAAATGTCTGATATTGTGAAGTCTCATTTGTAGGTCAAATTCAAAATGTGGAAGTTAATTTAAAATCAAAGTATGGGGAAATAATAAAAGACATTATTACATTAGGTTCAGTGAGAGGTTTATCCTTGAAATGTGACAAAAAATAAGGAAATAAGCTCAGTTTTGTGTCGGGGGAAACTAAATGGAGCGAGAGGATATCTTGTGAACTCTCCCATCCTCAAGGTTGCAACATAATTTTCTACGTTTATCTCTTCACAACCCTTGTAACCTAGTTTCACTCAAACTGTTATCTAAATCTGCAGTCTGGCTGCCCTTTGTCGCTTCCACTGTACTCTGCTCACTATCTCCACTTCACTCCTTCCTCTTTCTTTTTTTAAGTTCCAGCCTGCTTTGCTGTCTTCTCCTAACCTTCCCTGTCCCATTTCATCCAAACCTGCCTGTGGACATCACTGCCTGGCCCTTGGCTCTCTAAAAACCCTCTGACCCAAGCCAACCAGCCTCTGAGCATTGAAAGTGCAACACATCTGACTTCATCTCTCACTTCACTCTCAATTTTTTATGAGCGTCATAAAAAACGTATTTCTACTTATTAATGGATTTGGCTGGTGATTCTCTATACTTCTGTTTTATTGTCAACAAATCTAATATGCAGAGCCACACCAACATGGCACCAAATCACAACAAAAGTTATTTCAGGGCACATTTCAAATAGATAAAGTCTAGACCGTTCTCTTTAATTTACCCAGAGTAGAAACTCCCCTTTAACAGGAAGAAACCTCAAACAGAACCACACTCAAAACTGCATACTACATACTTCTATGAGCAGATAGTAAGCAGACCGTTTACACTGTAGTAAACTACACGATAACCCACAATGCATTTTGTCCCTACCTGAGCTGAAATCAGCAGGGTTAGGCTCTAACTCTGTAAATACACCACTTTATCTACATTTCTAACCTTTTAGGAAGAAAGTAAAGTAGCCCTTTAGATCCACAATGTGAGGAAAGTATGAGGTTTCTAATAGACCCTAAGAGTGGGCTTTGAATTGTTGGATTGAGAGAAAAGGGAGGATTGAGAGAGAAAGAGAGAAGCTTGACAACAAAATGAACAACAATAACAACTAAAATAATAATAGAATATGAATAATGGCATGTGTAGGTCTCTGTCTGCTAGCCAGTCTACAACTATGTTCCACTGAAGCTAACAATCCTCAATCAGGCAGTGTGTAGGTGAGGAGAATGATTTCAGGGTTAATCTTTTCTAGATTTAACAGGAAGCCAGAAGAAACATGAGAAATATGAAAGTAGTTTTAGATGGGAGTTTTAATTAAGAGGCTATTTGTAACTTTCACCAGTGCTGTCTCTGTGCTATGATGAGCTCTACATCCAGACTGAAAACCATCCAACTAACTATTACTATGTAGAAAATTACACAGCTGATTTGCAACCGCTTTCTCAACGATCTTAGAAAGAGACTGAAGGTTAGATATAGGTATAATCAAGACAAGGCTTTTAAAGATTTGGTTTAATTACAGCTATTTTAAAGGACTGTGGTACATATCTTGTTACTAAAGACAGATTGATCATATCTAGTAAAGACGTAAAACCTCCTTAAACAGCCTTGTTTGCTTAGGGTCTAAGAGACAGGTTGATGGTTTTGATTAAGAAATTGTTGAAGTTAGTTAATGGAGGTCGATTGGAAAAAACAGTTCAAATATAAATTAGATTTTACAGCTGTTTCTACACTGTAAAAAAAATGACTGTAAAATAACAGTAAAGTACTGGCAGCTACAATCGGCAGAGAAAAAAAAATATTACGGTAATGTACTGTATAGAATTTCAGCTTTACAGTATAATACTGTTGCCCTTATACTGTTATTTTACACTTCTACTGTAATCTCCTTAAACAGTTTATTACTATTACTATTTAATATTTATTAAAACTGTTCCTGTACCATAATGTGATCTTTACGGTGTAACACTGTTAGAAGCTAATGATTCTAAAATTTTACATTTCAAAATAAAACCCCTGAAAATAGAAATGGCTCAGACAAGAGATGGCCTTACAACACTAGGCATTTATTGAAACCAGTGCAATAGTAAACACATTTAGTAACTGTTAAACTCAATGTAATTAAATACAGTCCATAGAAACACCATTCCTCATCCTGAATAGGTTCTCAATCTGCATGCTAGCACATGTAACCTGGATTCAGTGACAAGAGATGACTGTATAATATTACATTTTTACACTGCATCAAACACATTCAGTAGCTAAAAAGAATCAAGTAATACATTTCTTGTAAAATATTGTAACGTCCCTCAATAACCACACGCCGAGACGTTAGCCGGTTTAGCTTTTTATTCTTGACTGTTACACAGGCTACTGTGGGCCGTAGCCAACGCCAAAAAAAACCAAAATCCTAACATCAGTAGCTCACTAGCCACACACGTGCTGCCGTCTTCTTATGCAGAGGCTAACAACAAACACACCTGTACGCTAGCTGCAAGTCTCACTCTCAAGATGCGTTCACAGACACTCAAAGACAAGACACACAAAACAGTAACATGTCCAGTTCGTTACAATACATTGCATAACAACAATTATCATGTTCAGGTTCTCAACAAACTGTATACAACTTGCTTACCAAACGTAATGTAACCTGCCTTCAGTATCCATCTTTCATTAGTTATGATCATGTGCAATAGAACGCAAATGAAAGAACAAACCTGGAACTGCATAACTGAAATACACTGAAGTGAACAGAACTCAATTCTGAGACTTATTACCTTAAAATGACAACATGAACATCTGGTTGCAGTGGTTGAGAGTGAGGTCCTGTGTGTCTCTCGTGGGCTAAACAAAGCCCCACTCAAAGAGTTTTTTAGACGGGTGGCCACTTCATATTTGCTGTCTTTTTTTTTGTTGACCGGTTTCTCCATTGTCTTGGACATCAGCTTCCCCTAGTTGGCCTTTGTTGATCAATACATTCCAGGCTGACCTTTGAATGAACTCCAGTGTCTTTGCAGCGTGTCTTGGTGTTGAAGTTGAACAGTACAGCCCTGTGATGAAGCTTGATTGGATGTCTTCACAGATGACATAACTTTCAATGCTGATCATCCAGTGTCCAACTGTGGCTTCATCACTAGCAACTGATGCAGACAAAAATGATAGTTAATGTCACAAAACAGTATCAAGTATGGTCATCAGGGCCCTATCCAGGTATTTTAAAGTAGAATTTGCTTCAGCACACTTGAGGACTATATCTTCCTTTTTTTACTCTATTTCATGAAGTATCATTTATTTCCACAAAAACAACATTGATGAAAGAACTACATCTACAAGATACCACAACAAAACATAAGTTTATTAGACAGACAGATTGACGTTATACTCTAAGCCTTGCTTATGTGACATAATGAAATTATGCTTACACCACAAGCAAATTTCCCCTCCTTAGTATGACACATCCCACAAACATTTTTACATGAAATAACCCCACAACACAACAAATGGTAAAGTAGAGACTACTTCACATATTTGATTAGACGCAACATTTGACCAAGCTAGCTATAACATTAACTTGATTTAGTCTGCTGATTTGATCATTTAGAAATGCAGTCCCATGGATATGCTAGCTAACATTAGCATGCAACATGTGGTTCACAAACTAGCTAATACCAAGCGGTAATTTTGACTAATGTTAATCTTTTGGGGGAAAAAGGCAACCAAAGAAATGAAAATTAAACTTGAGACAAAATGTTGAATTTGATAAAATGCAATAACCTTGTTTAGTAAAGCACCGGAGCAGGGTGGATTACCAGAAGGAGAGCAGAAGGTGGTCATCTTCTCGGTCCAGTGCAGAGCTGGCTGGGTCAGAGTCAAGTCGAAAATCACCTTCTTATATTCTTCCTGTTTCTTCCATCTATCTTGAATATGTTTTTGCCCATTGTATGATTTTCTATGTTGACTGTGTGCTAAATGAGGTGTGTGACCTGAGGCAGCATGTTGCTTACAAGTTGTAGGCGGACTTAAACAAAAAATACTATATTATACCGTAAAATGACACGGTAGCTTACCGTTAGTATTTTTTTTGCATAAAGGCATCAACATTAACAGTATTTAATTGTATTTATGAAAAACGGTACATTACTGTATGAAATTCACTGTATTTTTA
The DNA here is from genome assembly GCF_027409825.1 of Scomber japonicus. Classification (NCBI taxonomy): domain Eukaryota; kingdom Metazoa; phylum Chordata; class Actinopteri; order Scombriformes; family Scombridae; genus Scomber; species Scomber japonicus. Next base: position 1,759,886 of record NC_070580.1, on the reverse strand, counting down.
CAGTAATTTGTTACAGTGTAAGATTGTGATTAGATTAGATTAGATGGAACCGAGGGCTGTTTGTTATTTTCCTCTATTAATTATGAATGAACAGTGGCCCTGGCCTTACAGAGGATCTTCCTCTATGAGATTCTTCCAGTCTGGAGTTTGACTACTGATACAATTGAATGCAATACTGATATTATTTGCATCCTTACATCATCTTCATCTTCAAAAGTTATTTAGTAATTGTCTCATAAAACAGGATTTTGTGGAAAGACTGACTGGAGGAGTGGATTCATTTAATATATTCTTCATGACACAGGCAAACATAATAAATCAATATAATAGTCTGAGATTAGATTGTTTATATGGCTTTAGATTACAGAGACCCAATGTTTAAGAGTCCATATGTCATTTGTTATGTATAACTCCTCTTTTCTTTAATTTAGATTGAATAGATTTAAATGTGTGTATCAAAAGTGTGATATATTACATTCATGTGTGCCCTAGCATGCTGTTGTCTAAAAATAACTGGATCCCTGCAGAGAGTAGTTAACTCTAGAGATGAAAAGTAAGCCTTCCTTTTTACAGTCCTCTTAATGATTTATTTACCTGCTAAATATATAGTTAATTGTAACCTATTATTGGGTAATTATCACTAAATAGATTAAAACAGGGAAACTACAGCTGAAATAGTGAGAAAACCCTCCACTATTACCCATCAACTCAACTAAAGAGCATGTACAGTAGTTGTAGCCAACTTAGCTTAACTTAGATGTATTTGCATACATTTTAGGAAGATAGGCTACCAATACTTAAAAACACTTCCTCTATTAACCATCAATTCAAGTTAAAATTGTAGTTATCTATAGTTTATGTTGGTAACAGCCCAAGCTTAATTATAATTAATTGTTATTTATTATCTAGACATTTAGATAATTCTTTCTAATAAAATAATTTTTTTTCTTATAACTTTCTTCTAACTCTTATTAGGTCTACCTCACACTTATCTGGTAGCAACCTCAGCACAAAGGGTCTTTCTGTACTGTAAACCTCCTAACTTTGTACTTCTTGTGTTGTGATCTTTTGTTTGTCTTGATATTTTGTACATGAATAAAACAAGTTGGTTGGTTTATGTTCAAACAACCTCAGTGAGCTGTTTTTAAGAAAATATGATTTTTTTTGTATGACGAAATGAATCAAAAACACACTAAATGAAACGGAAAATAGTATTTTTACAGTGATAATGACATGAGTGTGGTCTGATATGTGCTTCTCCTTCCTCTCAGGCTGCTGTGAACAGCTCAGAGGCCATCAGTAAGGCCAGGAGTGATGGTGTAATCATCATTAAGCATGGAAGCTGCAGATGCGACTAAACGAGCTTGCCTTCCAAGCCATTAATTGCGTTTCAGCTCCAGCATCTTCACCACAGAGCTTTCCCTTTGCAGCAGCCACCTCTCTATGCTCTAGGCTACACCCACCACAAACTCTATCCACATAAGCTCTTTAGAGACTCCATTAGAGCAAAGAAAGACACCATTTGTGAAGACACGATGTATATTGGAAAGTTAATCAAGCTGCTTAATTTGCCACGGGCCCATTACTCAACGTGGCTTATTGTGTGGTCAAGAAGACAAACATTGCACTTTGCAAATAGACACAATGCACCTTTAATCTTCCTAGAGCAGGCAAAAACCAACAAACTACCTGCCAATCACACAAATTGCAACATGCATTTTCATTAAAAGTTCAAGAAGTCTTAAGTGTTGGCAAACAGCCTCAGAGCCTGTGCATGCTAAACTGTAAACACACAACTGTTTAGCGTTAACTACATCGCAAAACATCGAAGCATTTGACTTTTAAATTTAATCTAGCAGGCAACCAGTTTAAAACCACAAACACAATTATAGTTAAAAAATGTATCCAGTGGAGGCTTGTCCCATAAATAGTTAAAGTGATTAGCAGTGAGGTGTAGATGCTTTTCAGGATCTCATTTTCTGTTTTCCACCAGAGGTTTGGGGCACGAATGAGGATGAACTGAAACTTCCAACATTCCTTCCATTTTCTCCCAAACACTGCTACAGTCAGAAAGCCTTTAATGCAAATCTCAATGGTCACCACTCGCTATTATTCATCTACTTCCCCCCCTCAGGCAATGCTGGGTAGTGGAAACTAAATGTAGAAAAGTGCAGGAATGAAGTCTGTGTAGAAGTTTTTTTCCAAGTGGTTTGTTTGCTAATGCTGTTAGTTTCACAGCTGTTAGGCCTGAGAATGTAGCGAGGCATACAGCTGTAAGGAACCCCAACTCTCTACTTTATACATAAAATGTATCTCCTTTTTGTCAAATAACCCATTATATCCCTACATATTCCCTCTCTCCTTTTCTGATAACCTTTCTGAATTCCATAGTAAAAATACAGTTGAAAATGTGTAGCAATCACACTCAGACGTACAATTACAGAATTCATACCTGAGGCGCAAACAAATTACAACCTTTCTCCTCCTCTGTCCTCCTCATGCCCCCAGTAGCAAATTATTGAGCAACGTTATCAAGCTGTTCCTGTGTGTAAAAATAGAAAAAGAATAATAATGATAATGCAGATAGGAGCAGAAGTTATTCAGACTTGGTTTATTATGACTTAGCATATATATTTTTCTTCTCAGGTATTCAGAATTTCCTCCCAGGCTTTTTTTTGTCAGGGCTTAGAGAGCATCTATGACAGCATTTCATTGTTGTCAGGTGTAAAACGTGCCCCCCCCACCCAAAAAAAAATATTGCCTTTTCTGGAAACAAGACAAATAAATCTCAGCTGCTCAGCAGGTTTTTGACACTAGGCCCGATGGTCTGTTAAGGATATGAACCTAAGAGGAGCTGAAAAAAAAGATTGCAATGGGTGCTTTACTTTTAACTGATGAAACCCTGAAAATGACACAAGGTTGTCATTCAGTTATATTTAATATTAAAGTGGATCGGCTGTGGCTTAGAAGGTAAAGCCACCAATTGGAAGATTGGCTGTTCAATTCCCGGCTCCTCCAGTCCACATGTTGATGTGTCCTTGGGCAAGACACTTAACCCCAAATTGTGCTAATGGTGTATGAATGGTTAGATTCCTCCTGATGAGCAGGTTGGTACTCTGTGTGGTAGCTCCTGTCATCAGTGTATGAATGTGTATGAATGGGTGAATGAGATATGTAATGTTAAAGCACTGTGGGTGGTCATAACTACTAGAAAAGTGCTTTATAAGTACCTTCAATTTATCATCAACCATACATTTCAGTTCAGATTTGAGTGGGTATGTTTTGTGCTTTATCTGTGGAGGTACTTTACAATCGCCACAGACAGAGCATAGGAAACAAACAGTTTTTTAACTGCCCATGGAAGTATTCGCTCCATTTTAGATACTTAACTTCAGTCATTGTGTACAGGCAGCTGTTGTACAGGAGGTAAGGTTATCAGAAGATTGATAGTTGGATTCCTGGCTCCTCCAGTCCACATGTATTATATTAATGTTTATTAATGTTAAACATATCATGTATCCAAATTTGAACACCTTTTTCCCCAGTAATGCACCTACCAAGTGTGGAGTCAATTGTATGACTGGCTCAAGATATATGCCAAGGACATACAGACAGACAGACAGTTCCTATATAGAGAATATGCACCCCTTCATTTGACTTGAAATGAGAAAAGAACATTTACTAGAGTACTTTGCCTATTATTTATATCATCTGTGTATTATATGTTAGTTGATTTCATGTTGTTGGTGTATATACTCATTAACACCTCACATGAATTGTATGAATTATTCTATGCATTGAGGTAGTGGCTGAAGGTGGAGCAATTGGCCCATTCTGAACAGACATGTTTTGAACGGGCTATGCACTAGTACTGTACAAGATGACAATTTTCCTCATTCAGAGGAGGATGGCTGGATGGGTGCATTAACCCAACAGTGGACTCTGCCACAGAAGGCTGCTGTTCATTTTCCATTTCCAGCAGCATTGTCACACCATGAAACATAATTATTTTTAACAGCGATGTGAAATGGTTTGGACAGCACAGACAAAAGATGATGTCCTGTCAAATACTACCAATAGAGGTGCCAGGTTTGAAAACCTAGCAATGTGCCATTCTGGAGTCACATGGTCAAACAATGATTTGATTAGTTGATGGTTGTTTACTTGGGAGGATATGTTGATTTAATACTTTTACAGATGTAGAACGATCACATAGAAGGCTGGCTAAAAGCACTTAATGAGAGGGACCAATCGAACAGTTTAAGAAATACATGTAGTCTGTTCCACTAATAAATATTAGTTAACTGACATTTTGGTCTGGCTGTGACTTGACTTTCACTTTAATGATTGGAAACAGGTCAAAACGTGAGATTGTTCTAAATTGCTTTGATATTTGATTTCATTTTCCTCTACAGCATTAGAATAAGAGTCGCTTGTCCAACGACATTTCAGTGCTTCTTCTTTCAGTGGCATATATACTTTGACTTCAATAAAATTGTATTTATGTTTGGGCAAGACACCTATGAAAGGCCAAACTACTAGATTACTATTAGTACATTTAGAAGTTTGAGGTCCTACATGATAGGGAAAGCATGGTGTATATTTCCACTGTGTCTCCTTCAGGCTCTGTTGAACTGGGAGACATACGTATACTCACAACATGTGTCAGCTGAGGGTTTATACATCACATATGAGAGTTTGTATTCTGCTGACAGGATATTAACCTGCTAACACAAAGACCAGATCAGTTGACACTGAGCGCCACCTCACTACTGTAATTGATGTCAATTGTCATGTTGCTACAATATAACTCATTTACACAACTCAGAAAAGAAGATTATATCCTGTAATCGTTTTTTTCAGAATCGAGTCTGGAAATAAGCACTGGGCCTAATAGGTGTGAGACAATCACTGAACTATGCAGAGTGTTGATGATGACATGACTCACCACTTTTCTAAACTCCTAGACCACATCCGACTACAAATGAGATGCACAAACAAAATATCCACCACATCTCCCATACATAGAAGAATGTGAGAGTTTACGCTCATGTAAGTGGAAATAGAAAAATAAGGTGATAAGCTGTTGAGTGTTTTTGTGTTCAACAAATCTTTGTATGCAAACACATAAAACTACTGCAGGATGTGAACATGGTAAACATTTTCCCCTGCAGAAGCTTCATGTACTCTCAATTATTTGAGTTTGTATGGCTTTAAAATGGTTGAATATCCACAATAAGTTTTTTTAATTAGCTCCAAAACAAAAGCCAGTTTTCTGTATGTTTTTATTTATATTCAACTCTTTCCATACCCCCCTCTCTGCTTAAGGCCTATTTATGTTCAATGTTAAATACAGATCTGGATACAGATGGAGCCTTCTGTCTGTGCTCTGCGTTCATTTCGTCCGTATTTCTACACGTTTCCATAAAGCTTACGGATACGGACCAAACAGAGCAGTACCACCGGAAACCATGGGGGGCAGGGGGGGCAGTGTTGCTGTCACTACCCTACATGTAGCTCTAGTGAAACATGAAGAGAAATAACAATGGAGGAACTTTTTGAGGAAAGGTTGTGTGAGCTGGTTAGAAATCGTTTTTGTCTTTTATGCAAGAGGTACATTATCAATATCTCCTCCACAGTCGCCATGTTTGTTTTTGAGTTTGTTGTTGTCATAAACTTTTGACACTGTGCTGCCCCCTGGTGGATGTATTGGTTAACATCCATGCCAACGTAAAGGACGCATGAACGTATGCGAGCAGTGACGGTAACATCGTTTGAAAAGGACGGATACATTTTCGTACATACGTTGAGCATAAATGGGCCTTTAGGCTACTTGGTTCCTTCCAGGTAGGAAGCTCTCTGGCTCTGTTGGAGGACGTCGCCAATATAATTAGTTAAATTACATTTCTGGTTTGCCATTGTTTCCATTGTTTCCATTAAGAGACTGGTGTTTATGTACAAACAGGTGATTAAGGACATGTCTGCATTCATTTATGGCTAACTGTAGGAGTGGAATATTTACATGTACCAGGTTTAATAAGCACATCAAGTACAATGATCTTCAGCCATGTCAAACACAGAATCAGCACAAGTCTGATCAATGTTATTCACACCTTATTGCAAGCCATAGAGTGAACAATTTAGGATTGAACTTGCTAAGCTAGCAATTAGACAGGGTCAGTTTTCACAAAATCAGAACCCCGAAGGCATTTTGTGAATATTTATAATATACAACATTTCTCGGGGTATTAAGGGGTGCTGAATCCAAATCTGCTGTATATGAAGCTCAAAAATGCCCCAAAATGCCTGTATTTGATATTGGGGATGACCAAGGTTCCATTACAGCACATTTGACCTTAAAACTAAATACAAAGTAAAAGAAGCCTGATAATAAAAAATATATATTAATAATGAAAAGAATAGCTGACTAGTTATTCACAAAACAACTATTTTTGCAATATCTAAGCAGTTTCTTCACATTACATCTCAAATCTGAATATGCCATTGCATTGCTCATATAGGAAAACTTACAAAAGCACATTTAATTCATGTTTTTACCTTGTCTAGTCAAAAAGATACACTGAAAAATAGATTTCAGCCTGGCGGTGGTGGCCATGTTGGATTTCTCAAATTTTGAGGCATTTTGGGGCATTTTTGAGCTTCATATACAGCAGATTTGGATTCAGCACCCCTTCATACCCCTAGAAATGTTGTATATTATAAATATTCGCAAAATGCCTCCACCACTTTAAATAAGCACATTTTCAGAAATTCTGCCTAGACTAAATGCAGCTCCACTGTAACCAGGTGAAACGTGACTTGTTTTCTATCATGGCAATATAAGAGTTTAGCACAATGGTTGAGTGGGTGGACCCAGATTGAAAGACCAAAGGTGAATAAAGGGCTAATGATAAAAACTCAAACAGGAGGTAATCAACAAATAAATATAAAACAGGAACTAAACTAAGTCTAAACACAAACATAGGAAGTCTAGGTGGGATATGTTGACTCATTTGTACTATTTAATTTTAGATGTAGGAAAGATTCAAGTTGATGTTTAAGTAACAAAGAAGACTGACAATCATCTCTGTAAAGCAGTGATCACTGGTTGGTTTTGAGAGGCTAGTACACAGTCTCTGTTTATGACCATACTGAAATCCATAGAAATTATGCACACACTAAAACATGCACTTTTCCACAAAGAGGGTGATATACATAAGCACACTCCACAACAACATAACCAATATAAACAAGCTTTTGCCATATCTGCACAAGTACATTAGAGAGAAATACTTTCATTTGCAACATGATATATTGAGAAAAGGCCACAGAAGTAAGTATGTAAGTATCAGTTAAAGCGTTAAACGCCTCTTCTTCCTCTCTAATGCTAGATTGCACTATTTGGCTTTACTCTTGTTAATGAGTAGAGCAGTATTGTTTGTGTGATCTATAAACTGTCAGAGTCTTTCTTTTCAAACACAACAGCCATTAAAAAATGACCTCAAAAGACCAGAGCAATTATACATCCCTGTCACCAACATATTTCTAATGGAACTGATTCAACAGCTTAACAAACAATCCACACTGGCTGAAGGGAAATACTGAAAGATATTATCAATTAATCACACTTTTTGTAACAGCTCAGAGGTGATAGTTCTTGGTTGAAGTGAATGAGCCACTGGAACTCCAAAGAATTAGTTTATTTGTGGAGCTTAAACTAAGCTTTGCCCATGAAGAGTAGTTTATTAAGTGTGTTTTCAGGAGCGGGAACACACCACACCTGTCCCGCCTCCGGCCATTCCTATAGATGCCACCTGGATTTCTCCTCCCCTTCCGCTCTCGTATTCAGGGTTGGAGGACTGTAATGTGCCTAGCTCAAACCAATTTCCAATTCTTAAAACCCCCAAACCCACCATTCCCATTATTACCACCCATATATCTGGCATTGACTTCTTATATCTAAAGGACTTATGTTGCTAATTTAAAACCAAATGATATCTTTCAAGCACCATACTCTTAGTAAGTACCGTCACTTCCTGTTTCTGACTGTTACTGTTAGCGTGTCTGCTCTCTACTTAGCTAATTTTGATATATTCTTTATTCCTGTGAATACTTATCCATTGTACACTTAAGCACACGCTAGTCTGTAGTTAGTTGTAGATTGTTTTAAAGCGCCCTTGCTTTTTTGATCTTTTAGCAACCTACCGCTTAACATCTGTTGCTTTTGCTCCCCTGTTAGCTCTACAGCTAGTCTTGGTTAGCGGTTAGCCATGGCTTCTCTCTCTCACTCTCCTGCTCTGTCTTGCTCGGTGTGTCACATGTTTAGCTACTCCTCTGCCTCCTGTGACAGTACTGATACCTGTACTAAGTGTAGTTTGTTTGTAGCCTTGGAGGCGAGGCTTAGTGAGTTAGAAGCGCGGCTCTGCACCACGGAAAGCCAGTCAGCTCCAGTAATTAGCCAGCCCCCTGTGCAAGCCGACCCACAGCTAGCGCTAACGTAGTTGCTAATCCCCCGGTGGTTGCCGAGCAGCCGGAAAACCAGGATGGCTGGGTGACTGCTAGAAGGAAACATAGCCTCAAACAGAAGCCCACGGTTCCCCACCAACCTCTTCATGTTTCTAACAGATTCTCCCCACTCAGCAACATACCTGCTGAGAATCAGACTCTGATTATTGGCAGCTCCATAGTCAGAAACGTGAAATTAGCGACACCAGGGACCATAGTTAAATGTATTCCTGGGGCCAGAGCGGGCGACATTGAGTCAAACTTAAAACTGCTGGCTAAGGATAAATGTAGATACAGTAAGATTATTATACATGTTGGTGGAAATGACAATGTCACAAAAATGGAAATTGGTAGACTTTCTGGGGAAGACCTTGTCTGATTAGGAGAGACGGCATACATCCCACTTTGGATGGAGCTGCTCTCATATCTTTAAATATGGCCAAATTTATTGACCCAAACCCATGACAACCCAGAGTCCAGACTAGGAGACAGAGCTGCAGTCTTACACGCTTCTCTGTGCTTCCATTAGAGCAGTTACCCACCCAATTACATATAGAAACTGTGTCTGTCCCCCGACCACCTAAACCAGTTAATTCAGCTTCAAATAGAGGAGCTATTCACAAAAATCTGATTAAAATGAATACCACTTCAGTAATGGATCAAAATAAGAGTTAAATGTGGACTCTTAAACACTAGATCTCTCTCCTCTAAAGGTGTATTAATCAATGATATAATATCAGATCATCATATTGACTTATTCTGTCTCACTGAAACTTGGCTGCGCCAGGAAGAATACACCAGCCTAAATGAATCCACGCCTCCCAGTCATATTAATACTCACATTCCTCGAGATACCAGCCGAGGAGGTGGAGTTGCAGCTATTTGTAACTCAGACTTAATGATCAACCCCAGACCTAAACTTAGTTATAAATCAATCGAAAGTCTTGTTCTCAGTCTCTCATCCAGCCTGGAAAACTTTACAGACAGTTTTATTTGTTGTAATATACCATCCTCCTGGCCCGTATGTCGGATTTAAAAAAAAAAAAAAAAGTATCTCTAAAAGTAAAATAGGAGGTAGAGCCTTCAGCTATCAGGCTCCTTTCCTGTGGAACCATCTTCCAGATTTGGTCCGGGGGGCAGACACCCTCCCTACATTTAAGAGTAGGCTTAAAACTTTCCTTTTTGATAAAGCTTATAGTTAGGGCTCTTAGAGCTCTTAGCTTATGCTGCTATAGGCTTAGACTGCCGGGGGACTCCCATGATGCACTGAGCTCCTTTCTCCCTCTCCATATCCATTAACATTCATGTACTATTAATACATTCAATAACCTAAACTTCTTCCCTGGAGTTGTCTGTGCTTTCTCGTCTCACAGGTAATCTGGGCCTGTAGATGTCCGGATGACAGATTCCAGTCCCGGACCTTCTAGCTTCATTGTTGATTTTCATTGTGCTTCTCTCCTCTGTCCTTTCTCTCCTCTCAACCCCAACTGGTCGAGGCAGATGTCCGCCCACTTCTGAGTCTGGTTCTGCCTGAGGTTTCTTCCTGTTAAAAAGGGAGTTTTTTCCTCGCCACTGTTGCTCATGTGGGAATGTTGGGTCTCTTTAAAGTTAAAACCTGAAGAGTTCGGTTTAGAACCTGCTCTATGTGTAAAGTGCCTTGAGATAACTTTGTTGTGATTTGGCGCTATACAAATAAAGATTGATTGATTGTAATACTGAATGTGCCAGGGAGAAAGAGTTCTGTACAGAGTGATGATAACTGGTGGGCTATTTTTAGAGTGCATGGCTTAATTGAAGACAAATCAAGGCAGCTAAACATTTTCTCTTTCAGTTCTATTCTTGGTCACAGAAGTTTATTACTTTTTTGGAAGTCCCCTACACCTCCGTCATCATCTTAGATATTATGTTCCAAGAAAAAATATAATTTGAGCCCAGAAATTCTACTGAACCCCTTATGTCTTATTTGTGAGGAGTGGAGTATGAGAATAGCGATGAAGGTAATAATTATTGACTGTTTGCAGATTCTGAGATATCGGGTGAGAGCACACTGTTGGTGATGATTAAAAACAGAGGGCGGAAAAAATGGATGCCAGTGCCTACAGTAATTTATTTTTAGAGCTTGATCTTAAAAATCAAAGTAAAATCAACTGATTAAAACCCTCTAAAATGGTTTCAACCAGGTTAAAAGCCAGCAGAGTCAATGTCCATTAAAACGAGAAGTCTCTGATTAAGAAGGAATGCAGCCAGACCGGGATAGGTGACACACGAGGTTCAGAAGAGGAGACTTGTTGCAGTGTCCGTTAGCTATTTCCGGTGGCTTGTCCTCCCAACATGGAGGCCTACCTGGAACACACAAAATCACTGCCAGTATCGTCGTTCAAACACAAGCCACTCTCTCATGTGGATGTCCACACCAGAACGTTATTAACAGCCCAAAGGGATACTCACACACCAGGCAGAGCGTTGAAGCCCTGCCGCTGCGAGTGTGACGCGTCGTAACGTTCTGGATTTCCCGGCTCTCTGTCTCCGTCTTCCTCTCTACCCAAGGTTCCTTGTCTCTCACTGTCCTCTCCAGCCAAGCTCTGTCTGATACTACGGTGTCTGAACGGTCTTTTGTTCCCCTTCTCTTTCCGGTCGGGACCCTCCTCCTCCGCTGTTGATTGGACCTGTGAGGGAGAACGGGAGAATCTCGCAGGTGCAGCGCATTCACTCATAAGGTGCATTCACTGGCAGTTGGACAAACTAAAACATGCAATAAAAACTAAAAACACACTAGTAACTTAAAACACACAATATGAATAAAAACCATGCAAGAATAAAACTCTAAAATTATACAACAATAAAACAATCCCAGCAAACAAATTTTGGTTCTCAAAACGTTATGAGAATGTTTTTTTTTAAGTTGTATGAATGTTTTTTTAACGTTGCAACACAACGTAGTATACTGGTATAAACGGCAAGTTTTTCTGACGTAACCAGAAGGTTATTTTGATGTTCCCAGAACGTTTTGAGGTTATTAGAACGTTTTAAGAAGGTTACCAGAACGTTTTCCCTCAAACGTTCGTTCTAAGTTAAAACAGCAAGTTTTCCTAACGTTACCAGAAGGTTATTATGATGTTCCCTGAAAGTTTTGGGATGGTTAATTGAATGTTTTAAGAAGGTTACCAGAACGTTCCCTGCATGTTAAAAAGTTTTCCTGACGTTCCCAAAATGTTTAATTCTCAGCTCCTCCTTTCTACATGTCGATGTGTCCTTGGGCAAGACACTTAACCCATCAAGGTGCCCCTGCTCATCAATGTGTGACTGCGGTGAATGACTTGTAGTGTAAAGCGCTTTAAGGAGTCGGAAAGGCGCTATATAAATGCAAGTCAATTAGTTGTCAAACTAAGAACTTTTCATTAAATAATGTCTAACATTGAATTCTGGTTACATACAATCCGTCAATTTATAAATGTGATAGATCAGGGATTAATTGTTAACATTATTAGAGCGAGCAACGATTAATCGAATAAGGAGGTCAACTTGTGATTATTAAACAATTTATTTTCAAAAAACAAAATAGCAAACTGCGAAAAACCATGCAAAAATGCGAACTAAGTAAAAAAAAACAAGAACTTCAGGGAAACAAAACCAAGATGCGTCAGACTATTCAAGCCGTGTTTCTTGATTTTCTGTTTGGTCTGCCACTTGACCCCCCTGTAAAATAGAAAAAAATCATGTTAGAAAATCTTTTATTCCAACAAACTTCACACTATCATACAAAAAAAGACATTCTCAAAATATTTTAAGACCTCAGCGTCACTTCAAGCGGTAATCAGCAACACGACTTTTATTATTCATTAACTTTGGAAACATCACTCATTTAGTGATTTTTTTAAACAGTGTATTTCCTTGGTCTTTAAATATAATTCAACTGAAAAATGAATTAAAAATAAACATTAAAAAAAATATGGGCTCACTTTCCATCATCTTAAAACCTACAGTCCTGTGGCCCGCTTTTCCCATTTCGTATTATTGATCTGAGCCTAAAATTGAAATATATTTGTGTTAGATTCCAAACTAATAAATAATCAGTCAGTAGGCTATATGATGTTTTGATTTGATTCAATGAATTTCGAAAGTCTGATCAGTATAAATTCATAGACTTTCAGAATGTGGGCTAGTTTGTGACAGAAGCGCCATCTCTTGGTCATGGCCTGTATTACAATGAATGAGGACAAGATAGACACGCCCAGGAGAAGGAGGGGGTCTCTCCAGCTGCTGGAACTCAGCTGGAACTTGGCTGGGAGTTAGCTGCCATTCAGCTGGCATTCAGCTTGGAGGGGAACTTTGAAGTGGCTACTACTGTATAAAGCAAAACAGCAAGCCAAACATGCATCAATTTACGTACCTGAAGACCTGGAGTTTAGGACAGTATTTTCAAATTAATACAACTGTACGCAACACAAACACACATGCGCACAGACACACACACACCTGCTTCTTTCCTCGATGGGGTGCAAATTTGAGGGTTGTGGCAATTGCATCCTCCACGTCTGTCTGCTTCACTTTGTAGTTCTTCTGGCAAGCACCTAAATAAACAAACAATTAGGTAAAAGGCCAACATTAAAACAGTATGAGGTGAATAATCTACAGAGATCCATAGAGAGAGTGTGTATGTTTGTGGGTGCACGAATATGTGAGTTTGAGGCTGACTGCCTGTTTTTCAGGAATCCCGTGGGTTACAAGATTCCAGTAGGGTTTGAACTGGATGGGAATCAGGTGACTATGAAGCAATTAATGTCCACAATTTAATTTTATAATGGCACAGTCCTGAACCTTCTACAAAAAGCATGTGACAGTGTGGTTTACTGGGCATCTCCAGTTGTTTGGGAGCCCTTTGCACTTACTTATTATCAACTGGCAGATGTTGAGGGCCTGATCCCGGGAATCTGTGTCCACCAAAAGAAGCAGTTTAAAATCCGTCTAGCTGACCTGACCCAGGCAGAACAAACGTCAATCATTTCATTGGATCATTTGCTAGTGACGATAGAGTCTGTGGGCCACGCCATAGGTCCACACGCTAGGTAGAGGCCACTGATTGGCTGAGGTTACGGCTTCAGCTGGCGTCCTCACCATGGCAACCGTCACTAGGCGTCATTGGTTAGGCTAATCTAGCCACTTCTCCTATCGTCCAAAACTGCCCCCCTTATAAACAGATTTCTCACAATCGAAAGCGAAATAATTAAAACCACTTATCATAACGTTTAGCCATCGTTTTGTTGAGGTATCAAAGACACTTTCGTGTGGTTGTGTTGGCAAATGTCAAAGATAGAAATAAAATCAAATCAACTGTTCTCTTTGATGAAGCTAAACAAAACATCACACAGGAGCCGTCTTACTGATGGACACCTTCACTTAATCCTGAGGATTTCCTCAGCTCAGAGCCTGACCCCGAACATTGATGAACTTGTTCAAAAGATGAGACACCACCAAGTGTCAGGCTCAGCCTCAGACAAGTGAGCATCACAGAGCAGCAGAGGTGGAAAGTAACGAATTACATTTACTCACGTTACTGTAATTGAGTAGCTTTTTTGTGTATTTGTACTTTTTAAAGTAGTTTTAAAAATCTGTACTTTTACTTTTACTTAAGTATGTTTTGTGTGAAGTATTGTACTTCGCTACATTTTAAATCACATCCGTTACTGAGTAAAAAATGTTGGCCGCATGTTTTTTAAAGCAAAGAGTATCGTACAGAATCATTAACCAGCATAATACAATGACTTAACATTCATGCAGCCTGTTACACCTGGCAGCTAGCTCTCATAGCGACATATAAACTCTAACACAACACAACAAACTCTAAAAGAAATGTCCGTTAGACGTTGTGCTGTCATCTGTCTCACTCTTCGTGTAGGACGAGGCATTGAGCATGATGCGTTCACATGTAAAGGACAGCGTCGGAAATGAGAGAATTTAGCGAAAGCTGCACAGGGGCACAGCCTTTTAAACATGGGTGCTTAAAAGTTTGGTCTTCTTTGGGTCATTTAAAGAAAAGTTATTGCTCTTGTGACTTTGACCCGTAGTGATTCATAGATATGTAGTATGACTGTTGGTTTACAACAGGGTGATTGTAGGACTAGGATCAGAGCTTTAGAGGGGCTCAGCTCCTAATGAGAATTTGACATTCAATGCCCTGCAAGTGTTTTAAAAACCCCCAATAATCATTCATTGTTTCCCACACAATATTTAGAGACTATGGAGGGTTTATCATTTATTTTTAGGGGTGTTAAGATCAAATTTAGGGGTGTTAGAAAATCAAAAAAAAAAAAAGTCTAAAATCGCTCCGAGTTTACAGAATCCACAATTATGCCACCTTCAATTTAATGGTTGTGTTATTTGAAAATGTTTTATGGGATGGTCTTCACTAAAATGACACATATCTCCATAAATGTTTTAAATGTTGTGTGTCGACATATTTTGTCATTGAAGCTGAATTTGTAAATGTATACCTTTATCTTTAATTAAAACAACTAGTTAGAGATTTATGAGCCATCACTTTGTCCTACAGCCGCCCCCCCCCCCACCCACCCCCGTTATAAAAGTAACTAAGTAACTTTTACTCAAAGTATTTTTTTAACAAGCTACTTTTTACTTTTACTTGAGTATATTTTTAGACCAGTACTTTTACTTGTACTCAAGTAAAATTTCTTCAAAGTAGTGGTACTTTTACTTGAGTCAAATATTTCAGTACTCTTTCCACCTCTGCAGAGCAGTAACATATTTTCAGTTTTTAATTCAGTTACATTTTTACATTTGTTTCTACAAGACCTGATTTTTCTTTGAAGGAAGTATTGTTTTGTCCGTGTGCCATAGATTTTTGTATTTTATTTTATTTTATTATATTTTATTTATTTATATTTATTTTTCAGTTGAATGGACTCAGGGAAAATTGCAGATAAGAGCCATAAGAAAGAATACAACTAATTTGATTTATTTTTTTCATTTTCTCATTTTACTATTTGAAAGCAGTGATTGGTAGGATCATAGAGCAGCACAGGACACGTTTTAAAGGACATTTACTTGTTTGCTGTTTGCCTGTTAAAAATGTTCTCCTTTTTAAGTTACTGACAGAGCCACAACAAAATATTGCTTTATTCATTTAATGTACAGGACATGTGATTTCTCTTTGAGGGAAGTTCGTTTTTGTTCTGGTTGTTGTTTTGTTGTTTTGTTTTGCTGTTGCAATAATTTCAATATGTTTTAATAAACGTTGAGCCAGTCCGGCCCTCGGCTTGTAGCAAATTTGTTTTTTTGGCCCTCTGGGGGGTAGCTAACTAGCTAACCGATGTAGTTAAACCTAGAAAACAGGCCAGTAATTCCCTGTGTCTTAGCTTACACATGAACAATAGTTCGACATATTATATATTACATATTACATATAGTATAAGGCAGATAGGAACTTTACACGATAGATGAAATTGGATATAATTAACTTTAATGTTACTCACCTTATCGTGTTCTAGCGGCTTAATGTCTTGACGGTTGGTGTTCTGGCGCCTGTGGCCGTTATACTTTGCGCGTCCGTGACGTGTGCGTGTGCGCTCAGACGCGAGCGCGTCTTGTTCCACATATACTTTTCTGCTTTGCGCGCCTGTGAACGGAAAGAAAAATGCCAAAACACATTGAAGAAGAGCTTCTTTGTTTGTTATACTAGGGCTGCACTAAACATGAGGCTAAATCTGACAAGCTGCTTTCAGACGCCAACAGGACGTGTAGAATGGCAAGACATTGTAAGGAGGGGTCTTTTAAACAGTTGAATTTAAAAAATATTTATTTATTTAAGGTTTTTTGTGTGATTTATGTTCTTATGTTTTTTGCATATAACTGTAAATATACATATAACTGTAAATAACATAACTGTAAATAAAAAACATATAACTGTAAATATACATATAAATAACATAACGTAAATATAAAACTGTTCTTTGAAAATGAATTTTGTTATTAACTTAACTGTCTATTCTTTATTCTGGTCGAACATTTTCATCTGTTTCTGATGGAGCAACTGATATATATCTCCATCATCTGCGCCTCCAAGCGTTCCCGATTTGGGAGGCTGGCCAACATGTCAGCAACCATTGTTGCAAAACTATGCCCAGGCTTTTCTCTCTCTCTCCCGCTCTCTCTCTCTCTCTCTCTCTCTCTCTCTCTCTCTCTCTCTCTGTCAATGTTCTCTAACCCGTCGCCTTCTTCATCATCTTCTGCCTAATACAAACACGAAATTGAACAGCACTTATTTATTTAGGTTATGTATTATCCTGTATTTAACAAGGTTACTTATTTATTTAGGATACTATCCTAAAAGAACGGGAAAAATATAATTTATCATTCACGCTGGCAGCTGCGGCGCCAGCACAGCTGCTGTACAATAAACTTAGTTACTGAATGTTTTAAATCATCAAATGACTTACTATAACGAATTTCGTTAGTTTATATCATTAAGATTTGTAAAAAAAAAAAAAAAAAAATTATGAGGGTCACAGTCACAGACAACAAAATTGGCATTTTATAATTGTGATAGCAGCGGTGCAGCAGATGTAAGGAGTTCCTCGAAGGCGTCCATGTTTGTTTGCTCACGCATGCGCAGTCGGTGATTTAAAAGGGCGCTCCTCTGTGCGCTTGTGCGCGCGGTCAGAAAAGTCCAGAGGGTACGAGGTTGTCTCTTGGTGCAGGAACCTCTGGGGAAAGTTACAAAATTACCCTCAAATAACGTTACAATTATCATGTTATTAGAACGTTTTAGGAATGTTATATCAAAACCGTCATTTATAGAACTTTCTCAGAACGTTGTGGGAAGGTTACCCAAAATTCTACCAAATGGGAACTTTAGGGGAACATTCTAAAAATTACTTTATAAAAACGTTATTTCATCTGGTTATTAGAACGTTTTGGGAATGTTACGTTAGACACTAACATTTATACAACGTTCTTAATGTTCAATAGAAAACTTGTTGGGAACGTTTTGGGAAGGTCACCGGAACGTTATGTGTTTGCTGGGATAAAACCAGTCCCAACTTCCGTGTGACATTTTGACTGACTAACAGTGCTTTCCATGTGATTTAGACCACTTGTATTATTTGTATTATATGCATTCATTTTATTTAGATGTTGTGTATCTGTGTACAAAACAAAAGTTCAAGTTGTGTCTGCCGCTTGTTGTGTGTAGCTGGTTGTGCTTTGCATGTGTGATTCTGAAATGTCCTTAAATTCAGGATCATTAGGCCTATCACTTGTTTCAGTTTGAGACCTTGCATTCGGAATTGTTGTTTATTCAAAGTCTAAAGACAGTCCAAAGTAGCCTGGGCTATTCCAAGTGTTTTCAGTTTCATCCATTTTTTTGAGGGTATGAAGTGTATTTCACATGTTAGCTGCCAAAGCTCCTCCTCCTTACCCATATGTTTATCTATATCTTTTACATTTCTTATCCAAGCAGTGTCAAACTTAGCATTGCACTTACTCGTGTCTGTAGTACGACACGTTTGAAATCAATCTGATGAATGGTTCGAGAGATATGCGAATAACAGACTGGACAACTGGACAACAACTGGACAAACAGACAGACAGACGGACGTTCCGGTCATTTTAAAGAATGACTTATGTAAACAGAAATGCCTACTAATTCATAGCATGGTTCTTATGAGATGACCAAATGTATCTTGTTTGGTTAATTGGATATGTAAAGCTCCCTAACGTATTTTGTTGCAGTTTGTCCTTTTAGATGTCCTTATAATTATTACTGTCACTGTTTATTTTATTTATATTATTAATGTTTTATCATGTTTGGTGTGAGGGGGCAGGAGGAAAAACAGGAGGGACAATCAATATTTGTATGTTCTCACACACCTAATGTTCCACCCTATAAAATATTGTCAAAAAAAGAAAATACAAATTAATGTGAAACATATGCTTTTACATGGGTTTCTCCTCTATGCACACACTTGCTATCTTTTGTCTTTGTTTTCATTTTGTGTGTATCAATATATTAACAAGCAATATTTCACAATACAAAACTGGATTATTTTCCCCCATTCATACATAACTTTTCACTTGAATAGTGCAGCAGCTCTGCACAAAGTGACATCACTGATGTTTGCTGAGAAAACAGACACCACCTTTGCATGCAACAGCTCAGACTGACTGATTTTCAAAGTAACTCCAGTTACTTTTATTTTTCTCCACACCTTCATCTGTCTGAACATTTAGGAGCAGACTTGGCTTTGTCTGCATTCATGCCACGTTGAAATCATTACTATTATTATGATTAATAGTACAATGTTCACTCATTTTGATCCTAAAGTGCATTCATCAGTGTTCCGGAGGTCTCTGTATAAGAAAGGTGTGATATCAGCAGAGACATGACTGTCAGTGACTGTGTGAGGAAGTATAATGAAAGTCTGTTAGATAAGTCAGCTGCAGGTGTCTGACTGTGCGGATCTCTTCAGAGGGTGCAGGAGAGGAAAAAAAATCTCCTCATGAATGCACACAGCAATCAATGTGATTTGGCTTGCAGGCAGAAAAACTGCTCATCTCAATACATTTCAATTTAATTTAAATATATTTAAATACCTCAGTCCTACCCTGTGGCTGATTTGCATGACTGGGACAGAGAAGACATATCTTTAAAGGACTAAAGGGGGGGAATGAGGACTCCAGGTGACTCTGCACTGCGCTTGACGGACAGCTTAGTGTCATGTTATAATGACAATTATTCAGGGAAATTAGAATAGATCTACATAAAGATTGATCCAGTCAGTAATTACTGCCTGTGGATATAAGAAAGGTGCTGGGGTGCAAACTCCTGTAAAGTATCAGCTCAGAAGAGTGCTTGTGTAATATTTTCCAGTTTAGCTGATATCAGGATCAACTATTCAAAGACTTCACACCTGGAACGGGGAGAGGAACTTTCTGAATATTTAATCCCATAATGCGTTTCACTAACTTCTTTGAGCAACATTTGTCCACATTTGTCATATTTTATGCAAACCATCTGCAAAATTGAACCGTGTGAGATAAATTGAGTTATATTTTGTAGGTTTTGTAAAATATAGTTACTGTTATCAGAAGACTGCAGAAGTGTAACTGTTAACAAAATACGTGATCAGACCAGTCACTGTGTAGTTGCAAATGCAGTTTCAGGTTCATTAATTACAGCCTTTTTGACATCTCATAGTTGATGATTTAACAGTTTGGGCCCAATTGTTTTGAGACTGGGTGTACCATTAACTCAAGAGTGAACTTTCAGTACAAACCTGGGTGTGATTGTGATCAACACATTTTTGCAGTTTCAGTGACCAGCAACAGACCAAACCAAGATAATAAAAAATAATATACCGTATTTTCTGGACTATAAGCCGCTACTTTTTTCCCACACTTTGAACACTGCGGTTTATACTACGGTGCGGCTAATGTATGTTTTTTTTTCGTGGTGCCCAAAACATTTTGCCTTGTAACAGTAGACCAATAAAATTGATGAGTAGTTCACAGAGGTCCAATGAAATTGTGTGATAAATCAAGCGCGCTTTATTATTGTAAATCAGTCATATGTACTCACTCTCATCAACCTGGAAAATACTCGAAGAAAAGCATATGATGCGGCTGTTACGTACTTTATTATTTTTTCACTTTGTTTCATGTTTGATACACGTTGTTGTCCGACTCGTTCATAGGAGAGAACGGGAGAGTTCGCTCAGTAGGTTTTAATTCAAAGTTTTCCAATACATGATGTACAGTGACAGGTGCGAACGAGGTAGATTACTCCAGTAAAGGTAAGACTTAGTTTAATGACTTAGAAGTCACCAAATGACTTACTTTAACAAATTTCGTTAGTTTATATAATGCAGATTTGTAAAATATTACTTTTATGAGGGTCACAGTCACAGACAATAAATTTACCATTTGATAATTGTGGTAGCAGCGGTGCAGCAGATGTAATGAAGTCCACGCAGCACGCTGGATGCAAACTAATATTAAGCCTATATCCTATTCATTATAATGTCCATGGACATAAACTGAGTTCTTTTGCCTTAATAATGATAAAATAATACACAAAAAATGGTCGGATTGGGAACCCATATGCATAATGTCTCCTCACTCGCATTTACTAGTGTTGCTTGAAATGACCAGGGCTCAGCTAATGTTGCCTTTTGAAACATCGTCGATTTCCCGGGATTCCCGGGAAAATTGCCTCCCTCGAGCAGGGTACACTTGCACTCACAGCACACTACCCAAATAATCCGGATTTTAGGGGGCAAACGTGCTTGGGCACGGTACGATTGCCTAGTGCGCCCTAAATGTGTGTAGTCAGAGGGGGGGAGGGTTGCGTGATGGCTGTCAGGCATCGCCGATCGGACCAACCCTAGCTAATATCTCATGTTACAATGTGGGACACCTGCGGCTTAAAATCCGGTGCGGCTTGTACAAGTACAAAATTGATTTTCTTTCTAAAATTAGAGCATGCGGCTTTTAATCAGGTGCGCTCTGTAGTCCGGAAATTACGGTATAATAAGTAATATTGTGCTGAATTTGTAAAATGTTTATAATATTTAATTAGCTGCATGGGAAAGATCAGACATCCTACAAGTTATTGTGTGAAACTCAAAACAAACAAAACATCAGTATTGTTACTGCAATGACAATCTGTCTGTATAAACTCTGCCTTAATCGCATTAAAAGTTGTATGTGATGGACAGGGATGAGGTTATGTATAGCAGACTGAAACATCCAGGTGTGTGATGTGTTGATAAGTGTGTGTGCTTGCAGCTCTGGCAGTGACAGCTATACAAATTTGCTTTGCATTTCAAAAATTGATCTGAGCAAGTGGAAATGCAAACGCAACTTTGTGCCAAAATAAGCACCACAATTGCACTGGCTGTCTTGATTAGCATAAATACACTTCACCTCCCACTATGTCCCACTTGTCACTCATACATGTCTGACCAATGGGGACGCATCCGCCCACTGCGGGACGTTTGTGTCAAAATGATTCAATCAAAAAAAAAAAGGACTCCAAAACTATTTTCACTTCAATTGAAAAAAAATAAAAAAATTCAATCAAAGAAAAAAAGTGTTCAAATGATTTAAAAAAAAAAAAACAGTTTCATTTTTGCATTCGGACACTCTTTTTGTGTGATTGATTTTTTTTTTTTTTTTATTGAAGTGAATGTTTTTTTGATTGAAGTGATATTTTTGGGGATTGAATAATAAAGACACAAATGTCCTACCCATAATAAAGCCCAAACACAAAAAGGTTAATTCAATCAAAGATAATATTTTCAATAAAAAAAAAAATCACTTCAATCGAAAAAAAACATTTTCAATCAAAGAAAAAAAGTGTTCAAATGCAATTTTTTGGGTCTCAAATATTTTTTTTGCATTCAAACACTTTTTTTCTTTGATTGAAAATGTTTTTTTGATTGAATAATAAAGACACAAATCTACCTTCATAACAATGATGATTAACTATGATTATAATCATTAGGTCAGGGATTAGAGTTCTCCGTGGCTATGACAGATTTCCGTCAATTGAACTGCTGAAAGGTCATATGAGATCAATGCAATGAGAATTAGGTATAAGGTATAATAATAATATATAATGTGATACTCTACATTATTATCACAACACACACACAGAGCAGACATGAGCAGCCTGCAAGTCAATTTCAAAATATCAATAAATTGTTAAAATGGTGTTGAAAGCAAGCAGACCATTTAGCTTAGCTTAGCTTTCCTTTGTTACCTCGGGGGGGGGGGGTTAGTAAGAGAGAGAGAAAAGCCAGGGAAGATGGCGATCGAGAGAGAGGAAGAGGAAAAGGTGGATGGTCGGGGCTTAGAAGTTATCCGGCAGTCCATGACATGGAAAGATGTTACTTGGTTTTATAACTTATCTCTCTCTTTCTACAGGTAATTGGAAAGCTGCGTCTGTGATCGCAAGGCTCTTTTCCCTCTCGACCGAGGAGCTGGAAGAAGCTTCTAAAAAGGAAGGAAAAGGTAGCACATGTGCTTCTCAGCGTGCTCTTCTAAATGAGGGTGAGGGGTCACTCCTTCCAACAAACAATCATGTTCTTGTCAGAAGGAGAAAATAGAGCTGCAATTGGCTTTGGATTAAAAGGAAAAGGAGGCATACTTTACAGGATGTAAGGTATGCCTCCAATCTCACTGCCACTGGGATTGAAGACCTTTTTTGTGATCATTTTTTTATTTATTTATATATTTGGGGGGGGGGGGGGGGGGGGGGGGTTATATTCAGTTATATTAACTTGCAGGCTAGTTGAGTGAAATGGAAATGAATAGAGACACAGAGATACCCAGGAGTCTCATGTTGACCTCTGACCCTGACTGCTCTTCACACATTCCTCCCAAATAGCGTTGACCAAATTAGCCTCCTCTGCCTCATTTTGTCTCACATCAGCTCCTCTCTGCCTCTGCTGCTAATCAATGTGACCTTAACTGCCACAACCCTGGAAGCCTTTAAATTGCAGTCATTTCTCTAAAGCCATAAAGCCAAGACACAGCTTCACAAGAGCAGATGAAAAGCCCAGCCCTATGATCTTCCTTCCTATTGTTTTTACAGTGACTGTCATGATGTACCTTAGGAAATGTGTAATGTGGGGCAACAGGGCTGCAATGCATAATGATTAAAAAGACTGAGGTGGTGTGAGGAAGTAGATGGGAATATTCTGGAATATGAATAAAAGCTTTGCCATAAAAGCTTTCCTGTCACTGATACATATAGGGCTCTATTTTCAAATTGAAAAATATATTGAACAACAAAATGTGAATATGTGTATATTTTTAAAAAATCCATCCATTACAAAAAGTTAGATTTATCTTTAATTCCTGATTTGGATTTTCTTGTAGTAAACACAACCATCAGACAGTACTACATGAATAGGAAAAGTACATTTACCCTAAAAGTTAAGACAAAATGCCTTTAGCATGCAGACATATTACTATTATATTTCAAAAATTAAAAATCACTGTAAGAAATACACTGTTAGATACAGGAAAATCTAAAATATGATTTGAAAAAAAGGAAATCAATATGCTGGTCCACCAACATCAATATATTTCTTAATGTTTTTCAGTGCCATCCACACTGAGAACGACAACGATAACGATAACTATAAATGTATAGTCAGTTTGGTCTGTAAATACTGAAACATCACAGCCACTACTGTGTGAAATACTTTTGATCAACACTCTGAATCAGCACACACCTCTGAACTGCTGCTGTTCTTTTTATGTCTCCGTACAACATCCAGCAGTAACAGCTCATCAATAATTAGCTGTAAACACATCTGGAGTGTGCAGCGCGTACTGGACACTGCTGTTTACAAAACGTCATTCTCAGTGTTTAGTTTGTCCAGTGTGGGCTACTGTAGAAACATAGCAGTGCAACATGGTGGACTACGTGGAAGAGGACCTACTTCATATGTAGATACAAAGGCTAATTCTAAGGTAACAAAAACATATTTACTTATTACTTCTTTTCATGGGATTACACACTAATTAAAGCATACATCAATTTCTGCTTCTAGATCCTCCAAAATCATACATACTGGTCCTTTAATCCCCTTTTTCTGTGATCGTTGGAGGCATGCTTGTTGAATCAGTTGACAATCAGACTAATGAACGTTGACACCTATCGCTTGGCTCAAGCTATACTCGCAGATTTTTGCAGCTGTCTGTGTGATGCTGCTGGGTTAATAAATAAATGGGACAGATCATGCATAATGTGCAGGGCTGGCTGTGTGAATGAGTGTGAGGGGAGCCTGAACCACATGGGACTCCCAAAGAAACGCCACTCCACCATACAGTGGCTATTATCCAAAGTCCCTGTGCGCTTGTTTTTCTTGAGCTCTCCATCTAAAACCATCAGCCCGTCCCTCCATCACAATTAGCTCATCAGCTAGCCCCCACCATCTCAATCATTTACAATGCACCAGCCACTTTCACACATCATTTATAAGCATAAAAAGCCCAGGCATTCTTGTTTGGTGTCATTCACTTTAATATGCTTTGACACCTAAATCAAACACTGCTGCTGTGACTGGACCACATGCAGCAAGTACTGATTACTCACAGCTAAAAACAGCCAGTGTTTTTATCTACTGTGGAGAGTTGCTTTAGTTTAACCTTGTTCACGTAGTAAATTTGTTCAAATAGCACAACCTGTCAGCTGTTGTTTGGGGCTGCATACTGTACTGCACCTGTCCTGGCATCTGTACTACTGCAAGTGAAGGAATGTCTACATGGGAGGCGTTAAAGCCACGTGTCTCATGATCATCTGACTGAACAGATGCACTTCAATTGGAATCAGTGTCTACATATATTGTTTACCCATGCTTCAGATGCTGAGCTGCAACGTAAAGCAAATTTTAAAGCTTAAAGTCTGTGTAAAGTAAGAATAAATGTGTTCTGAGTTTGACATACCACAGAAAAGTGTGTTGTTAACCACCCTGCCAAATTTGAATCATTAAAAAAATATATGAAATTAGGCTTCAAAGTTGTGTAAAAACCAGCCTCTTTCTCTGCTCCCAAACGCTGTGGGAGTGCCCGCCGAGTTCGCTGAAACCCCGCCCCCTACCAAGTGTCACCTGTCAATCAAAGTCACCACCTCTACCAGAAACATGGACGCTACGTCTGAGAGCTTTCTGCTGCTAGCTCGGCGGCTAACTTGGCGGCTAGCTCAGTTGCTAGCTCGGTGGCTAACTCATAGACATACGTATATATATATATATATGTCTATGGGCTAACTCAGCTGCTAGCTCAGCGGCTAACTGTAGACTGTAGTAGTACTAGTGTGAGCTGAATGTATTTATACCTCCACAGCAGCAGGGGTGGGTTTATTTTCAGACCCGCCCACTAAATCCTGAACACAGAAATGTTGAAACACAGTTTGTGAAGCCTAGCTCCACAATTCAAATCTAAATGGTTGAAATGCTTTTTACACCTTTTTTAGAAATACATTTATGACCTATTTAATGTGTTTAGAAGAAAATGTCTGAATTCACTTTACACAGTCTTTAAAGTCTATTTTGGTTTTATTCACACAGCAGCAGTTATTGTGTGCTCTAAGCACTACCTGTCACATGAGTGATACTACACTACACTCTGAACAACTGAACTGACATGCTGCTTTCACTTTGCCTGTAGAGAGAAGGTATTAACTTTTACTTCATCTCAACCAAATTCAAGCCACTCTTCTTCTGCCTCACCTGTCCGGCCATCAGGTGTCACTGAACATATCCGAGATTTCACAGAAACATCAGTACTGATGTTCTGTTTGTTGCCCACAGCTGGCTGTGTGTCACATCTGGCTGCAGCATCACACAGCAGCTGAAACTATTTGAAAATGTGTCTCCAAACTGAGAAAGACACTGTGCACATTTACACTAACAATAAGTTGATTAACAGCAGATCAGTCAGGATGTGATGATAATGAATGTTCTGTGTTCTGCTGCACATCTACACAGGTCAGCTGTTACACTCACATTCTGCTTTATATGTGGAATTGTTTGTAATAGAGAAGCCCCTACAGTACATGTGGATTCAACTGTTTTTATAGTAAGGCTTATTTGCATAGAAAAGGGCCAATTTTGCGCAGTATATATGAATATTATCTAATTTACATACAAAAAATATAACATATAAGGCACAACATGATGCTGTTGTTTAAAAGATTTATTTTGGGCTTTTTATGCCTTTATTCAGACGGCAACTGGCAGAGAGGCTGACAGGAAACAGGGATAGAGAGAGAGGTTAATGACCTGCAGCATAGGAACCTGGCTGGATTCTTTTAGCTCTAACCACTCGACCACCAGGGCGCTCCTCCATGATGCTATTGATGCGCTCCTCCATGATGCTATTGCATCATACATAAGACTCAGACATTAATCTAACACCTGCCTAAGTCACATTAATAGCTGTATTCTGACATTTGACATTTCAGTACATTATGTTATAAATGTGAAATAGTGGAGAAGTAAATACATGAAAGTTGGTTCATGATTGTGGAGCTCTGTGCGTGCGCTCCTCTGTTAATTAAAGACATGCAATTTGAGGCTTTTGTGCTCTCTGCAGTTTTCATTATGAACCAATCTGTGTGCTGAAATGTGGATTAAATCCTGAAACACTGGAAAGTGCTCTGCTCACTCAAACAAATGCAAAACAAGGGCAAACTCACACAGCTGCAAAACTTTGAAGGCATGTTTGCACTGGCATTTCATTAACACAGAATCTTGTGGATAAGACCTTATAGAACAGAGCTGACTGTGGGTGCAAATGCTGTGTGATTCACAGTGCTATTGACAGGCGCAGTCCATTCTTTGTGCATTTGGCCCTTTGTGTTTGAAATAATGTCAGTTAAATTGTATGTTTCCTCTTGGACATTTGTATTGTTATTTTTTATCCAAAATAATAATCTTTTAAACAAATAGGACTAATAATAAAAAGTTTCATCTAACGCAGGCAATGTTATTTTTATTGGCAGCCAGTGTTGCCACAGTTACCTTGAAAAACTAATCTGATTAATGACTACTGATTACTCCTTTGGAAAGTAACTTAGTTACTTTACTGATTAATTGATTTTAAAAGTAACTAAGTTAGATTACAAGTTGCTTTATTAGTTACATTCAGCAGCTCCCGACAACACCCCTGTTGCCTCAACATAAAAATGACAAGCGGTTTTGCCAATACTCACTTTATTTAACGTCAACAATGTATCTCCTGACATTTTAAGTCCAAACAAATAAATAAATAAACACAATTTTTTTAATGAAAAATAAAATAAAGACAGTCTCTCTTGACTTCATTTTTTTTACTGCACTTAACATACTGTAAATACTTTGTTTTTTATAAAAAATTAAATTAAAAAGACTTTTTTTTACCTGACTGTTGATACTGTAATGGCGAAACCTACAAATACATACATTTAACTATTACATTATTTTTTAACTTGTCTTATGAACATTGAACCTTTCAACATCAGAGCCACAAGGAGTGGTTTCACAAAACAAAACAGTGTATAACACCACATGTAAGCTCTAATTGTTCTATTGTTGTAATCGCATGTTATGAGTCAAACAGTGGAGTGGGGCGATTAAACCAGTGGTTGTACCTCATTAACAGAAGCCTCTCAAACCTCTTGTCAGAAAGTCTATTTCTTCTAGGCATGAGGACCAAACCTCCCAGACTGAAAAGCCGTTCCACAGGAGCACTTGATCATCTGTGGGGGCGGACCCGTCCTCTGTCTCATCATCGGACTCTGTGACAGGCTGATAAACTTTAAACGCATTGACAAAGTTGGACCCGTTATCGGTCACTGTTGCAACTACTTTGCTGAGTAGTCCATATGAAGAGTGAATGTTTTCGATTTCTGCACCAATCATACGTGTGTCTACCGCGAATTCTCCTACATGCCAATGCAACCTTGTTGCGCTCTCATGTAGATCTACTGATCCAGTGGAGTGTTACTCCCATATAGCTGCGGTTGTTAGCAGTCCAAATAACCCTGGTAGTTGACACAAAGTCCACCTCAGGCCTTCAGATTTCTCTCCATCTCTGCATACTCCATCTCCAGGTAAGAAGAAAAAGATGTGCTGTGAGGCAGCTCAGTATTGATAGTAGTGGAGATCTTGTTTATTATGGCACGAAACGAGGGCGAGTCAACTGTGTTTAAGGGCAGCATTTCCTCTACAACATACTGCCCGACCAACTTCTTTAACTCTCCCCCACTTACCAGTTTTGTTGTCCAGCTTTTGTTGTTTGGGTGGTGGGGGACCTCCTGCATTAGTCACAGCTCTCTTTCTTTCTTCAAATTTGACGTTGTGTTTTTGAAGCTAGATAATACTTTGTCTCCAGCACAGCGTGTACAGTGAACCTTTATACTGTTATCTTTAACAGACAGAAACTCTAAATAATGACTGTATTTCTAAGTCGAAAACGCGCCCCCCCCCCCCCCCCCCCCCCCCCATTGTTGTTTACGTTTGTGTCACACACCTGAGTTGTCCTCATGCTGAAAACGTGACGTCACTTTTCGAGCCGCAAGAAGAAATCAAATAATATCTTTTTACTAAGGAAAATGACAAAAAATAGTAATGCACAGTGACTTGGATTTAAGAAACTTTAATCTGACACTGGTTTGGAAATACGTGTTAGATTAGTCGTTACTGAAAAAAGACGTCATATTAGAGTAATGTGTTATTGGCATCACTCTTGGCAGTATAAGCTTGTTTCATCCCAGTCTAGTCCCGCCATCCCTTACCATCACATTTCACACACGTCATCAGAGCTCTGTGGCTCCTCAGTCTATTAGCTTCAGAGTTTCCATTGCAACACTACTCACTGAGCGCAGTAGAAAACGTGGAGCAGGGGCGGAGTGGGGCACTAAAGCCACCGGGAGAATTCTGACCGGCCCAGCCCACCACCGGCCCACCACCAGCCCCCCCCCCCCCCCCCCCCCCCCCCCCCGTTTCTCCCACATATCAATGACACAAACAACATTTATGTCACTTTAAAATACAAAATCTATATTGACCACTAGATGGCACTACACAAATGCACAATATTGACAATAAAGTGTAGGTTTAAAGCTTTTATGGGTTTTCTATTAATAAACAGAAATATAACATCAAAATATTATGATACAACTACTATATATATATAAATATATATATAGCATATTATATTGTATGACAGACCTGGATGAACAACATACATTATAATAGTAGACATATACATATTTTACAGTATCTGAAGTTAATGTCCTGGCATCTAACTTTAGTTTACTTGGATGATGCCTATGACCAAAACTCTATAGACATTTTCAATTTCAATACAGGCCTAAACAGGCCATTCAACAGCTATCCATATCAATCTGTACATTAATAATTTCCAGCATTGAATATGAACATAATGTTTTTGGTATAAATCAAAGTAATTGTGACAGGGTCAGTTTAATGTTTGTTTTGCTGTGATTTAATTATGTTTTTGTTGAAATTGCACATGGTCCTTTTTTTCCAAGCTGACCTTGAACGTCCCACAGCCGACAGACAATCAGCGCAACAAGCCACAGCTGGCAGCTTGCGCAGGTATGACCCTTCTTATTTTAGGCCAGAGATGCCAGAGACCACCAAGAAACTACCATCGCAGAAAGATCCTCCTACCTGAAGTGCAGCGGCCCGTGTCTGTCGGCGTAACTACTCCAGCCTGGGTGAATGACGTCAAGTTATCACCCAGGATAAGCGTGAGTGTTAATTCGCAAATCTAAAATGCAGACACTGAGAAGGCCGGCTGTAGGGTCAGGCAGAGGAAGGAGAGAGGGCGTAGACGGGTGTGTCGACAGAGGGCTGGCGGTTGTGTTCTGCGTCTACAGGTGGAGTACCGGACCGAGGGAACAAGTGGATCCAGAGAAGGCAGAATCCAGTCCGGAGAAGGATTCCTCCAGGACGGTCCGGATCCAGGAAAAGACTTTGGACTATGTTTTACAATAAATCCTGGTGAACTTTCTATATTTTTTTGTGGTTTTTAACTCTGCTCCGTCCTGATAAAAAGAACCTGTATCTGTAATTATGGAGTCCTAAGCTCCTCAACTTAGGTGGCGTTGTTGGCAACATTTTAAACTAAATTATTGTGTTTGGTTTTTTTAACCCAAACAAACCACGTGACATAATAGTATTGTTTACCCTTTGAGAAAGGAACTATGGATAGTGCTAAGACAATACAACAAGTCATTCAACCACTGGAAAACCAGGCACTTTTCAATAAATTTGTAAGGAAGTATAGATATTTAAGTGCAGTATAAGCATAGCTTTGTGAGTGGATGGACATTTCAAGCAACAGTCAAGGACATGTATCTGGGTATCAGACCCATAGCACTCGAATAGTTGTCTGATTAAGTTTAGAAAAAGAAGTATAGACAATGCCAACCTATTAAACATACAGGTAATAAAATAACTGGAAAACCAGGTACATTGAATAAGTTTGTAGAGAACTATTAAAATATATACATATAGACAGTTCCAAAGAGTTCCACAGACCATTAATCAGGAATTTTGAGTAGCCTATAGGTTTATAGTAAACTATAGACATCTGAGTATATACAGAGATAAGTCTTTCTGTCCTTCTTCTGAGATGGAGGTTAGGGTTAGGGGAAGGGAAGTAGGAGTATTGGCCTGAAAAACATGAGCAGGGAAAAGGATGGAGTGCCTTTCGTTTTTTTAGCAGGTCGCAATAGAATAGGTCAGCATAATGAATGGATACTTTGGTCAAATTACATTGTAATGAAAACAAAACATCTCAAGATTCAAGATTCAACAATTCAACAAATGAAACATGTCCTCGTCAACCTTGTTGATCACCCCATCAGTGTCCAAGGACATGAGGGTGCTTTTTTCTGTGGCCATGAGCATAAAGGTTTCCAAGTGCTCCTGGGTGATAGTGCACCTAAGTCTATTCTTCACAAATTTCAGTGTAGAAAAAATTCTCTCACAGGCCACTTGAGTAGTTGATATTGTTAGAAGAAATTTGTAGGCCAGTCCAAGTACATGGTAAGAGTTTGTCAGTAAGTTGTATTGTGATAAGGTAAACACAAATGGCACAATTCTTACACATACAACACTTAACACTGACCAATTCTGGCCCTTCCTCATCGCATCGTTCTTCTTCATCACCATCCTCTGTGCCTTCAGGTGAATCATCTTCTCCTGAGGTCCGCACATTGTACTCCTCTAGGGGGGACAGCTTTAGTCTTTCCCACTGTGTGGCGAGGCTTGTCAGCTCAGCCTGTAAGGTACCAGTAGTGGCTCTGGCATCAAATTTTAGTAAACATTTACTGAGGTTTTGCATTGCAGATCCTGGAAGTCCCTTATCTCTTACGTCAGGAAAGTTTTTTGGGTCCAGGCAGGCAAAATCTGAGCAAAGCTTTCCACTCACAGCAAAGCGCTCATGGATGCTTTGTGTGACAGTGTCCATAATGACATTATGAATGTTCACCTCAAAGTCCCTCTCAGCTGCTGTTAATGGTTCATCTTCTGCCAGCTCTCCTGGTATGATCTTCTTTTTCTTTTCCCGTTTTTCAGGTAGTGCTACCTCTGCCTCCATCTCACAGTCCTTCTCCAGCAGCTCACCATTGGCCCACTCCACAAACTGGTCTGCAGCTTCTTTAATGCCACTGAAGTCTCGCACACACCGGGCTGTGAGAATTGTCTCATATTTTAGGAGACCCTCCATGTATCCTTTGGCCTTGACTCTAGCAGTAGGCTTCATTGTTGGTTCTAGTTGAACTGCTAGAAGAGTCGAGACTAAATCTACATACATGGCGCTGTCAGGCCTTCCAAAACACCCGAACACCTTTGTCAGAGCAGCATCTTTAGCCCACCAACGTGTCCTATTGGAGAGTCTTCGGTGCCGCTTTTCTGTGCTGGTTTCTTCCCACATTTTCATTCGTTTGTACGAATCCCTTATGAAAACAGCAATGTCATTCAGGAGAGAGAAAAGCGATGCACTCTGAATAACACTGCCTGTTGTGTCTGCTAAAACCAGGTTAAGGACATGTGCATAGCACCAGACGTGGATTTGGTTGGGGGACGCCTCTGACAGAAAGGCAGAGAAGCCTTTGTAAGTGTCCTGCATATTGGCTGCCCCATCTGTAGCACTCCCTACACAACATGACACATCAAGATCAAGGGTTGCTAGTGTGTCTTTCAGGAGGTTGAGAAAATGCTGCCCAGTAGAGGCCTCGCAATCAACCAGAGCGACCAACTTCTCATGGACCACATCTGTGACATATCTGAGAATCACAGAGCACTGGTCCTTGGTGGTGATATCTTGCGTGGTGTCAATCTGGACAGAAAACATTTTGGCTTCTCTGACCTCACTGGCAATTTTCTCCCTGATCAGCTGACGGATCACTTTTACAACCTTGTTGATAGTGTCTTTCGATAGAAGAGTGACCAATGAGCCTCTGCCTCTTGCCCCAGCTTCATGCTGTTTTTTACTCTTTTCAGTACATTCCGACAGATGTTGTTGCAGGCAAGGGTCATACAGACTCAGGAGCATGACCATTTCGAGGAAGTTACCATCGTCTATGCTTCGGTCTTCCAAAGTGTAGGCAGCTTCGA
The DNA here is from genome assembly GCF_027409825.1 of Scomber japonicus. Taxonomy (NCBI): domain Eukaryota; kingdom Metazoa; phylum Chordata; class Actinopteri; order Scombriformes; family Scombridae; genus Scomber; species Scomber japonicus. Next base: position 1,727,220 of record NC_070580.1, on the reverse strand, counting down.
ATTCTGAGCCCCGGTAGCTAAGACCCCGTTTTCCTGTAACCTTAACAACATTGACGACACGATCCATCACCTGCCCTTTCCGTTTTACTCGCTCTTGATGCAGGGAGAGCTGGTTCCCCCTTAATCGGCTCTCAATGTCTCCATGATGTGCTCTCAAAAAGTAAGCCTCTGCACAGTACCGATGGATATTACTCCTTTCATGCTCCTCAATCCTCTGATGCACATGCTTCCAGGATTGCATGCCTCCTCTTACAAAAGGGCCATCAAAAGCAGAGGTCTTTGAAAATGCCAGGCAAACGGTGCAGAAGAGAGCATGGCTCTCTTCACAGTAACTCAACCACTTGCGGTTGATTCCATCCCTACTATTAAAAATATTGGGTAAGGTTCTTCTTAGGGTTTGTTGGGGGTGATAGTGAAAAAATAATATGAGATCTTTAGAATTTGGACGGGCAAAATAATTGATTGGAGTCTCCTCCTCATCTGGTTCAACCTCTACACGCTCAATTTCCACCACAGCTGGTCCAACTTCAACACTTTCAGTCTCCTCTTCAGCAGGTCCAGCCTCTACACGCTCAATTTCCACCACAGCTGGTCCAAATTCAACACTTTCAGTCTCCTGTTCAGCTGCTCCAGCCTCTGTGCTCTCAACATCCCTCTCATCAGTTTCTGTTTCCATCCTGGACCCTAAGGCTTCACTCTCCCTTGCACTGACCGACAGATCATCTTCCTCTATGACTGGTTAAAATTATGTAAAATAGAAGCAGCTTTTATGAACAGTATTACCACTACATGGTTAAATGCAACACAATTACATAAATGATGTATAAATGTGAGTTGCATATGAATAAATTATTTATATTTATATATAATAATTTATATATATATATATATATATATAATATATATTCATATTATTCAGAATAATCCACACTTATGTTACACCAACACAGCATGTCTTTCTGAAATAATGTATCATTCTCCATATGTTGCAATCATTACATTTCCCTATCATATTTCACTAATGAACTGAATGAGCATTTTGTTATTGGCTAAGTCATTAATTCGTCTGAAATATACCATACACATTTGTCTAGCTTGTGCTAGCCTCCGCCTAGCAAAAACGTCAATGATTGAGCTCCGACTAACTGTTTTTCTGGCAATTTACCTCCACTACTCGTTGATGCCTGACTTCGGAATAAATCTGTTATTTTTAAGCACTTAGATGCATCCCTCTCCAGCATCCGCTTCTTTTTTATTCTGTCCTTTTCAGCGCCTCCTTTCTCCTTTCTCTTCTTGCCTTCCATGATGCCACAACAATGCAAGAAATCACGTTAATCTTTAACTGTCAAACATATTTCGCTCGAACTTGGTCGCTTTCCGAACTTGGTCGCTTTCTCTGTCTGTCTGACGTATCTTTACGGTGATGCCATCAGACGTGGGGCCGCTCATTATATCCCCCTACATTTCCGAAAATAGACTTGACCTGCAATCCCAGGAGTCTTTGCTCCATTCTACGTTAATTCAAGAACAAGCAAAGAAATGAAACTGCAGTTCGGTTTTTTTATTATTTGTGACCATGAAAGCTTTGTAACGCCTGAATAATTAATTAAATTAAGATTTCACAAAAATGAGTAGATTGATTGGAGAGATCAGAGTGTGCAGAGTAACCATGAATGAGATAGAGAGAGTAAGCAAGTGGTATAAATGTTGGTTGGACGTTTCCTTTATTAAATATTACAGCCTTGGAGATTTTCGCGGAGGGTAGAACCTTGGAGTAGTAATAATGATGTATAACGCATAGGGCCAGCTTACACACGTCTCGCGGCCGCTCACATTAAATGTGGGCTGGTTCACCTGACCTCGGTGGCCGACCAGCCGACCGGGAAAACTCCCGATCGTCCCGACGGCCACTCCGCCACTGACGTGGAGTGTATTTCAGTCTACTTCAGGCATACAGAGACTCTCCATTAAATGACAATGAATGTTTTGGTAGGTTGACATGGTGATGTGGTGAGGGTGATGTGAGGTGAGGTGAATGCTTACAGTATGTGAATGCTATAATGGAGGGTTGGGAGGTAGTATGGATGTATATTTATGGCAGTATACTGTATGTGTAGGATCGTCCAGTGTCAGTCTGTGCTGCAACTTCTTCCCTGTCTCAAAGACACATTTCTCCCTGGTGGAGACCAATAAAATAACCTAACCTAACCTAAATGCACAATCTCTCACAAACAATTCTTGCCTCATACATGAAGTGTTAGGACTTGTTGAGCCTTATGGAAACCTGGCATCAACCAGATGTTTTTTCTGTTCTGTACGAGACCTATCCTCCTGGCTATTGTTACCTCCAAAAAGCCCTGTGATCTGGGTTTGACCCCCTGCCTGAGCTGTCTTCTTTTGAATGCCTGACATTTAATGACAATACATTTTCTGGCCACCCAAACCAAACCCATCCTTCATTTCAGCCTTCTGTCAACATTTTGTTAAACCTCTGCTAATATCATAATACTTGGAGATATGAACATGCATGTCAACTCCTCCTCCTGCGATGTTGCAGCTGAGTTTGTCCAGTTATTGGACTGTTTTATTCTGGGATAACTTGACGATGTCCCCACACACTCCAGGGGCCACACTCTGACTCTGTCCCTCTCAGCAATCTTCTTGTGTATGATCTGAGTGTGGACCCCTAGGCCGTCTCCATGGGTCCTTTCTGTGCTCCCTCATCAAGCCCAAACACCAAATCTGCTTTAGAAATTTTAAACACATAAACCCAGAAACCATGACACTTGACCTCCAGCGTCTCCTTTCTACAAACTTCTCATCAGCCAATTACTCAGTGGATTTTTACAATAAAACCCTAAGCCAGAACAGTTACCTGAGTATGTACAAGTGGAGAAAATATGCATTCAAGTTTCAAAGACACTTTGGGTTTTTGTGATGATGATGACGATGATGATGATGATTATTATTATTATAAACACACAGCTAATAATTAAATAAACAAAACAGTCTTTGCCTCTTTTAACATACAGTAAATGAAAACAGCTGACAATGTTTAAAAAGTCCTTTCTGATAATCTGACTGAATCACTGTTTTATCTTCTGTAGATCCTGGCATACCTTATGGAATAATATATATCTATAATTAATAACAACATAGGTCAACATAATAGGCATCCAGGTAGACATTAAGTCAAGATTTGATAAGACAAATCAACAAGTGCCAGATTTTAATGCTAACAAGAAATATTGAATCCAAATTTGTTTTATTTGAAATTTCTTGTCATTTGAAATGGAGGCTAATAAATAAACCTTATAATCAGCTATGCAAATGGGAATGCAACTAAAATGAGAATATGTAACTCATATGTAACTATGACACAGGAGCATTTAACTCGCCATCTATAAATAACCCATGTTGTGTTTACTTATTTCATATTAATAGCGTGACTGTTGGGACATTAATAAAAACATACAGACAAACAAGTTAAAATATGTTAGTATTAAGTTCTGTGCAAGCATTCAGAAACGGTGCTGGCTGTGATAACAGACCAGAGAATAATACATCTGTTGTTATTTCTAACACTGAATACTGGATTTATACTGGTTTTGAGTAATGGGTGTGGTTTAGTTGGAATATGTAGCTCAGTGTAACTTGTTGTATATGAGACAGTTAAAAAATAAAATTAAAGTCTAATTTTTTACATTTTTGTGAAGAGCTTGTTTTGTTTTGTTTTTAACAGACACTAAAAAGTCTAAAGTCATATGTTGTCATACTACATACGAATGTAGTATCCTGGGGTTGCTGCATAGTGCTATAATGTACAGTTTGAATGTATTATTTGAATGTGGCATGTTGTGGAGACTGGAACAGGAGCCGGGGGCAGGGGGGTGATGTCAGTGCTCATGTCCCACCACTAGAACCACCATACAAAATCACAGTTCCACCCCTGGATATGTAGCCCCATTCACTCCCAGTCATTTTTCACTAGCTCAGACTTTCTAGTCTTTCTACTGGACGTCTCTTTGGTAATGACAAAGATTGTTTTAGTGATTTGACACGGTGCTACATAACATTCATGTTCTGTGATTGTGGAATAAAACCAGCTTCACAATCACTTCACTAAAAGCAACAAACATGGAGTCTTCTCATCATGATACTGTACATATAAATTCTTATTTATCTCTATCAAACATACATCAGGGCACCCCAAAAAAGAGACGCACATACCAATACAGAGACTTCAGATCCATGAATAATCAATCACCTCCTTCTATTTGATCAGGGCAATCCTTAGCAGTATATTATTTCATAGAGGAAGGGGTCTGGGGTGTTCTCTTAAGAGTGGCCTCTTAATCAGAGAGAATCAGACAGAATCAGCTTCTCTATCTCCCTCATCTTAGACAGGCTTCCACTTTGATAGATCAAACATAAACAGGCCTTCATCAATGGATAACTAATCATTAAAACCCCTGCTGCTTCAAGACCGGCCCACTGCGACAGATGTTCCAAGTGTAAAATGCCCCTGATCATTCAAGCCCAGTGATTTAGTGAAGGTTTGAGTGATTACTCTGAAACCAAACTCATCATCAGAACCATAACATCAACCTCACCATCACTGCACACTCACTTCTGAGGGTTAATGAGAAAGAGGACAGACATGATCAGTTCGGTTTGCACTGGAAGTTGCTTGGTCAGCTTACAGTGCAAACCCAGACACAGTTTCAGGTAAATAAGACTTATCTGGATAGATGAATGATCAAGAGCAGAATGTGAATGTTCTCATGAAGGAGCCAACAGGAAACTCAGAGAAGCCAGAGAAGCCAGCCTGCCATTAACTACTCAGTTGAAGGCTGGATGAAGTTGGAACATTGAGCTGTACTAATTCAAAAGAAACTGGAATTGCTCTTTGCTTTCTTTTCTAAACTCATCCAAGATATTATGTGACAATCCACATTATTTACATCTGAGAGCACATCTTTTCCACTTGGTTTCGGTCCCAGAGTTTAAACTAAACATGGTGAAGCAGCTTTTACACAACTGGAACAAACTACCAGCAGAACTGAAATCATTTTTAAATCCAGGTTAAAAACATTTCTCTTCTCCTGAGCTTATGATTGAGCTCTTTTAAAGCACTTTACATTTTAATCTTTCATTTGCACTCTATGTCCTTTTAATGATTTTAAAGCTAATTTATTATTTTATGCTGCAATCTTATATTTAATGCTCTATTCTAGCATTTTATTTCTCTCTTTCTATTTTTCTGTACTTTGTTTTTATTTTATTTTATTTTATTTGAATTTTTTTATAATTATCAGTGGGGTGGGGGGTTAATTGTATGTTTTAATGTTTGGGTTTTATTTTTATTTCTCAAATTGCATGTTTTTATGTTTTTTGTATCTAATTCTTACTGTTAAATGTATGTTTTGTGTAAAGCACATTGAGTTGCCATTGTGTATTGTGATGACCCCCTGCGATTGCTCTGCCTGGTTGCTCTGCTTGTCCTTGTGTTTTCTCTTTCCAGGAAGTATCCAGACAGATCAAGGTCATCAGGCTGAATCAGTTCACCTGGGCTGGGGGTTGGGCCACCTTTATAAAATCAGCTGGCCTACTCAGTCTGGTCTCTCTCCCTACCAGCAGCAGAACCCTTTTTCTTTGGTTGCTTTCTTTGATTACTTTTTAGCATTCAACATACCCCTGCATCCATACATTTCCAGACACCACTGATTTACAGATCTATGATATAACTTTGATTAGTTTAGGTAAATACATTGATTGAATAAATTACTTTGATTTGGTTTAACTTAAAGGTGTGCTCTCCTCTTTTGTTTTGTCATGAATTTTTAGCCAGTTCATGACAGTATGAAATGTGCTATATACATAAAACTGCCTTGCCTTAAAACTCATAAAACCCATATTACTAATAAAGTAAAACAGCCTGAATGATTTTTCTCTCAGCATAGTGAAAAGTTGGCAAGCTGAAAACATGTTGATACTGAACGTATTAGTGTAATGTGCAATGACAACATATCTGATATTGCAAGAAAATATCAGCTGGCAGTGATGAAATTAAAGAACATTGCCCTTAAACATAATTCAGGCTGTGATTACATTTGCTGATATAATATAATGGAAAACAATTTCATCAAAATCATTTCCAGGATGCAGAGTTGGAAGAAGAACACTTTCTAGAAACACTTTATGTCTCACAATTTCTCATTTATAATCTGTATACAAACAGTTAATAAATGGTTTATAACACACTATAATGTAGCTGTTAGCAAATGTACTTAATCTGTTCATCAACAAATATAAAGCGTCACAGATAATAAATGACGATAGAGTAATAAAGTATGTCTAATTGTACATTAATCAACATATTTTCTTATATTAGCTTACATTCCACAAGCCCTGCCTTTTTTCTTTATTACCATTTATTAAATGCTTGTATAGTTTACAAATGATAAATGTGAGGACTTTGATTAAGCCTATAACCTTCTTTATAATTAAACAATGTATACAGACCTATAACCTAATATAATCCATCACACTGCAAATTAGCTTGACTTTTGTTATAATGCAGTTTTATTTACATTGTTTGCCTGCTTTCAAAACACCAGATTGCATTTAATAACCATTTTTAATTTACTTTTTTTTTTAAACCTATGATGGTAACTACAGAATAGTGAAGGTCAGAGAATGATTAAGCTAACAGTAATTGCACATCTATGACAGAATGCATAGTCTGTCATGTGCTACCATATAATTCCTGAGATCCTGAGCTGGTTTGTTGTAATATATAATAATGTAATGTAATGCACTTTTTCAATGTTTTACTACTGAAAAAAGGAAGACAACACAGAGATTTAGCTATTTAACATCTTCTTTGTCATCTTTATTGAACAAAGATCTTTATGAAAATAGTGTGTCTATGTTTGTGTTTGCACGACAAAGACCCATTTAGAGAACATATCACCATGGCAGCGGTACGGCAGGGGGTAGGGCAGAAACGCCATTACCCTCCAACTGCTTGTAGATGTCCTCTAATAGATTGTCAGACTTTTACATCACCTGTGTCTATTTTATACCTTAACCCTGATTTATAAGAAAAACTGTAGTATTCCAGTGTATACAAAACAAGAAAGAGGAGCACATTGAAAAAACAATCAATCAAGTTCGTAGGTCCAAGATGGGTGAATAGTAGGTCCAGGACATGAATGTCATCCAGACGTCTCCAACCCCAGATTACCTGTGAGACGAGAGAGCACAGAGAACTCCAGGAAAGAAGTGTAAGTTAGTGAATGAATTAATAGTAAATGAATGTAAATGGATATAGATGGATAGAGAGAGAGGAAGGAGGAGAAAGGAGCTCAGTGCATCATGGGAATCACCCTGAAGTCTAAGCCTATAGCAGCATAAACTAGGAGCTGGTCCAGGACAAGCTGGCCCTAACTATAAGCTTTATCAAAAAGGAAAGTTTTAAGCCTACTCTTAAATGTAGGGAGGGTGTCTGCCCCCTGGACCAAATCTGGAAGATGGTTCCACAGGAGAGGAGCCTGATAGGTGAAGGCTCTGCCTCCTGTTCTACTTTTAGAGATACTAGGAACCAGCAGTAAGCCTGTATGCTGGGAGCACAGTGTGCTGGTAGGTACATAAGGTACTATAAGCTCTTTAAGATATGATGGAGTCTGACCATTAAGAGCTTTGAAGGTGAGGAGAAGGATTTTAAATCCTATTCTGAATTTTACGGGAAGCCAATGCAGTGAAGCCAAGATGGGAGTAACATGATCTCTTTCTAGTGTTTGTCAGAACACGAGCAGCTGACCAGCTGGAGAGTCTTTAGAGACTTGTTAGGACAGCCTGATAATAATGAATTACAGTAGTCCAGCCTAGAAGTAACAAATACATGGACTAGTTTTTCAGTATCATTTTGAGACAGGATGTGTCTAATTTTTGCAATATTATGCAGATGAAAGAAGCCAGTCCTTGAGATGTGTTTTATGTGGGAATTAAAGGACAAATCCTGATCAAATATAACTCCTAGGTTCCTTACAGTGGTGCTGGAGGCCAGAGTAATGCCATCCAGAGTAGTTATATCATATGATAATGAGTTTCTAAGGTGTTTAGGGCCAAGCACAATAACTTCAGTTTTTTCTGAGTTTAGTAGCAGGAAGTCACACGTCATCCAGGTCAAGATTGTATGAAAAGTATCAGTTGGGTAGAGGATACACAGGTAGATATTCATATATTATTACAGTGAGTACTCAAATACTGTGTAATAATACCTTAATGTCCATACCCTGTGGGTATAAAAGCAGGCAGCAGATTACAGATGGCTACATCAAATAGATTTCACATTGCACAGTGCACTGTAGAAACACCCATTTCTTTCATTCCTATGTACAGTATGAATGTGAGAAAAGTGCAGGAACAGCGAAACGACATGTGCATGTCTTTACATTTCCATATCTATAGAATGTGCCCCAAACTGATGCCCATGCCAAGAGACTGCAATAAGATCTTCAAGACTCATTTTTTTTTATTTGCCTCAATCTATTTTGAGAAAAGAGCCAGAGAGAGGACTGTCATTCAGCGAGTCCTTGATATTAAGAAGGAAAAAAATGAGAAAGAAAAGGAGATTGAAGTGGGGGAGAAAGAATAACACAACAAGCACATTCAAAGTAATGCTGAAGCTCTAATTGAGTTATGCAGTGTATGTTGATTGTGAGGCATTTTGAGATCCTTTCCTGGTATCTCCTGGGGATTGGAGAAGGGCGATAAAAACAGCATTAATGGAAGGAGATGAAAATTGCTCACACTGCCTCATCTCTCTGGCAGTCATTTGTTTACCCAATTTGAATGGAAGAAATCTATCATAAAAGCCAGAGTCGTTAACAGTCAGGATGACTCGGTTGTGGATCCTTTGTAGTGCACTTCCAAGCTCTAAACATGCAAAATGTGCAGCTATGTCTGACTTCACTGCGTGACTAAATGACTGAACTTTGCAGTCTTGTGAGGCTTATATGGTTCCCAACAACCTAAATTTAGATATCTGTTGGCACATTTCTGGGAAATCCTGTTGTTTGCTTGTTCCAAGATGTAAGCATCAATATTTAAATCTGTGTCCAGCACAGAGATAAGTCTAACGTTATGTTTAGCCTAGTTTAGTACAAAGACGAAGCAGAGGCAAATGTTTAGCCTAGCTCAATTTGTCTTGTATTATTTACAAAACTGACATAATTCAACATTTTATGAAGTCATTTTATTGCAGTGCATCCTTTATACCAGCCCTTTCCTGTAGACATGGAAATCAAGAAGCACAGGAAATCATTTCAATTACCACACAATTCCTGACTGTGCAGCATGAGACAATACATGTTAACCTTTATAATATTTAAGCAAAGCAACTACTCTTTCCTTTCATGCTCATTGTTTCACTTTAGGCTTCTTACCATAAACTCTATATGTATACCTGAAATCAACCAACCATTTCTCAAAGCTGTGTTTTAGACACTTCCTTGTACTTTTTACACCACTCTGATTCTCTAGTGATAATTTCTCTACAGTACAAACATCAGTTCGGAGGCTCTTGCATCTACATTTAGATTAGAGGTAATGTAAACCATTTCAATACATTTCAAGCCTGCATCATGTGTGTCAAACTTACATCACTATAGTCCAAAGTACTTGATCATTTTGCATTAAAATGTGTGTATATATGAATGTATATATGTTGATGGTATGAAAAAAAAAGCTACTTAATACTCACTATAGTGGATTATATGGATGCAGCAGATTGAATGGGGCTGGTAGTATAGGCTATGTCATACTGCAGCTATGGAAATGAATGAAAACTAAAGGCTGCCTGAAACAGCCGAATAAAAAATATTAAAAACAATCTAAAACTATAGAATGCATTAAACATGGTCAGTAATATATATATATAATCTATAGTTGAGCACAAAAGCTTACCAACACATTGTTATGTTGCCTCAACAAAATGTTTTATTAATTTTAAGGATGGGATTGAAGAAAATGTATTGTTGTATTGAAGTGTTTTGTTGTATTTCAATGTATGTAGTGAATGCAGTGACATAATCAAAAAATCAGTTAAAGGTGATGAAACAAAGTCAATTTGTAACATATGAACATATTTTGTACGGGACTAGGTTGACTGTAGGTGATGCAGAGAGAACAGATGAGACTACAAACTCCAAAAACGAGTTAAAGATGGTGTAAAGTGAATTCAGACATTAAATAGGTCATAAATGTATTTCTAAAAAAGGTGTAAAAAGCAGGTGACACTTGGTAGGGGGCGGAGTTTCAGCGAATTCAGCGGGCACTCCTATAGTGTTTGGTAGCAGATAAAGAGGTTGCTTTTACAACTTTGAAGCCTAATTTCATATATTTGGTGATTTTTTTATTCAAATTTGGCAGGGTGGTTAACAACACACTTTTCTGTGGTATGTCAACACATATTTACACAGTCTTTAATAAAAAGCCACAAATGAGAGTTGAGACAAAACAAAACCACATGCATTTGCAAATAAGTGAAACATGTAGTGATGTGCCACACACACACAGAAGACCACACTTCAGCAGCAGATGCCTTCCAGCTGTTCAGAGATTCAATTCCTTGGTGTAACACTGCAATATCTGTGCAAGACTAGAACACTATCACTACATTCCAATGCTGTTATGGAGGGAGGCTGATTGCTGAGGAAAACATTTGGCTCAATTCACAACACAGCTAAATAAAAAACCCTGCTGATAGGCACATTCAGGACTTTACTATACGCTCAGATCTCTGTGAATATGGACATTGTATATGCAAAGCTTTTTATTGGCACATCTATACAATGTACAGCTTTTCTAGGGTGGCCATGAGCACACAGGGACAATGGTTTCCTGGGAATTAAAGTGAAAAGACTTGTGTAGGTGTTGTATGTGTGTTCATGCATGTGTGATTGAGGAAAGAAAGAGAAAGAGAGTTTCTGTATCCTATGTTTAGCAAAAGAGACTTGATTTTGACAGTTAATTGAAGAGTGTGCTTATCTTGAAGAAGCTGTCTCCTGTATTTTTCCGAGTGTAGTCATCATCTGCATACGGTATTAACTCCCGCTACCTGAACATAAAACCAAGCCCTGCAAGAGATAAGCTGGCTGTTTTACTGCCACTGCAACGGAGAGAGAAAACTTTTCTCCAGCAGAGGAAGTGAAATTAGCATTTAAATAGCAACACATATTCTATAATCTAACTTTGATTTGATGCAACAGCAGTTGACACACAGTAAAAAAGACAAAAAAGGCAGGAAAAAACAATGAAGGAAAGGAGAAGCAGAGAGGAGAGGGAGGATGTCTTAAACAGGGAAAATATGCTGATTTCTTCTCCTGATGTGTAAGACAGAGGTTTGTTTATCTGGTGAAGGTGTTGCTGTGGCTCCTGCTAGTAAAGTTTAAGTTGCAACACACAACTTTGAATGTTTGTGGATGGCAGCCAGAGGTAACGGCCAGGTCTGTGAGGGCCAATAAGAGTAAATGTCCTTTTACTGGCTGGTAGCAGATGAAGTCAAGTCTCAATCTGTTCTGTTTAGGTTGTGGGTCAAGGTGTAAGTTTCAGGTCTCTGAATAACGATCATTTCACAATATTTTATAATCTAAATGTGTGTGTCATACAATCAACATTATCTGTCAATAAGAAACTTTGTATGCACATTAGCACATTATCCAGGTTACCCGTACCTGTTAGGAGGCCTCTGTCTGAGATTTAAGATTAGTGCTTTTATTTCATTTTTCTTTTGACTGCAGTTTTTTTTTTAATTTAAAACTTTTTTTTTTAAAGTATATTTTTGGGGCTTTTTTTGATTTAATGTGCAGGTTTGTAGAGAGAGAGAGAGAGAGAGAGAGAGAGGAAATGGGAGGCAGAGAGGGGGACAATGACATGCAGGATAGGGGGCTCGGCGCGGGCTCGGCGCGGGATTCGACCGGGGTGGCCTGCAGTGAGGACTGTAGCCTCAATATATGGGGCAGGTTCTCTACGCCGCCACAAATTTTAAAACTTTTACAGTGCACATTTTAGACTTGCATTAACTCTTAAACAGTGCACCAGGAGATACATACATATTTACATTTCTTTTATACCGTAAAAGGAGCAACGTATCCTGGTAGAAATACAACTCATGAAAAACAAAATATACAAAATATTTAAAAAAAATATTTGTGGAAATGTTTTATTTAGGTGCAAATGAGATGCCTAGTAACATCAGAGTAAATAAAAAGTAAATAAAAAGAATAATTCACATCTCATTTTCCACTTCTGCATGTTTAAGGATTTAAAATGAACACAATACTTAGTATGTAGTAGATATGTGTTACAGATGAACAGCTCTGCAACCTGCTTGTGTCCTATAATGTTTTGTATAGTAACCTATAGCAGTGTGAATCTGTTAGACAGGAAGTTTACAGATCTTGATTTTAGGCTGTCAACTCACACCTGGCCAGGGACAACAGATGAAAACTAACCTTTGGGCTAATTCTGGCATATTTACAGATATGTTTATTAATATGCACTGTCCCTGACAAATAAACTAATAAAATAAAATAAACGGACAGGATTTGGACAGACTCATTAAAGTGCAGCACTCTAGAGATGTGATTCACTCACTGACATCACTGTGTGTGCACACTGTTGTCATTTTACTAAAGTGACAGAAAATATGAGTCGTCAGTGTCAGAATGAATGTTCAACAAAAACAAGTCATTCACTGACTCTGGAAAAATGAGATGGTTGTTTTTCACATTATTTGATTATTCAAAATGATTTCAGGCACTAACATGCTGATGTTTAACACATAACAGAACATTTTATAATTAGTATTAAAATACAATGTTTGGTTAAGGATGATGGGAATCTCATTATTTTTGCGAGTATTTAGTCATAACCCAAAGTACACATTTTAATTTTGACCTGATGATAGCAGTGGAAAACAGTATTAGTTATTATAAAGCATCCTGAGAGGAACATGGGTGCCTGTACTATATAATATGGCAGTCCAGCTTATGTTTGTTGAGATATTTCACTCTGAAGCAAAAATGACAAAACAACGGTAGCACAAGAGAAAAAGTTAGCAGATCATCATCTACTGCATGTAAGAATCTTTCAGTGGATAAATGAAAGCTTTGACCTGTTGAACAGTCAGTCAGTAGGATGAGTTGTCTGAACATCCTGCATGTCTGACACACAAATACATCCAATAGTAGTTGAGATATTTGAATGAGGATCCAGGTGACATTTCCATCCAGCACCAAACTGCTGTGAACCAAACATTTCATTTATATTAGGAACAAAGACACTCAGGAAATTACACAATAAAGCATACATTATTAATTATTTTATATAATTAATTGAATGAGTTTTTAAACATGGGTTAATATATGTATACTAGAGGACTGACCTTTAAGTTTCATGAAAAATCTTAAATTATTCACTTGAAGATGAGCTGAATCCTAAAGAACAAAATGAAATGGCTTCCGGTTTAGCGCATGGAGTAACCAGACGCACGGTGAGATCGCTCTCCCGGACAATCCGCAATTTACCCCCTAACTAACTTAAAACTCAGTATTGGTTGATAAAACAGATAGATGGATTGGGGAAGAACACTTAGAAGCCAAAAAGCCGACGAAAGAGAGCCTACAAAACAGAAAAACACGACGACAACCAGAGACAGCAGCGGCGGCGGCAAAGTGGACCAGGCCGCCATGGCGCCTGCAGACATAATTAAGGCGATTAATGACCTCAAAACTGATCTGAAAGGCGATAACACCATTCTGCGACAAGAAATCACCCATCTTGGACAAGAAATCAACGGTAAACTGGACACGCTCGGGGCAGAAGTACGCAACTTATCTGACCGGGTGGAAGAAGCAGAGTCCAGGGTGGAGACAGTCGAGAGATGGGCGGCTGAAACGACCGAGGCCCTGAGCTCCTGTTTGAAACAGCAAAAAGCCCTGCAACATAAACTAAACGACCTAGAGTCACGCTCCAGACGCAATAACATTCGCATCTTTGGAGTAGCAGAAGGAGAGGAGGGAGAAGACTCGGTGCTAGAGTTTGTCGAGGCGCTAATTCGGAGCAAGCTACCAATTCCGGACGCCATGGAGTTAAACATACAACGCGCACACAGGACCGGCGCACACAGACCCGCTCCAGACAAACCTCCGAGAGCGTTCATAATCAACTTTCAGGAGTTTTCAACCAAGGAACGGGTTCTAAAAGAGGCATGGAAAAAAACTAATAAGGAAAGGATCCAGCTGAATAACAAGACCCTCTACTTTGACCATGACTACAGTGCAGAGGTGGTCAAGAAACGTAAAGAATACAACGGGATCAAAAAGGCTCTGAAAGTGAAAGGAGTCCGCTTCCAAACACCGTATGTGAACATACGCATCCACTGGGAGACGGGAGCCCGACTCTATACCAGCGCGGAGGACGCGAGAGTGGAGCTGAGGAGACGTGGAATCATGGTGGAAGACGGGACGCCAGCCGAGCGGGAGGCTGACTGGGGAGCGCGCCTGGGAGAGCTGCTGGGGTCATGGCAAAAGGTAGCGGGTCCCCGCGAGGCAGAGGACGGCGTCACCCGGAGAGCGCGGTTCAAACTGCAGAGTTTCCAGAGCGATCACACTGCTCAGAAATGATCCCCAGCGCAACGGAGGTAAAATGAGGATTTAAAAATCATCACAGGCTGGTAAGATAACTGCCACTACGAGACTGAAATGCAAGAATTGAACTGGACTATATAGGCTTCATTGACAATAAACGTCTGGGAGAGACGATCTAGTTTTCATTTTTGTTGGACTTTAGGATGGCAGGGTTAGTTTTCCTAAGTGGCCTAGCCACCCTATGCATAGGGCCCTATCTTAGCTATAGGATTTACCCTAGACCCACCAACAGGGTCTCAGTGAGGAGTTTTCTCCTCCCGGTTTGGAGGTCAGTTCTTTATTATGTTCAGTTGACTTTGTTCTTTCTCTGTTCTCGTTTTACTATTTTGTTTGGGGGAAAACACTACTACAAAGCAATTTACCTTTTTCTGTGTTTGAGTAGTAATGTCGCATAATCTGAAAATAGCTTCTCTGAATGTCAACGGTTTAAGTAACCCGGTTAAGAGGAGCAGGGTGCTAGCGAAAATGAGGAAAGATAAGTCCCAAATAATATTTTTACAAGAGACGCACATGTCAAACTCTGAACATGAGAAACTAAAAAAGTTTGGTCACTCCAATACTTATTATAGTTCATGTAAAAATAACAGAAAAAGAGGGGTTGCAATAATGATTTCTAATTCATTGAACTTTGATCTGATTAAAGAAAAAAGAGATGATGAAGGTAGATATGTAATAATCAAGGGCAGGATAGACAATGTCCTGGTCTCATTTGTGAATGTTTATGCTCCTCCAGAGAGTGACAGATCTTTTTTAAAAAAATTATTCGAACTGATTGTATCTGAGAGTGAAGGAATACTGGTCTGCTCTGGAGATTGGAATACAATTTTGAACCACCGACTAGACACAACAAGCTCGAGTAGACATGGATCCCTGAAATCAAAAGACCTAAATGTTCTGATGAAAGAAGCTGGCTTATTTGATGTATGGAGAAGTACCCATACAAGAGATAGGGAATTCACCCACTACTCAGCTACACACAAGGTACACTCTAGGTTGGACTTTTTTCTGATGAATATTACAGATAGACATAGGGTTCAAGAGTGTACAATCGGAACAGCAGATATATCTGATCACAACATTGTTTATCTAAAAATTAATTTAAATAACAGACCAAGGAACACACTATGGAGGCTGAATATTGGAATCTTAAACAACAAACTTATGGCGGAAGAAATTAAAAAAGAAATTGGTGAATGTATAAATGACAATAAGGATGACCAGGTCGACCCAACTATTATTTGGGATACGGTTAAAGCAGTTATGAGAGGGAAGCTAATCTCAAGAACAGCTCATTTAAGGAAAATCCAGAGATTAAAATACGACCAATTAGAGAAGGATTTGGAAAAACTTGAAAAACAACGACCCAAAAATGACAATAAAGATACAACTGGGAATCAGATTAAAGATATAAAGAAACAAATAGAAATCTTAATGAAAGACGAAATTGAAAAGAAACTGAGATTCACAAAGCAAACCTTCTATGAATCAGGCCCAAGGGCAACACGAATTTTAGCAAGGCGTCTTCGAAAGCAACAAATAACAAACTCAATTCATAAAATCAGGGACCCTTTAACGAATTCACTAAATTATGACCCAGAAGAAATCCATAGAAGCTTTAAAAACTACTATGAGACGTTATACTCACAGCCTGAGAAGGTTGACGAAGAGAAAATAAAACAATTTCTGACCTCGCTGGACCTCCCCTCTATAGGCTTAGAACAAAATAAATATTTGACCTCCCTTATTACAAAAGACGAATTGGATAAAGCCATAGGTAGACTGGCGACTAATAAGAGTCCTGGGAGCGACGGCTACCCAAATGAATGGTACAAAAAATTCAAAGAAGTCCTTGCCCCGGTACTATTGGAATCATTTAACTGGACACTTGAGAAGGCTATAGCTCCACCATCTTGGAGGGATGCTGTGATATCTGTTATTCCCAAAGAGGGGAAAAATAAAGAGTTCTGCGAGTCATATCGCCCAATTTCGATACTAAATGTAGATTATAAATTGTTCACGTCCATTATTACTAAAAGATTAGAGCGTTTCCTGCCTGACCTGATACACGAAGATCAGACAGGCTTTGTAAAGGGACGCCAAACACAGGATAACATCAGGCGCACCCTTCATATTATAGACCATGTTAATAAACACCACACAAGCGCTGCCCTGATCAGCTTAGATGCTGAAAAAGCGTTTGACAGGGTCAGCTGGGACTTTCTGTATAGAGTACTAGAGCGGATGGGCTTCAACGATAAATTCATTAATTGTATAAAGGCATTGTATACAAACCCATCAGCCAGAGTTAAAATTAATGGCCACCTGTCAGACACCTTTAAACTGTATAGAGGGACGCGACAAGGCTGCTGTGCTAGTCCTGCCCTTTTTGCGATTTTCATAGAGCCACTGGCTCAAATGATTAGACAAGAGGATGGGCTGATAGGAATAACAATTGCAAGTGATGAACACAGGATAGGTCTATTTGCTGACGATATAATCACCTTCCTTCAAAACCCAAATATAACGTTCATTAAATTAGTAAAAATAATGGAAGAATTTGGATTACTGTCAGGTTACAAATTAAATATGTCTAAAACTCAGGTTTTAACCTTTAACTACAAGCCAAATAAAGAAATCAGGAAGAGATATAAATTAAATTGGAATGCTAAGTCGATAAAATATCTAGGAGTGATAATAACTCAGGAATTCGACAGAATTTACAAAACAAACTACGAACTAATGAATGATAAAATTCAAAAAGATGTGGCACAGTGGTCAACTTTAATAATGGATTTCAGCTCAAGAATAGAGGTAGTCAAGATGAATCTCTTGCCTAGGTTGCTATATCTGTTTTTATCGCTACCAATTAGAGTACCAGTTTCACAATTCTCAGCATGGGACAAGCTAATATCCAGGTTCATCTGGGCAGGGGCCAGGCCTAGGATAAGACTCAAGACCCTTCAGCTAGACAAAGAAAATGGAGGATTGGCTTTGCCAAACTTGAGAGAATACTACTATGCTGCACAGTTAAGATACATAGTATATTGGTGCTCTCCAAACTATCAAGCCAGATGGAAGGACATTGAGATGCGCCTGGGCCAGGCCCCTCCACAATCAAGGTTGAGTGGAAAAGAGTACATGGATCCTAAGGGTGAAAACTCGATCATGAGAGAAACGTTTGAAATATGGTATGATGTGGTTAAAAAATATAAGTTAACAGGAGACTGTAAACTGTTGATATGGCCTGCTCACACTTCTAGGTTCAGACCAGGAATTTTAGACAAGACCTTTGAAAAGTGGAGAGACAAAGGAATAACAGCTACCTGTACGCTGGTAGATAAGCAACACTTCAAATCGTTTGGACAACTTAAAAATGAGTTTGGTCTGGAAAATGGAGACTTGTACAGATATCTCCAATTAAGACACTTTTATGAGACAGAAATTAAGAACGAGATCTCACTAGAAGGGAATGATGTGATTGAGGTGTTGACGGGTGCATTTAAGAAAACTCCCTCAAAAATTGTCTCTAAACTATATAAAGGTTTATTGAAACAACAGGGAAGAAATACAGTATATATAAAAGTGAAATGGGAAAGAGAATTCAATGTGGAGTTATCTGAGAATGATTGGCAGTCCATGTTTAAGACCCAACACACATCAACAAGCTCTAGAACATGGAGAGAGTTTGGTTGGAAAAATTTAACACGTTTTTTTACTACACCTAAAATCAAAAATAAACAATTAGGCCAACAACAATATTGCTGGAGAAATTGTGGGCAACTGAACGCCAACCATTCTCACATATTTTGGTCATGTGTGCAAATACAGTCATTTTGGGAGGGGGTTTTAAGAACCATGGGTGAAATCTTTGGATATAATATTCCCAATGATCCTCGGTATGTATATTTAGGACTAATACCTGAAGATGTAGTAGGTAAAAAAGACAAATATCTGTTCAAGATCCTATTACTTGCAGCTAAGAAAGCCATTACAAGGAGTTGGTTGAGAACTGACCCACCTGGACTGAGCCACTGGCTGGACATCGTAGGAGAAATTCGAACAATGGAACAATTGACCTACAGCCTCAGGCTCAATACAGAGCTGTGTGCTCTAAGATGGACAAAATGGCATCTTTATGTGACTAAGTAGTGCTCATTCCCCCTTGTCTTTTTGTTTTTGTATTTCTGTATTGATTGGAAAAAAATAAAGTTTAAAAAAAAAAAAAAAAAAAAAAAAAGAACAAAATGAAATACAATGAAAATGAACATGTCATTTCTAATACACATAGTGATCAATATTCATGTTTTGATTGGTGGTCATGATGTGTACATGATATAATTACAGATTGAGGCTATAAATGCCAGTGCTGGGAGCGAAGCTATAACTGAAAATAAAATGAGTTTCCAAATCTGCCTTTGTACATATTTACATGCATGGTGTCACAGTAATCTCTTCTTACTATGTGACGTAAAGCACTTTGAATTGTCGTGTTGCTGAAAAGTGGAATACAAATAAACATGCTTTTCCTTGCCTCCTCTCAGACATCTATATTTCCCCATTCTCTTTTTTTCCCCTCAATGAATATACTTAATCATGACTTTGGCACTGGGGCAGAATTATTCATGGGCTATTGAAATGAGAGTGCTGAGCCATTAATCAGATAGTAGTAACTGCCACGGATGAGGCCAGGGCCTATTAAAATGTATGTCCTTTTAATTTGGTTGCGTGGCGCTGGTAAAATGCAGCATACATGCGTCAACCTCCCTTTAATAGTCTGTCATTGACATTCACACGAACGGGCCGAGCTAAGGGCACATTTGGCAGTGATGGTGATCAAGGTCAGTGATGCAGCTATTGTCTTATGTTTACTGAACATGAGCTCCAGTTTGCTTACATGGGGTGATAATTGATCATTTTAAAAGGGGCATCAATACCTCATGCTGTGATGCACCTAATCTGTGTTCATCACTCAGTGGAAGCTACACACAATGTGAATACATTTACCTCAAAATTACAAATGCCCTTCATTATTTTGATAATTATAATTATATATTATAAAAAAAGTAAAACTGAGTGTTGGAACATGTTTATTCACACAATATATATTAAAAAACAACGGTATTGGATAAGATTCATGTAATAAATGTAACATATAGCAAATCAGATATCTGTTTTAAAGACTGTGTAAAGTGAATTCAGACATTTTCTTCTAAACACATTAAATAGGTCAAAAATGTATTTCTAAAAAAGGTGTAAAAAGCATTTCAACCATTTAGATTTGAATTGTGGAGCTAGGCTTCACAAACTGTGTTTCAACATTTCTGTGTTCAGGATTTAGTGGACGGGTCTGAAAATAAACCCGCCCCTGCTGCTGTAGAGGTATAAATACATTCAGCACACACTACTACTACAGTCTACAGTTAGCTGAATTAGCCGCCGAGACGTGGCGTCCATGTTTCTGGTAGAGGTGGTGACTTTGATTGACAGGTGACACTTGGTAGGGGGCGGGGTTTCAGTGAACTCGGTGGGCACTCCCACAGTGTTTTGGAGGTTGCTTTTACAACTTTGAAGCCTAATTTCATATATTTTGTGATTTTTTGAAGTATTCAAATTTGGCAGGGTGGTTAACAACACACTTTTCCGTGGTATGTCAAAGTCAGAACACATATTTATTCTTACTTTACATGGACTTTAATGCAATAAATGTAATAAATGGAAAATCAGATTTCTGTTTTAACTGTAATTTCTTTCATTACTTGGTAAGGCTATAATGGACAAAAGAGTTTTGGGACTTACAAAGGTTATATAGCGCATATCTTAAAGGACCATCCATGTGGGCATGAAAACCCACTGGTTAAACTCTGCACACTTAGTCTAACTCACTTCAAATGGGATTATCACACTAAGATATCTGCACATTGAAAAAGTATTTCAAAATGGCCAGAGGATGCAAGTCGGTTGATGGGACTCCAGGCCATCTTTTTTGGTCTTGCCCAAAACTCACTAGCTTTTGGTGTGACATGTTTAAACTATATAGTGACATGTACAATAGACAGTTAGTCCCTGATGGTCTTTTTGTGATATTGGGTTGCTCTGATTTTTCCTTGACCCTTCCCTATACGTTACAACAAGCCCTCAAGTTTGGTATGGTCATTGCAAAAAGGGTTAATACAATACTATAATACAATTGGACTATATTGTATTATGCTGTATTGCATTGTATTGTAATGTGCTGTAATCTGCATGGTTAAGTTTTTTTTTTGTCTATTTTGTTCTCCATGTTGTGAAAATGCAAAACTCATAAATAAAATCTATAAAAATGTGCAAAAATTCTGTACATAACCTACCTTCTATTATATTTTTATCACCTTTCATATTAATGATTGTATTCTTATATTGATGGTGTCTTGACAGGTGAATGTGATTAGGTGATTGTAGTGTTACTGGTCATATGCCTCAGTTCCCTCCTATATGTATGCTGGTATTCTTTGTATCAGTCCAGTAAATCCAAAGTGCTTATAACTTCCATTACCAACAGCCATTTTCCAATTCATGCAAGTGGCACTGTAATTTAAATGAGTTTTTCCTCCTACCCTGCAGGGCTGCTGGTCCCAGAAAATTTCAATAGGCTATCAAACTCAACTCACAGAGACTTGAAACTTGCTCAGAATAACAAATGCATCATAACTAAACTTCATAATGTTTTAATCAACTTAATGTTAGAGTGGTAAAATGGTGCTGGTGCTGGTGGTGCATTCATGTGCTGAAATGAAAGTCTGATAGCAGAGCCTCTCCATTCAGTTAACATATAGGATTGCATTCATAAACTATACTGTTTGGAAACTGGACAGGAACTATGAACAGGAAATGTGACTAATAGAATCAGAACAGAAACAGACTGATAATCGGTCAACAGCAGATTTAGCAAAAGCTGATGCTAAAAAATCCACATAATGTGTCCTTAGGAAATGAACCTGTGCAGTACTGACAATCATATATGTGGATCAGCACAGCACATAAAGTGTATCCAGTGGTTAATATGCATATGAGATTTCTACATGAATACATAATCATATTTTTTTTTATTTCAACATTTTTCATGAGCACAACCAGTATATCACAGCTCTCAGTGTGTTATAATCCAGACATGCACAAATGCTATGTAACGTAGTGCTAAGAGATGGATAAAATAGATGTGATGGAGATTTTTGCAACCCTGTCCCTTCATCATGTCAATAACACAGCAAAGCCCTTGTTAATACTCATGGAGGCCACAGTAACACCGCACACTTTCACTCAACTACAGCAGTGAGGCTGTGTGATGGTTTTGAGGGTCAAACATACTGTTGGAATTATTGTATATAAGTTATCTCATATTTACCCCTTTCTATAATCATTGATCTTTACAGTCTACAAGCATGCTGTTTTAAAGTTGTTTTTCAGGACCTGTGACCCTGCTCAGGAAGTCTTTGAAGTGTGTCTGTCCACCTGTGACTGACCTGTGATCAACTTGTGACCCTGCTCAGGACGTCTTTGAAGTGTGTGTCCACCTGTGACTGATATGTGACCGATTTGTGACCCCCACCCTTTAGAGCAAAAATGACTATGTAAATTAGGGAAATCCTGAAACCAATAAAAAGAAAGGGTTCGGCAAGGTTTGCTCAGAACGGGTTGGAGATTGAAACTGAGCAGATCTCTGGCGTTCTCCTTGCAAGTAGAAACTCTAATCCTGTTGTCTTGTCTTCCTTTGTCTGATATTTTTAAGTGTTTTAGGTTTCCTGAACCTGACACATACAAACACACTGTCACAGTGCCACACAAAGAGCCAACACACACACACACACACACACCAGACACACACACACACACACAATATACATATACACACACGAGTGAAATGCACAAACATACGTGTCTATGTGTTCGCACACATGCTACAAACACAGCAGCAGGACATGACAGGCTGCAATGTTCACTACACCCAACTTTATGAATCTGATGAACATAATCTTGATTTTTTGCGATTCTTATAGGTTTACCATGACGATGGCTAGAAGCATTTTAATTGGTTTGTCCTGAGGTGTTTGAGGAAAGAATGTAGGGTAACAAAAAAAACAACAAAACTTTCACGACAAACTGTCTTTTAGATACGGAAGAGGATTAGGGCCACTGTGGGGAAAAAAGTGAGTTCTGACTTTAAACTCAGAATTATGAGAAAAAAAGTCAGAACTCACTTTTTTTTCCACAGTGGCCCTAATCCTATTCCATATTTAGATCTTCTTGTGTGCAAAGTTGACATTGAAAACATTTATTTGTAATGCGCTTAAGGCCCTAAAAGGTGTGTTGCATTCACTGGGTCAAAATTTTAAGTACACAGAACCTGTGTCAGACTGTGCAAATGGATGATCAACTCCAGGGAACAGCCGCACACAAAAACATACAGCAGAATGAGTTAAACAGAGATCCTACTAGAGGCACAAATGAATACATATTCACATCTACACAGATGACGTGCACTGAACAAATGAAAAGCATCTGAATTTCTGCAGTAATACCCCCCCTCCCCCACCACCACCAACCCTCAACCTGTCACCTGACTGACAACATTTATCACAAACCCATCATACACACACTACTACAATCTTCAATCTTCATTCTTAAATTAGCTCATAATTATCAGATTTAGACACTTTTTGTAATCCAGGTGGCTTAAGAAGAGCCACACACTCCTCCCAAAATACACGGCGCCAAGACACTTCAAGCTCTGTGTTCTGCAAATAGAATAACACACACACACACACACACACACACACACACACACACACGTTGCACATCTGAAGGTCACATTACGGAACTAAGTGAGAAGACAAGGGGGGAATAAATCGCTCCATAGCTGTAGCTGCTAGCTGTT
Source organism: Scomber japonicus (assembly GCF_027409825.1). NCBI lineage: Eukaryota > Metazoa > Chordata > Actinopteri > Scombriformes > Scombridae > Scomber > Scomber japonicus. The sequence goes on along the minus strand of NC_070580.1, from coordinate 1,703,592 downwards.
TTTTCTCACAGTGTTGAGGCAGAGTCTTGTCAAGGTAAACCAATAAGAACCAGAGGTGTTTCCTCTCAGAATAGTGCAGGTCTCTGCTGGGTGTGTACAGTCGAGATGAAAGCAAAAAATAACAAAAATGGGGATCTCTTGCAGCCCCTACCAGAGTGAGGAGTGAAGAGTCTGCAGTCAATGACAGTATAAAACAAAGAGTCGGTGGTTTCATAAATGAGCTTTTATACACATTGTGAATCATTGCAACCAAGATGTCCTTCAGCATACAGTCATAAATATGCACATAAAATATTAGACTGACAGATCCAGTAGTATGCAGGATTAGTTGTGGACAGATACACACACACACACACACACACACACACACACACACACACACACACACACACACACACACACACACACACACACACACACACACACACACACACACACACACGGTCAAGCAGGATAACTCACTCCAGAATGTGTGGTGGTAACAAATAATGCCCTGCATGGCACCAGGCAGTTATCCTTATACTTAATATGTGTTGATTTTTAATAATTTCACAATTCATCATTCATGATCCTTTCTTTGATAAGCCAGAAAAGAACAGGAAATGATTATGAGGAAGTGGTTATTGTGGGAAAATAATGTGTGTATGTGTCACAGTGGAACAATACTGAACTGTACACATATATATTGGCTGTGCACGTCTCTATAAGTGGCAAACACAGTGGTTGTCTGTGCAGCATTTAATAGAAGCTCGACATGTCAAAGCAGGAGTACTGTGGAACATGTAGGCCTTATATCTCACACATCTTTTTCTTTTTTCTTTTTTTTACCCCACAGAGGGTTTGAAGAGCCAGACTAGATGGACAGGCATAGTGGAGGGCTCACTGTTCCGTTAGAGTGTTGATGGATATGTCAAATGTAAAGCATCTGGCTGTTTAATGTGATTCCTTCTGACATGGAAACAAAGGAGAGACTCTATGTTTTCCCTTCAGATACCACTGGCAACTGCAAAGCTTAACATCGTGTGTGTGGGTGTGCATGTGTGTGTGTGTGTGTGGGTGTGCATGTGTGTGTGTGTGTGTGTGTGTGTGTGTGTGTGTGTATGGGTGTGCATGTGTGTGTGTATGGGTGTGCATGTGAGTGTGTGTATGAGTGTGCATGTGTGTGTGTATGGGTGTGCATGTGAGTGTGTGTATGGGTGTGCATGTGTGTGTGTGTGTGTGTGTATGGGTGTGCATGTGAGTGTGTGTATGAGTGTCCATGTGTGTGTGTGTGTGTATGGGTGTGCATGTGAGTGTGTGTTTGGGTGTGCATGTGTGTGTGTGTGTATAGGTGTGCATGTGAGTGTGTGTATGTGCGTGCATGGGTGTGTGTATGGGTGTGCATGTGAGTGTGTGTATGAGTGTGCATGTGTGTGTGTGTATGGGTGTGCATGTGAGTGTGTGTTTGGGTGTGCATGCAAGTGTGTGTATGGGTGTGCATGTGAGTGTGTGTATGGGTGTGCATGTGAGTGTGTGTATGGGTGTGCATGCAAGTGTGTGTATGGGTGTGCATGTGAGTGTGTGTATGGGTGTGCATGTGAGTGTGTGTATGGGTGTGCATGTGAGTGTGTGTATGGGTGTGCATGTGAGTGTGTGTATGGGTGTGCATGTGAGTGTGTGTATGGGTGTGCATGCAAGTGTGTGTATGGGTGTGCATGTGTTTTCTTCTGAGAATGTTCTAACTTTAATGTTAGACTTTCAGATTGTGGACTTTTTTGGACTGTTTGGTCAGTTCTCACTTTTAGGTTCTTGAAATCAATATCATCATATTCAATTTTGCAATATCTGTATATCACAATATGAAAATGTATGAAAAATGACATATAATTCATTCATTAGAATTAGATTGGTGCTGCAGCTAATGCTTATTTTGCGTATTGACCTTCTCCTCAAAATATCAATAAATAATGAAAAATGGACATCACTGAAGCCCAGCAGTCCAAAACACAAACATATTCACTTATTAAAATGAAAAACTTTACATTGGAGGTGGAACCAGAGGAAGTTTCTTGTTTTGCTTGAAAATGAATGGTTTATCAAACTCATTATGGATTCTACTGACTGACAAAATGATTCATGAACAATGTGTTTCTAAGAACAATAATAGTAAAATATTACCTGGCCTTAAAATAAAGTTGAATTTTACATTAGGACTAATAGCAGAATTCAACAGTGGAAAAATATACTGAATCCTGCCAGGAAAGATATTTGTGGTTATAGCTATGCTCACTGCCGTTATCTATAATTGGTGAATAAAGTGTTTCTGAGAAGTGACAAATAACAGTTACATAAATAAATCTTCCTGGTGGCCACAAAAAAAAAAGAAAGAAAAAAAGTCAGAATTAGAGGTTTGGGAACGAGGCTGTCTGTGCCTGGTCCTCTAAAAGACAGAAGTACAAGAATACAAACCTGTCTGCATAGAGAGTACATGAGCATGTGCGTGTGTGTGAATCAGTCTGTCAGTGCCTGGGTGCGTTACCATAAGTGGAATTTGTTCACCCATGTCTGTGCACACAAAGAAGTGCCATTTGTTTTCCACCAGGCATTGCAAACACTCCATCACCACAGAGAGACATCTCTCAGTGGACCCAGCCCACATGCTCTGCAACACAGGCAATCTGTTTAGCAGGACAAGGCATGACGGCGTGTGTGTGGATGCACGTGGGTGTGCGTGCTTTCTGTATTTTTACACCTATATGTCTGAAAAGGGAAGCATCCACAGCAGATGGGAGCTTTCAGATATAAAAGACCAAAATGAGATGCTTCCTCCCTCAACCAAACCTGCAGCTATTCAGAAAAGAATCAAAGAGTTTCAATTGTGTTTATTTGCATCAATATGACATTTTCAGATCAGTACTTTAACAATACCTTCATACTTTAGAGGTAGTATAAAGTTAAACTTCCCCTCCAGACATGTTATAATATAATATATAATATACTATAATATGTTGAACCATGGACATGTCAAATCCATTCCAGTGTGTGGACCTCTTACTCTCAACATTTTTAACAGTATCAATATTTCAGCCTGTTCTATCTGTTCCACCTATAAACAAATAAACACATTTTTTAATCCTTATCCTTATCATCTCTACTACCAGTCTTTGCAATCTCCCCAATCAAACAAACATTAAATTCCTTTGTAACTAAACCCATCATGTTAATATTTGTGTTATTCTTTGGATATGCTGCCTTTCCAGTTACATTGTTGATAATAGCATTTGATGCCTTTCATATGTTTTTAATATTGTAGTTGTTGTCCTTCAGTCATTTACTGTAGTGGTTCTTTTTGCTGTTTGTCATAACTCTTGTTTGATTTTATGTGTTTTGTATATGTGGCAGCATAGCTGAGCCTATGCATTGCACGATCTTGAACGCACCCCGGTGGTCTGTTAGCCTATCCCAGAGCAGAGGCCCGTATTTAGGACGGCTCTCTCTCTTGCGCTCCAGCTGCCACATCACTTCCGGGTAAGAGGTCGGTCTTCCTCTCTGCTACAGCGTGTGTTGCTCTGTGTCGCTCATATGAGCTCTCCTTTGGTGTGGTAAGTGTCCCCTCTCTCTGCATGGTGGTGTTTGTGTTCGGCAGCTAATGCTAGTGTGGTCATAGGAAATGCTGATGTCCGGATCTGTCGCTCTCCTCCTCCTGCCTGTATGAGTGTGTGTGCGCCTCCATTTCTGCTAGAGGTATGTTTGTCTCTCCCGCAACCGTATCATTTTCAGTTTAATTGAATAGTGCTAATATTATGTTTTGATCAAGGAATGCTTTGTCTGCTTGCTGCTGTTCTGTCTGCTTTGCCGCTGCTCTGCTGTGTTGCCTGCTAGGGCAGCGTTTTGACTGCGGCCTTCTCTCAACGGACAATTAAGCTGCTGGCTCTCCAAAATAAGACTCTTGCTGTAGTCTGGTTGCCACAGCAGCTTTGCATGGCATAGCCACGCATGCTTGGGCTAAGTGACTTCCTTTTTAATGGTTTAGTTGTATGAGTGTGAGGTGTGGGTTGTATGAATTAATTTGGGTTATTTGTATAGGTTTATTTTTTCTTTTCTTTGGACTCTTTTGATAGATTTATTTTCTTGTTTTTGTGTTCAATTATATTGTAAATTGTGTATTTTCTTTGAATTAAGTGTATTGCTTTAATTAAGGGTTTAGTTATATTTGTTCATTTCTGTTCCTAAATTTAATCTGTTAATTAATAATTGTTTGAGTTGCAACCCCCCATTAATTATTTTATCTTTGTTTCAGTGTCGGAGGCCGGTGGTGGTGGTGGTGGCGGTGACTGGTGGTGGTGTATGCCGCCCATTGATTGTATGCAAGACTCCGGTTCTTTTACTGATGTTTATTGTCGTCAACACCGACATCTACACCGTAGAACTGCATGTTCAACAGACACAAAGAAAACATCACCCACTGTAACCACCACAGAAATAGCATTGTAGCTGGTACCAACAAACAACACTGTGCAATACTAACCACTTTGGCCTGCCTTTCAACCAACGGCAGAGTGTTCACCGAGGCAATCTTCACAGTCAAAAAAATTCACACAGTTGCAGCAAACAACACGAAGCACGGAGTGACAAAAAGGGAAACAAACTAGCAGGTAACATCACCGCTACAGGTTAACTGGCGCTACTTCCTGTTTTCACTCTGTTTCAAAATAAAAGCACGTATCTCAAACAAACTCAAACTGCTGCATTTACATGGTGTCTCCCCCTCGTTTGGTGTGCTGTGCTCCCTGGTGATGGATACTTCAGTGTGTGTGGGTGACCTTTTTTCTATTTAGTTATTTTGGGTGAACTACTCCCCGTCTAACACTTATCCACCCGGTAAGCCTCTGACCTGAACTAGCTTCCTTTCCCTGGTGTGAGTGATTTTGACCATTTTATTGTCTTACAGTTTTTTTCCATTGGTTTGGCTCATTTCTTGAAACAGAAATTACGTTCTCAAAACTCTAAGATCATTTGGCAGAACAGTCTTACAGTTCAGCACAACAACATAGTTCACTTGCAAAAGCTCATATCTCTCCCAAAACCGTTCACTCATGCTTCAAAACTAAATTCCTTTCCCATATAAATGGTCAGTGCCACCAAAAGGTAAAAGATCCTTCTCAATTGCTTTGGCTCATTTCTCGAAACAGACTGGGCGTTCTCAACACTCTTGGTGCTTGGTGCCAAAATAACCTGGATGGTTCAGCACAACACCATGGTTCACCTCCAAAAGCTCATATCTCTCCCAAAACAGTTCACTCGTGTCAAAACTAAATTTCTTTCTCATATAAACAGTCAGTGCCCCCAAAATGCATTGTCCCTTTGGCATTGTGTGAGCACTGCAAGTCAAAATGGTTAGATGTTTTGTCACTATGGCAGAGGACCATTGAAATATCCCTTATGTCCACCTCTCAGTCTTAGCCCAGTCCTTCATTCACAATGGTTACTGTACTAGTTTTTTTTTTGTCTCCCCCTTCTCCTCTTCTAATAGTGGCAAGCTTATCCTTCCTGCTGGGCTTCGGGGACGAGGGACCTATTGTTACCTGACCCCCTGTTCACCCAGTCTTTGCACCACCGCCTTCGAGAAGGTTGGATCCATCCCGCGCGTGTTCCACAATATGCCGCTCCTTAAGGTGGTTCGTCCCTCAATGGTCATTGTCATTGGAGTCCTCAGAAGAATTGGATGAGATAGAAGTGGATTCACTACTGTCGTCTGGTGGAGCGTAGATGGTCACGTTCCCAACCGGATTCTGTATCACCGTCATATTTGTAACAGAATGAAGAGATTTCATGATTAGTGCTCGAAAAATGGGAAAGCAACAACCCATCAGTACGGTTACAATGAGAATAATCCCAATGATAGGTGCAAATATGCTCAAAATCCATGCAGTGGTAGGGTGTCCTCCAAAGAATCTGAAAACGTTATCCCACGGTTGTTGATTCAAATAGCCTCCTGTGGCTCGTGCATCTCTATTGGTTCGTACAATTCCTTCTTGGATCTCTCTACGATTTAGGACAATTGCGAGTGACACCCATACTATGTTGTATAATTCCCGTTATGGCGTTGACACATACTTGGGGTGATGTCATTAGTGTGGCTTTGAGCACAATCGGTTGAAAATCTACATAAGCGTCTTGATCTAAGTGTACGAAACAATTTGGAACAAGATTTTTCCATTCGGCATTGCAAAATTCAACAGTTGGTCATTCAGTTACAACACTTAGTACTATAATTCGAGTAGTAATTACTTAATTTGTTACTGACTGATATTCAACTCGTACATCTACAGTGTAGGCTATTGTTCTAATGTAACATAGGTAACATTATGAATGTAGTAGGATCGAGTTGCGTTAGGAGTTAATGGATAATACAAACACTGCATTTCCAATTCATTTATTGGAACATGTTATAGCATGCCTACTTCTAAGTATGGTTTAGGCTTAGCAATTCTTGCTGGGATTGCTCTTCTCATGCGTTTATAAGGGTCATTATTCAACAATTCCTCCTTATGTGTCAGTGTGTTATTATCTGGTTTTAACTTCCAATTATCTTTACTTGTGTTGTTATTTTCACATGTAACAATGGTATCAGTGTTAGCATTGCAAGCGATGAGTACATAAGGGATAGTTACGCAACAGGCAAGTATACAACAAGCAATTATAAGATTTATGTATAGATATACTTGAGGTAAGTTGTATTTTACACTCGTATCATGCATCTTATTAATTTTGCATGTTTGTTGAACTTCTGTTAGTTCGCCACTTATGTTGAGGCTATGCTCGGAAGGGGCGCAGCCTTGATTCTGGTGGCATGGATCCATTGCGGTTGGCCTTTGACTTTGACCGCTGTCCTCATCACCAACAGAACTTGTGTCGGTGGGCCGTAACGTGGTTCTCCTTCTATAGGTTTCAGACTGCGGACCAGGACGTAATCTCCTGGTTGGAAGGTATGTGTGGGCGTGTCAGCTGGGGAGGGAAGAGATTCTATCACCTGCTGAGAATATTTAGAAACAAAAGAAAATAAATGTTTAACATAGTTGCAGTTCCTGTAATTGTGTTAGGTCTTCTGCTGGTCTCGCATTCATCTGAACACCTAAAGGAAAAGGACGGGCCATTAATACTTCATGTGGTGATAAACCAGTAGTTTTGTTAGGCATTGCTCTAATGGACACGAGTGTAAGAGGTAAAGCTTCAATCCAATTCATTTGTCTTGATTGATGAATCTTTATCAATTTGTCCTTTATGGTTCTATTTGTTCGTTCCACCTGTCCTGAACTTTGTGGATGGTATGGAATATGGAAGGTCCATTTGATTCCCAATGCTAGTGCTAATTGTTTAGTTACACGCAATGTAAAGGGTGTGCCATTATCGGAATCAATGCCTGCAGGTATCCCGTATCGTGGAATGATATGTTCCATTAAGCACTTAACTACTGTTTGTGCATTTTCTTTTCTAGTAGGAAATGCTTCTGTCCATTTTGAAAATCTATCCACTATTACCAAGAGATACGGATAACCTCTACATTTTGGCATATGTGTAAAATCAATTTGCAATGATTGGAAAGGTCCTTCTGGCTTAGGCAGGTGGTCATGTTTTGGTCGATTTACATGTGGATTACATCGGGCACAGATCAAGCATCTTTGAATAAATCTTCTAACGTGTTGTTCCAATCCTATTGTAAAAAACAATTTAGAGATGTAGTCTGTTACTGCCTTGTAATTAACATGCGATACACCATGTACATAGGAAATAAGAGAATCATATGCTAGTTTGGGTAAAACTATGCGATTATCTCTACATTTCCATAGATCGTCAATGTCTTGATGGCATCCTTTTTTCTTCCACAATCTTATTTCAGCGTCTAGAGCTTGTTTCTGAAAGGTAATTAGATCGTTAATGGTAAAAGGTGGATCCGAAATCTGTGCAGCAATCACAAAAGTATTTAGCCAAGGAGGGAAGGGAGCATTTATAGCTGCATCCTTAGCATATTTATCAGCCAAATTATTACCTTTTGCTACATCTGAATCTGCTTTTGAATGTCCTGCACATTTTACTATAGCAATTTGGGCTGGTAACATCAAGGCTGACAATAATTCTTTGACTAACTCGGCATGTTGAATTGGTTTTCCTGCAGTTGTGACAAAACCACGATTTTCCCATATTTTGCTAAAATCATGCGCAACTGAAAAAGCATATTTTGAGTCCGTATAAATAGTGACAGCTTTATTTTCTGCGATTAAACATGCTCTTGTCAAGGCTATCAGTTCTGCAGCTTGTGCTGATGATACTGATAACCTGTACGCCTCTACACATTGATCGTTGTCATTTACGATAGCATAACCTGATAAGGTGGTCTTATCATTGGGGCGCATAGAGGATCCATCACAATATAAGATAAAGTCACAATTTTCTAAGGGCGTTTGTTGTAAATCGGCTCTTATACTTGATGTAGAATTAATTAATTCCATACAGTCATGAGTATATTCTTCATTTTCTTGGTCTTTACCATGCAGCAATGTTTTTAAATGTATAGCTGGATTTGTGTGGGTAGTTGTGGATATAGTGAGATTTTCGGTTCCTGTTAAAATATGTTCGTAATTACTACGCCGTTGACTAGTCATATGTTGGGTGGTTATATTAAGAAGAATGATGTTAACCGCATGTGTCGTATGAAGCGTTAATGGATGTCCTAAAACTATGGTTTGTGATTTTTCTACCATTATAGCAGCTGCAGCGACAGCTCTTAAACATGGGACCATTCCTTGAACAATTAAAGGTAAAGTTTTCGAGTAATATGCCACTGGTCTTAACTTGTCACCATGCGTCTGAGCCAAAACAGCAGAGGCAACAAGTCCATTTTCTGCGATTGTATAGATGAAACGGCAGTTTGTAGTCCGGCAGGCCTAGAGCTGGAGCGGTACAGAGGAGGTATTTGATGTGACGGAAGGCTTGCTTCATTTCATCAGACCACTGAACATTGTCCAAAGTGCCTTTAATTGTTATTAATTGTTGCCTTCCGTAAGATGGAGTCATAGGTAGCATATTCTGCAAGCCAGGCTCGACAATAATTTACAAGACCTAGAAAGGATAAAAGTTCTGTTTTTGTCTGAGGTCTTTTGATGTCCTGGATGGCTTTCACTCTGTCCGGTGAGAGGTACCGGCATCCGTTTCTTAATACATATCCCAAGTAGTTGACATCTGGTTGACAAAATTGGAGCTTAGCAAGAGATGCTCTATGTCCGCCCATGGCAAGGTGTGTGAGGAGAGCAAGAGAGTCTTGAACACAATCAGACTCTGTCGGTGAGGCCACTAGGATGTCGTCAACATACTGTAATAGCGTAGACGGGCCGGGTAAGGTTAATTGAGCCAGGTGCATATTAACTGCAGCAGAATACACAGCGACAGAATCAACAAAGCCCATTGGTAATCTGCGCCAAACATATTGTTCGTTTTTGTAGGTAAAGGCAAACAAATCCTGTGTATTTTCATGTACTGGAATTGAAAAATATGCCGAACAAAGGTCCACAACTGTATAATATTTTGAGTTTGCCGGCAGTGCTGCTAGAATGGAATTCGTATCAGGTACAATTGGAGCTATAGGATATACTGCTTCGTTAACCTTCCTTAAATCCTGTGTAAATCGATATTTCACAGATCGGGTTTATAGGAGTGTTATTTTGTGATTGTCTTTTGACAATTACACCTTGTTGTAATAAACTCTCAATAACTGGTTTAATTCCTTCTTCTTTTTCCTTTGACAATGGATATTGTTTCACATACTGGATACTTATTAGGATTAACTTTGGCTTGATACGGGGCCACATTCAATAAACCCACATGATTGGCATGTAGTGCCCATAAGTCTGCAGGAACCGAAGCTAATATTGAAGGTGGTTTTAATGAAATCTCAGTGACATCTTTGATGTGAAGATGTGGTTTACTACTATTTTGTAAAATCTTAATAAAAAAATGTGATGGTTCAAATCCATACGACCAGATGATGTAGTTTTTGTTTTGATCCTCGTTATCTGGGGTTTTATTAAGATGAGCTTTACACGATTCCTTTAAAAGATCAATATCAGTAAAATCTGTGCGTACAGCACACACAAAGAGTTCAATATTTTCAGAAGTATTTTTCCATACTAGCAAGAGTCCATGTGGTGATACGTAAAGGCATTGTGGGATTTCTTGCATTTCACTTTGTTCAACTTTTTTATCTGAAAATGGTGGATCAACTGGTTTCATGTTTAAAATTTTAGCAGCAACAGCGGCTTGACATGAGGCCAGTTTCTTAAGTCCTTCCATTGTAAATAGTTTGGATAAAAAGTCAACGTTTGTCAAATTGGAGGCAGCTTTATAAGATATACCTAACTTATGAGAAAATAGTTGGTACATTTTATTTGCAGGAATAAGAACTTCAATGCCATTGGGTGAGCATGAAATGGTTGCATTTAATTTGCTTAACAAATCCCTTCCCATTAAGGACATGGGAGTTGTTGCACTCACCACAAATGAATGTTGCAGTTTTATTTCATCTAGATCTACTTGTAATGGCTTAGATAAAAATTCAGTTTGTGGGACACCACTAATACCAACAGACTGGACGGATTCTTTACTCAAAGGACATTTTAAATCCTTTTGTCTTAGACAAGAAATAGTTGCTCCTGTGTCCACTAAGAATGGAATTCTTTTTCCTGATATTTGTAAACTTAATTGCGGTATTTCTGATGGTTTATTAGAAATATGGAATTGCGGAGCATTGATTATGAGTTTAAAGTTACCATCCGTGTCCCCCTGTCGGTTGTCCTATTTATTCCATAATAAATGTACTGGTCTATTTTCCGAGGATACCTGAGGTTGTTGATGATTACTTGATGTAACCTGCTGTTGTGGCTGAAAGTTGGTGTTAGCCTGCGGGGAAAACAAAGCTCTATGCTGGACAGGAGTATAGGGTTGTGCTTGAGATCCTCCCGTCATTTGATATTCATCCTGTCTCTTAATTCTACAATCTCTGGCCCAATGACCTGTTTTCAAACAATAATGACATGTGTTAGTGTCTGTCATGGGTCTGCGATTTCTTCTTCCCCAGTTAAAACCTCTTTGGAAAGGGTAGCTAAAGCCTATTTTGGGTGTGGGGGGCCCTTTTTGACCTGGGCCTCCATATATCGTATTTCCACCCCTGCCTCTTGGTGGAATCTGTTGAAAAAGCACAGTGTTATTTTCATCAGATTCTGAAAGCATTTGTGATCCCTGTATTTTAGGTTTGACTGTTGTAAATAATCCCACAGCATCTAATTCTCTTATTTTCTTTAACAACTCACTCGGGCTAAGTGAATAAATGTCTGGTGTGGATAATTTCAGAGTGTAAGCAGCAGTTTGATCTAACCCGTTCAAGAACATTGATATGAAAAATGGATCTTCTTTTTCTTTCATTTCCAATTTAGCTTGCTCCTTCCAACATTTCTGAAATCTGGATGCATATTCATACATTGGTTCATTCGGTTTACGTTTACAGTTTAGAACTTGAGATACATCTCTATCATGTGCTGCAGTTTTCTTTAAAAATGCAGTTAGTTCTAATAAATGCTCTTCTCGATGTTGTCTCTTTAACCATGGATATTTGTTTTCCAGTTGCGTTTCTCCATCTATTGGTCCGTCGTAGTCAAAGCCTAAAGTTGAACATTCTGTCATTAATGTTTCAATTTTGATAGTAGGCATTAGAGTGGTTAGAATATAACGTACATCTTTACCGGACAATGAACTATGCATCAAAGCAGTTCTCCACCAGTTTATAAACCCATGTGGATTATTCAATGGTGAAGGAGCATCTTGTGTAATACGTGATATTTCTACAAGAGTTAATGGTTTGTCTAGTACTCGATCATCAAAAGTCACCAATGGTGTTATCACTTTCACTTCATTTTCCATTGAATAGTCACTTTGATCCTCCTGTGTCTGTTTGCTCTTAAAGTAGTTAATCATGTCATATACCAGTTTTGCATCGGTTTCAGATATTCTTGAGATTATAGCTTGTATGTGTTTAGTATCTATTGGTTTACTAAAGTCCAATTTCACGTCTATTTCCTCTTGATAACGTTTTATTACTGATTGAAAGCTATCAAGCAAGCCTTTGGACACCTTATTTAATCCAATATCATGTCCCTTTTTTATCACAGTCATTATTCTTCTGAATTCTTTTGCCATGCATTCCTTGACATATTTTATTTGTTCATCAAAAAGTTGGTATTTATCTGATGCATACTTTCTTTTCATGGATTCAAAAGCTCTCTGGCAATTGTTTAGCCATTCATCAATGCACTGTGTTTGCCAAGTCTTGATTTGCGTAGTAATGTTATCGACAACAGGAAAAATGATTGTGGGAATAACTTTAGTACTGTCTTTACTAGATTTTGTCTTTGTATGTGATGTGCCTGAACAGGCAAATATCAGGTCATAATCATCATCTGATTCATATGCAGGAGGTTGCGTAAAGTTATGAAGATTTGGATATATCGGGACGGTATGATTGACAACAGGGTGTGTTGGATCAGATTTCTCTGATTCTTGAGTCATAAAGGTCAATGTCTTGGGTTTCCGTTTCTTAGCTTTCTGAATATTTTTAGGCCATTGTTTACTCATCAATTCCCAAGCTTTGAATACATCAACCATGTAATCCTTATCCCACTTTGGACTCGGGACTGCCGTGTTGTCAAGTAAATACCCCCTTATTATATCCAACTTGGATTTATCAAAACTACCATCTCTAGGGTATCGATCATCTGTCCATTCAGAGATATCTGTTAGAAATGGTTCAACATAATAAAATCCTAGTTTGGTTTGCATCCATTCTCTAGGTGTCATTTGCTCAAGTGTCTTGATAGGAATATATATATTTTTTTTTAAAGATTTTGTTGGCATAGACGCCTTTCTTTATCAGTAGATAGACAGGAAACATAGGAGAGAGAGGGGGGTGTGACATGCAGCAAAGGACCTCCGATCGGGATTCGAACCGGGGTCGGCTGCGTATATGGTATGCGCTCTAACCACTCCACCACCTGCGCGCCCGATAGGAATATTTTTCAAATGCGGATTTGTCTTTAGCAATTTTTTTATAGCCTTTCGCTCTTTTTTTGGTAAGTCATTCTCTGACCTATTTTTTATATATGTAGATTTACATTGTTAGGTTTCCCATTGGCTTCCCCATTGTTAAATGTTATATACTTCAATCAATCAATCAATCTTTATTTGTATAGCGCCAAATCACAACAAAGTCATCTCAAGGCACTTTACACATAGAGCAGGTTCTAAACCAACTCTTCAGGTTTTAACTTTAAAGAGACCCAACATTCCCACATGAGCAACAGTGGCGAGAAAAAACTCCCTTTTAACAGGAAGAAACCTCAGGCAGAACCAGACTCAGAAGTGGGCGGACATCTGCCTCGACCGGTTGGGGTTGAGAGCAGAGAAAGGAAGGATAGAGGAGAGAAGCACAATGAAAATCAACAATGAAGCTGGATGGTCCGGGACTGGAATCCGTCATCCGGACGTCTACAGGCCCAGATTACCTGTAAGACCAGAAACCAGAAACCAGAAAGACAACTCCGGGGAAGAAGTTTAGCTTATTGATGCATTAATAGAACATGAGTGTTAATGGATATAGATGGATGGATAGAGAGAGAGAGAGAGGGAGGAGGAGAGAGAGGCCCAGTGCATCATGGGGGTCCCCCGGCAGTCTAAGCCTATGGCAGCATAAGTTAAGAGCTCTAGGGGCCCTAACTATAAGCTTTATCAAAAAGGAAAGTTTTAAGCCTACTCTTAAATGTAGAGAGGGTGTCTGGGCGGTCAGTCCGTCCAAGAATAGCAGTGTTCACGCCCCACTCTCAATAGTGAGCGTTTTTAAAGTCCCTTTGTCTTCAAAGTACTTTTCAAGACACAACATAAATAACACCTGCTTACCTAGGTTCATCCCAGCGTAACAGTGTTTTACGCCTCACTCTCAATAGTGAGCGTTTTAAGTCCCTTTGCCTGCAAAGTACTTTTTAATACACAATAGCGCGTTCTTCCAACCGCTTTTTTATTGTCCTGCCCGTAGCGTACAATTAGGCCTTTTCATTATTTCCAACATATATATTACTTACAACATAACCGACTACATCAATCACTTCAGTACACCAACTACTACTGTCTGCCTATCAAGTGAGCATGCTCATATAGTGTGTGGCAACTTTTAAAACACAGCAGTACAGAATGACCAATTGTTTGAACTTTAAATCAAGTTCATCAATCCAATCCAATCTATGCATCAAAATGTATAGGTAATTTGCTTACCTCAGCACATATCCTGTTCGTGTAGACGCCATTGTTATTCGGAAACTGTGTAGATAGACGGCAAAGATGAATCAAGTCAGAAGTTCTGTCTTAATACATGTTTTACAGTTTTTTCCCATTGGTTTGGCTCATTTCTTGAAACAGAAATTACATTCTCAAAACAACATGGACAAATCTCCAAACCACTTGGCAATTGTTCACAACAGAATTGTATTTCTCATTGATTTCATCACTTTGCAAATGTCTTAGTATATCCTTGCAAATGATTAAGTACAGGTAGCCTACAGTTAGCACAGTTAGCCTACATTTAGCACAATTTCCAAGTGAATAGATCCTGTTGATCTAAACTGATTGATTGATTCTCAGTCTGATGGTTGTTCTCTCCAAAACATGTCAGCATCATTTCATTCTATAAGTCATCACATGCAAAATAGTCTGTTCAATTGTCAAAATAAGTCAAGAACCTAATACCATGAATATCATATATGAATCTCTTGGAACATTTGATAAATTGATTACAGTAATTGACAGTTAGGTGAAAATAGAACTTTGGTAGGTGAGGCCCTACGAGACCTCTCTCATTTTCAGGGATCAAATCAGAGCCGATGGTTGATAACATAGTCTATAAGTGGAGCCCGAATTTCAAAGTGATGAAATCAATGAGAAATACAATTCTGTTGTGAACAATTGCCAAGTGGTTTGGAGGTTTGTCCATGTTGTTTTGAGAATGTAATTTCTGTTTCAAGAAATGAGCCAAACCAATGGGAAAAAACTGTAAACGATTGTAATAAAAAAAAAAAGAAGAACTTTTATACCTTGAACCACGTCTCAAAGCCCATTGAATAGAGCGAACCTGTGTCTACTCTCTGGGTGAAATTCCCAGGGTGGCGTTGTTGTGCAACCTTTAAATTTCTGAAAGATATTTAACACCTGATAGAAATTTACCCTACCCCCGCCACATATATGTTCACTTTCTTTTATTCTTTATTTTTAAATGATTTGTATGTGCATGTGCCTAATTTGCCATTATTATTAACCACAGCTTTTCAGCAAATGTTTGTTTCACTACTTTCTTTACCAGAGGACTATTTTAACATTTCCATAGTGAGGTTATAATGGACGAATATGATTCATTCATCTACTTCACTTTCTCCCAGTCTTGTTTTATTAAGTCTACTTTAAAACAAATAATAACACTTTGTGTTTTATTTGGAAGGTTGTAATGTCTTTCTCGGTCCTTGTCTCATATCTCAAAGAACTGATAGTACCTTATGTACCTACTAGAAGACTGCGCTCCCAGCATGCAGGTCTACTTGTGGTTCCTAATATCTCTAAAAGTAGAACAGGAGGTAGAGCCTTCAGCTATCAGGCTCCTCTCCTGTGGAACCATCTTCCAGATTTGGTCCGGGGGGCAGACACCCTCCCTACATTTAAGAGTAGGCTAAAAACTTTCCTTTTTGATAAAGCTTATAGTTAGGGCTCTTTGAGCTCTTAACTTATGCTGCCATAGGCTTAGATTGCCGGGGGACCCCCACCCCCATGATGCACCGGGCCTCTCTCTCCTCCTCCTCCCTCTCTCTCTCTCTCTACCTATCTATATCCATTAACACTCATGTTCTATTAATGCATTCAATAACCTAAACTTCTTCCCCGGAAGTTGTCTTTCTGGTTTCTGGTTTCTGGCTCTGCTTTCTCGTCCTACAGGTAATCTGGGCCTGTAGACGACCGGATGACGGATTCCAGTCCCGGACCATCTGGCTCCATTGTTGATTTTCATTGTGCCTCTCTCCTCTATCCTTCCTTTCTCTCCTCTCAACTCCAACCGGTCGAGGCAGATGTCCGCCCACTTCTGAGTCTGGTTCTGCCTGAGGTTTCTTCCTGTTAAAAGGGAGTTTTTTCTCGCCACTGTTGCTCATGTGGGAATGTTGGGTCTCTTTAAAGTTAAAACCTGAAGAGTTTGGTTTAGAACCTGCTCTATGTGTAAAGTGCCTTGAGATAACTTTGTTGTGATTTGGCGCTATACAAATAAAGATAGATTGATTGATTGAGATTGATTGATTGTTATTGATACCATTGGTAAATATATTGTCAACTCCTGTAGAGCTGTGTGTTATTCTATTTGGATGTGTAACTGAACTGATGAACTTGAAGTTGTGTTGAGCCCTTGTGGATTTAGCATGTCAATGCTGACACAAAACTTTCTTATTATTAATGTCACTTCCCTAAAGGTGTCAGTACAAGATCCTGGTTTTATTTTATTTATAGATAGATAGATAGATCGATATAGATATAGATATCTATCAGTATATTTTTTCATTTCTCCATCTTAATTCCTACTGTGATGAATTCCATATTATCGTTCAATGTGAAAGCAGTTCCCCCACCTTTTGTTTGAGTCCTCTTAATAAAAAAAAACAACAAAAAAAAAAAACACAGTAGATATGAGTTTGTCTTTAGATCAGGTTTTGTGAGTGGAGATCCCAGGACCAGGATGAGATCCTGAATGCATCAGATGGTGAGCCAGACAATCAAGAAGAAGAAGATACATATGTACCAATCACCCACAGACATACTTACACACATTCCCCTTCCATGAACCTTGAAGATCAGGTGCACCTGCATCCATGTTCAGCTTCCTAAAGGCTCAACGAACAATTTCAACTCATTCTCATTTTGTGCACGCTTTTTATTTTTTATTTTGGGTATTACGTTCACACTTTAATATAAACGGCTCATTTTCTCTATTCATTGTAACAATACAAGAGTTACTACTCAAACTTCAATCCTGTATCTGTCTCATTATTGTTGCTCAACTTCTTGGCTCCTAACGAATCTGGTCTCTTCTGATACAGAAACGTTCCTCCCTCTGAAGAAAATGTGAGAATGTGTTTTGACAGAACTTAAACAAAATGATGCAGGTTAACTCAGAAAATATCTAATTAAGAATTAAATAGAAAATTGTTAATCTACATCTGTATCTGGACCAGATCTGCATCAAAAACCTTCTTCATGGTGGATAAAGAATATGATACAGTACATTACCGGATTTGTTGAATTCAGTTCAGTAGTGCAGTAGTTCATGGGAAATTAGTGTCAGTATTAAAAATAGCACATGCATGAACAGCATGAAAATATGATGCTGATACAACATATTTCACACACAGGCTTTAACTGTTATAATCCAATTACCAAAACACATTTCAGCTCTCTCCTGGGAACTTCTATTATCAGCCTAAACCTACTGACATTCTCTCAAATCAAATGTTTTCCACCACTTGTAAACATTCAATAGCTAATCTCTTGTTGAAGAAGGTAACCCTTCACTAAATACTCTATCATAGTCAGTATAGCCCCATAAAATCTAAGATTTAAGTTAAAGTTTCTTTACCTATCAGAAGAGAATTAAGTCTGCTTTTACAGCTCATTATAGAGCTGAAACCTTTAAAGACTGTGTAAAGTGAATTCAGACTTTTTCTTCTAAATACATTAAATAGGTCATAAATGTATTTCTAAAAAAGGTGTAAAAAAGCATTTCAACCATTTAGATTTGAATTGTGGAGCTAGGCTTCACAAACTGTGTTTCAAGATTTCTGTGTTCAGGATTTAATGGGCGGGTCTGAAAGCACCGCCACGTTAACATAAACCCTCCCTTGCTGCTGTAGAGGTATAAATACATTCAGCACACACTACAGTCTACAGTTAGCCAGTTAGCTGAGCTAGCCGCCGAGCTAGCAGCTGAGTTAGCCACCGAGCTAGCAGCCAAGTTACGGCTGATTTATGCTTCTGCATTGGACCGATGGCGTACGCGTAGCCCTCTGTGTTGATGCAGACCCCTACGCCGTAGCCTGACGTGCACCTCAAAAAAATCCTAACTATGCAGAGCGTAAGGGCTGTGATTGGTCCGGTCAAAGCGTCAGTTCCTCCGGCAGTTGCTTTGTTTATTAATAATAAACAAAAGGTATGTGTTTTCTGTTATTAGCGTACATAGCGCAATACTACATGCTACTGTGACCGGAAGATAAACAAGGATACAGATACAGACTCCTCTGAAACCACACATACACACGCACACAAAGCCCCTAGCAACACGTTCCCTCGAGAACTTCAAAAGGACAACGACAGCGTCGGAGTGGCGGCGTAGCAACCGCGTCGCTCCGACGCAGAAGCAATCAGCCTTTAGCCGCCGAGCTAGCAGGTGAGTTAGCAGCAGAAAGCTCTGAGACGTAGCGTCCATGTTTCTGGTAGAGGTGGTGACTTTGATTGACAGGTGACACTTGGTAGGGGGCGGGGTTTCAGTGAACTCCCCGGGCACTCCCACAGCGTTTGGGAGAAGACAAAGAAACTGAGTTTTATGCAACTTTGAAGCCTAATTTTATATACAGTGAACCCTCGTTTTTCGCGCGGGTTACGTTCCAAAAAGAACCCGTGATAGGCGAAATCCGTGAAGTAGAAACCTTTATTTTTTTTACAATTATTTTACAATTAAATACTCTATTATACATTGAAACCAAAGAACAAACCCTTTTTACAGGCCCAAGCATTTGTTTAACAAATAAAAGTACTGTATAAACTTTTTTTTTTTTTTTTTTACAAATAACTACTGTACTGTCAAATAATAATTTTAATCATCAATGTGAACTGAAGGCTTCAAATTGCAGAGATCAGCACCGCCCCACCGCGACCCGAGTAATTGGATTCGAACGGGAGAAAATGAAAAATGATTATGAAAAAAAATACAAAGTACAGTCAGACAAATAGTGACTCACGTATATTTCACTGCTCTTCTGACTAAGCCGCTGCATCCTGACTCCGCTCTGCAGCGTTTTCTTCTTCTGAAGCCCGCGGTGCAGGTGTGTTTTTTCGAGAGAAGAACATAGTGATAGGCAGTTGTTGTCGCTGTTTTTTCTTCTGGGCAAAAAGATCCTTATACACCGACATGCCACCATCGATTACTTTGGAGAACTGTAATAAACGGCTCATCAAAGGGTCCCATTCTTGAGCTGCTCGCTAAAGTTCAGTGGCCATTCTCAGCATGGTTGCTAAGCGACCAAGTGTTAGTCCATCCGACATTATGGGTTTTAGAGAAACTTGAAATTGCAAGAGAATTTGCACGTACGTAACGTAAATTTGGCAAGCTGTTTTACGTACGTGTACATATTAAACCGCAACGTTATTGACGCACAGGTAGAGAAGAAGGGGAGAGACTGTTTAGCCAATCAGAATGCAGAACACAATGCACGATGCAAATCCGTGAAGTAGCGAGACCGTGAAAAGTGAACCACGTTATAGCGAGGGTTCACTGTATTTGCCGATTTTTTTTAATCATTCAAATTTGGCAGGGTGGTTAACAAATGTCAAACTCAGAACACATATTTAAGCTTACTTTACACAGACTTTAATGAACCTCTTACTGATGTTCTCTACTCTACTAAGGTTCAGTCACGCCACTAGGTGGGTTTAGGTTTGATATTTTCCATCACTTCAGCTTTGATTGTCACTATTGATTATGTCAATGCCATCTTCTTCTTGTGTTTTACTGCACTCGATAGAAGAATCACTGCTGTTTATTTTGATGTGCTCCCCTGTTAATGTGCATGAAATGGTAATGGATGGAAATGCACATCGATTCACATTGTCCTGTACTGATTTTATGAAATTTTGGTTAAAATCCCCACTGGAAGGGTTACGTCAGCAGAGCGTGCTGTGAGAGAGAAATGTGCCTTTTAAATTAATTTGCACTTAATACAGTAATTACGCCAGCCAATCAAATCTGAACGAGTGCCTTTAGACTACCATAATTACTGTAATAGCAGCACAACTAAACGGCCCGATTTTGTTAACTTGCTTTGATTTTTGTGCTTCTATCATGTGTCAGTAAGCTACGTAGCTAGATGGTGTCTTTATCTGTCTGTTTTATTCCTGTTTGTCGGGAGGCTGCACAGGTTGATTTATTTTGTCAGTTGACCGGAAGTTTTAGGGTTAGGATTAGGGCTGATCCCGTGTCTGACTACCTGTCTGGTGCAGTCTGCTCTGTTGAACATGACACAAGTTAGAAACGGCTCCGTCAAAAATAGAAAGGCTGCGGATGATAGGGCTGCGGTGCGGAGAGCCGCTGCTGAGATGCTGCTAGGACGTTGCTGGGACATTGCTGAGATGCTGCTAGGACGTTGCTGGGACGTTGCTGAGACGCTGCTGGGACATTGCTGAGACACTGCTGAGACGTTCCTGGTGGAAACACTAATTTTTCTCTTTTTTTTTTCTTGCCACTGTTGCTCATGTGGGAATGTTGGGTCTCTTTAAAGTTAAAACCTGAAGAGTTCGGTTTAGAACCTGCTCTATGTGTAAAGTGCCTTGAGATAACTTTGTTGTGATTTGGCGCTATACAAATAAAGATTGATTGATTGATTGACCATTGATTATAGTGGCAGTGATCAGCTGTGATGGCAGCGCCGCTGACGACCTAGTTGGCCTTGTTGTGTAGTTGGAGCTTCGTTCAATGAGGAAAATGTATAACATTTAAAGTCAGCATTTATTTGTGTATTTGCTGCTTCTCACAAACACATAGCCAAACATCAACAGAGGACAACAAACAGCAGACCTCCAGCCGACATCTTGGCACGTTAACTTCACACTTCCTGTTTTTCACTATCAAAATAAAGGCATTTTAAGTAGTTCAACTCAAAGCTTTCAAAGGAAATTAAATCTCTGTTTAAACACAACAATAACCATTTCTTGTTTCTTATGTCACGTAAATATTGTAAATAACAACATTTCCAACTGTAAATACTTTGCCCTTTTAACTGACCATTAATTAACTTATTTATTTATCTATCTAACTTTACATTTCTTAACACTCCCGCACGATGAACAAATGTTCATCAATACTCAGTCCATTACTTCAAACTATCTCTAAAGGATATATCAATTGAACAGGTCTCCTCAACAAACTGCCTGCAGATGTACAGACAGCACAGGAACGAACAAGTCCATCTCTGCCTGGAAACAGTTCAGTTTTTCTGCCCATTTTCCATGTCTGTCTGGGCAGTTTGTCCTCTCCAATCAGTATGACATCTCACACCTTCAGCACAGTGGGTATAGGGGTCTTACACTCGTGAGCTGATCTCAAGTCCATCAAGTAATCCTTCCTCCAGCTATTCCAAAAGCTGGTTAAGAGTCTCTGCCGGTATTTCCACCGCCGGCCCATGTCCTCTCTGCTCACATTGGTCTCCTGACAGGGCGGAATCAGAGTCTTTGGTGGTAGGGAGGTTAATCTTTTCCCAACCAGGAAGTGAGAGGGTGTGAGTGGCTGCGGCTCTGTTGATTCACTGTCCACATATGAAAGAGGTCTGGAGTTCAACACAGCCTCTTTTTCTGCAAGCATTGTCGTCAGCTCCTCGAAGCACAGTGATGCCTTCCCTAGCACCCGTTTTAAACATGTCTTTACAGATCTCACTAGTCTCTCCCAGAAGCCACCCCACCATGCAGCTCACTCGGCAATAAACTTCCAGGTGATCCCTTTATTAGTGAAGAATTCAGTGAGCTCTGATCCCCTAATTGACTTCCACAGTTCTTTCAGATCTTTATCTGCTCTTTTGAAGGTTTTGACATTATCTGAGTAAATAACTTTACACAGTCCTCGCCTTGCAATAAACCTCTTTAAGGCCAATAGAAACCTTTCTGTAGTTAGATCTGTCACAAGCTCTAAATGCACTGCCCTTGTGACAGCACAAGTGAAAAGAGCAATATATGCCTTGGATTGACCACTAGTCTTGACATATAATGGCCCTGCAAAATCTACCCCAGTAATCTCAAATGGTGGGGAGTCAGTAACTCTGTCTCTTGGTAGGGGAGCTGTGACTTGCTGTGCTGGTTTCACCTTCAGTTTCAAACATATGTAGCAATGTGAAACCATTTTCTTCACTAACTGTCTCCCTTTTAGAACCCATTATCTTTCCCTCATCTGCACTAGAGTATCTCTAACCCCAGAAT
Organism: Scomber japonicus; assembly: GCF_027409825.1. Classification (NCBI taxonomy): domain Eukaryota; kingdom Metazoa; phylum Chordata; class Actinopteri; order Scombriformes; family Scombridae; genus Scomber; species Scomber japonicus. The sequence continues at coordinate 1,681,254 of NC_070580.1, read as the reverse complement.
GCATCACTGTCTCATGGCAATACTGAACCAGTAACTCAGAGTACCTGTGTTTTGTAGGTAGCACCCATGGGTGTTGCTCCCTGAAGCTAAGATCTGAGTGCTGTAGCCTGCCTCCTACACAGATAAGGTTGTTTTCATCTAAGAATGGTTTCAAGTTCCTAATTTTTGACACTGCTATCTTGTGCAGCTCTCAGTGCACTCACTTCTTGGCTGAAACTGTGCTCTTGTGCCACCCTCACCCAGTACACTTCTGCTGCAGTGAGCTCCTGTGCAGTTAGCTCTCCCTGAGTTTATTCACTAGATCTGGCATTAGTGATGAACCTTTTCACCCAAGCAGTTATTCTTAGCACTGTTTTCAACCTGCTATGCTTTTCTAAGTCTAACAGAGGGTCAGCTTGTTCAGTGCCGGTGAACTGCACTACGGTCTGAAATGTAGACCTAAGCTCAGAGTTTATATCATGAGCAACACAGTCCTTATCAAAACTCTCTGCCTCAACAGGAGATGACAGTGGAGTTGGTCTGCTCCACCACAGCTGACTCTGAATGAGTGCTTCAACACTCTGGCCTCTAGTTGGCAACTCTGCAGGATTTATTTTGCCGCAGCAGTGAGACCACGACTCTGGATCTGTCAGACCTTGTATTTCAGTCACTCTGTTTGCCACAAATGGCTTCCACCTTTGTGCTGTGCTTACGTATCCAGTAAAAGACAATCATTGAATCTGTCCACATGTTAAGCTGACTGGTTTCCATGCTCAGTGGCTTGAGAAGATTGTAGTCTTGCACCGATCAGTGCACCCATGAACTCTAAACGTGGCAATGTCATTTTCTTTAATGGAACCACCTTCCTCATTTTGTCCTTGCAGACAGGCCACAGCACTGTATGCCTTCTCGTTAGCATCACAGTAAACATGCAGTTTGACTGTCTCTGACTGGATGTCAATTTTGTACCATCTCGGAATCGCCACCAGGTGGAGCTTCATCAGCTCAGCACGTCACTGGTCCCATTTCTCAGTCAAGTCTGGTGGGAGTTGCTCATCCCAACTGATTCCCCTTTCCCACAATTCTTGAAACAGGCATTTTACTCTTATGGTGAAGGGAGTTAGGAAACCTATGGGATCAAAAATACGAGCTGATGTTTGCAGCACACTTCTCTTTGTGTTTTCTTTGCCTTTCAACATTTCCAACAGTCCATTCAGATCAAACACAAAGTCATCGCTCTCTGGTCTCCATACTAAACCCAACACTTTGAGCACATTTCCACTTTTGTCTGTCTCGGTTGTATGTTCCAGTCCACTTTCTATCCACTTGGCTCTCAGCTCTGGTGAGTTTGTCACCCATTTACACATTCCAGCATGGGACAGAATTTCCTTTGCTGTTGTGGTGACTGAAAAGGCCTCGTTCACATTAGCTGAGCTGGAGATAAAATCATCCACATACAGCGACTCTCTCAGAGCCTGCACTGTCTCGGGCTGCTCTGTTTCATACATCTTGATGTGTTTCCTTATTGTTGCAGCCAAGAGGAACGGGCTGGGTGAGACTCCAAACACCACTCTGTTCATTCTCATGATGCGCAGCTCATTTTCACAGTCTTTGGTTGAAGGTCCATGTAGCCACAACAATCTGACAGCGTCTTTATCTTTCTCTGCCAGAGCGATCTGTAGAAAAGCCATGGTTATATCTGCAGTGAAGGCGGTGAGGGAGGTGAATCTGATGCAGTCTGAATTTGATAAGCACCTCTAGCAGATTTAGGATGGGCAGCCTTCCTTGTGTGATGATGCATCGAATACTACTCTAAATTTAGTAGTTACCTTATCTTCTCATAGAACAGCATGATGTGGCATGTGATACTTAACAGTCTCTGGTTGCTCTGCTGCTGGTACGTCATTTGGTGCATCCTCACAGATGCCTTGCTCGAGGTAATCCTTTATGACATCATTGTACCTTGTGTATAAGGCTGCGTCCATGTTAAGTTTCTTCTTAAGGCTCTCCAATTGTTTTTTTGCAACTCGAAAGTTGTCCGGAAGAGCCGACCTGTCCTGTAGCCATGGTAATGCCACTTGGTAGCAGCCATCAAAGTTCTGCTCAAAGTTCTGAAGAGCCTCGGCTTCTTCTGGGCTCTCTGCTGGCTCATTGACAATGCCCAGAGACTCCACTTCCCAGAAGGCATGCAGCTGTTTTGAGATTTGAGTTTCCTCACTTAGACTGATGTGCAGGCAAGTGGCGTCTGTTGCACTGGATGATGAGACTGGCCCTTGCAAAGCCCACCCAAAGCTGCTTTCTATGGCTACAAGAGTTTCTGCTATTCTCTCTACCTTGCCTGAGACTACTTGCCAGTAGAAATCAGCACCTATCAATACTGACAGTTCTGGATCATAAGCACACTCTACAGGAAGGTCAGCAAGCTGCAGCCTCCTTTTCTTAAACTTTTCTTGGATGTGTAACCCAGGCACCCTGATTACAGCGGCGCACACTTGAGGAGTTTCTACTGCTTCAATCACGACCTTTGGCTGTGCACTCCACACATTCCCTAGTGATACTCTCACTATGTTTTTCGCTTTACTGTTACAGGCTCATTAGAGCCAAAGGTGTGTAGCTTCAATGTCTCTTGCCTCACCACTGGTAACTGTAGTGCCCTCACTACGGCCTCCCTGTCCATGCCTTGGCTGTCTGGAGCAGTACTGTGTTCTGCACATTAGCCTTCAGGTTTACTGTGCTGGTCACTGAGCCTACCAAAGTGTCTGTGCTGCCTTTATCTGCACTGCTGTCTGTACCATCACTGTTTGTGTCTGGCTTTGCTTCACCTTGTTCACAAACTGAGTGGTGATGTCTGCGACTGCACAAGGCACATGAAACATTCTTGACTCTGCAAAATTTGGGTGTGTGTTTTGGGCCTAAGCACATATAACACCTCCCTAGTTTTCTCAATTTCTCCTTGCGTGCAGCCACTGAACTGTCTGGACAGTTTTCTGGTTTATGGCTCGAGTGTTTCCTGGTCTGGTGAGCTGAAGTGCCCTCTCTCTGCCTTGCACTTCTTTTTCCAGGAATTGAATAAGGTCCTGCACCTTCCATTCGCCATTGGAGTCCGATTTGCATGTGTAGGCTAATGCAATGTCCTCTGGTAGTAACTGCATTAATACTGGGCAGAGCAGGCAGCCATATGTGTCACTATGCACTCCTAAGGATTCAAGACTGCGGATCTGTATTTCACATTCGTCATACAGGTTCCTGAGAGCTGCCACATCTGAAGACATTCTCATGAGAGTGAGGTTCAACAGTTTGGACATGTGCGCACTGACTACAAAGTCCTTCCTTCCAAAGCGGTTCTGGAGCATTTCTATAGCTGCATAATAATTACTATCACTCATAGGAGCTCTCGCTGCTGCTCCAATCAAATAAGATTTCAAGTAAGTGAATTTCTCTTTCTTGCACAGTGCATCATTTTCGTGTATGGCCATTTCATACTGTGACCAGAATTCTTGCCACTGGCTTATTTCTCCACTGTATTTTTGTATCACTAGCTTGGGGAGTTTAACAGTCTGTTGAATGTGTGATCTGACTGAGTCCCTACTCGTATTACTCACCCGCGCACTCACAGACTCTCGTGACCTTTCAATAAGTCTTTTTGTGCGAGTCTTCCATGTGATGATACGGTCCTGGTAGTCCTGCATGCTAGCAATCTCTGCTTCCAGTTCATCTGTCGGCGTTTCATCCTCAATGCCTTTGTCCAAGTCAACAAGTTGCTCTTCTTTTGTTGACAATACTGAAAGCATTTCACGGAGTTTCTCACAGTCTGGCTGTTCCCCCATTTACGTTGTTAGCGTTAGCTATCTTAGTTAGCTTCGAACTTCGCAGTTCAACAGTCCAAATTCCCATAATGTTGTGTAGTTGGAGCTTCGTTCAATGAGGAAAATGTATAACATTTAAAGTCAGCGTTTATTTGTGTATTTGCTGCTTCTCAAACACATTTACAGAGGACAACAAACAGCAGACTTCTAGCCGACATCTTGGCACGTTAACGTTCTCTCTACTTCCAGTTTTTCACTATCAAAATAAAGGCATTTTAAGTAGTTCAACTCAAAGCTTTCAAAGGAAATTAAATCTCTGGTTAAACACAACAATAACCATTTCTTGTTTCTTATGTCATGTAAATATTGTAAATAACAACATTTCCAACTGTAAATACTTTGCCCTTTTAACTGACCATTAATTAACTTATTTATGTATCTATCTAACTTTACATTTCTTAACAGGCCTTAAGAAATATTTTCAAAACATAAAAGGCAGTAAAATGAAAATGAAAAAATAAATAAATATATATATATATTGATACTGAAAAGCCTAGCTCGACTGAGGAGTAATCACTTCCAACCTTGTCAAGGACACTATGCAGGCAAATTGAACACAAGGAAAGTAAACACTTATTACAGCATGTATGCATCTACTACCTGATCAAAGGTAACAGAGAAATGAACTCTAGTCACACAGTGCCTGTCCCAACACTTAACAGTCCCTGAAATCCTCCAAATAAGATCAGAAGCTTCTGTTTTAAGTGTAAGGCCTCCTCTGAGATGACCCAGTACATATACAGAGGCATCGTCATGGTCTCCCTTCAAGTGTGAAATAGTTGCTTTAAAATAAATGACACTTAATAATGATAATAACACAATGAGTTTGAAAAGGAAATCTAAAGTTTGTCCTTCAAATCTTCTCAACAGACTCAAACTGCCTCAGTGAGTAAAAGAAAACTTTGAGTGAGGAAGGAAACATATAATCAACAATAGACAAATATGAATGAACAAGTACTGTAAGTGTTGACCTGTTCAGCTGACTTAAGTGTATTTATAGCCTGCAATGGGTTTAATCCTGTAAAGTTAATAAGTAGCATTCATTTTGTAATTAGTTTTTCATCCACATTCTTCAAAACAAATGTATAAATCTGCAAAACAATAACAGCATTATGAAGTGCACAACTGAGAGAGAACCAACTGTTAAATGACTGAGAACACAGTTGATTCCTGCTGCATTAGGCCATGTCTTTATTAAGCTGATTGCTCTTTAAGCACTTCAGCTGTGACATATCGGCTTCTTACTGTCAGACCCGGCCTCTCAGAGTCATTACCATCAATCTGTATGGACCAAACTCCTCTCCAATTCTTGCGATCAGCCCAAAAGTAATTTAAATAATGGATGAGTGTCATTACATAATGACAACAGGCATATTATGAATGTAACAAAGCAGGGAACTGTAGCTCATTAGAGGGAAAGGAATTATTTTGGAGGGAATGAGATAAAGAGCTGCAGTGTGAGAATGGGATGATAATATGATTTACTTGTTCCCCTTTAACAAATGCACGTATGATCTGAGATGTGTAATCTGGAAGCCATCTACCTCTGTGTGGTACATATGTTTGGATTGCAAAATCAACATAACTTGTGGGGACTTAGCTGTAACTTCCACAAAACAGACTGGAACTTCACATTTCTGCATTGTTCCTTTTACTGAACAGTTCATCATTACATTGAAAAACTGCACAGCACTGTACTGCTAACAAACATCTTGTGCTAACAAAACTTTTCTCAAGCTTACTTCCTGTTTCTCTTTGTAACTTTGATTTAAAACATTAATGCCAGCATGTTGGCTGTATTGTTGACTGTTCACAATTTGTAACTTCTTTTTTTCTTTTTTTTTTTTTTTTAAAGTATATTTTTTCGGGATTTTTTGCCTTTAATGTTCAGGACAGTGGAGATAGACAGGAAACAGGAGGCAGAGAGAGGGGGAATGACACACAGGATAAGATCGCTTGACTCGGGATTCGAACCGGGATCGCCTGCAACGAGGACTATAGCCTCAACACATGGGGTGGGTGCGCTACCCGCTGAGCTATGCTCAACCAACAATTTATAACTTCTAATACACAAAAAACTCCAGCTTTGTAATATTTAACCTTTGTAATGTATATTTGTATATCTTTAACTAATGTAATACATTTTACTTTTTTTAATTCCCGAAAACTGTTATTTATACAGATGAGTAATTTAAAGTCAGTATGTAAATATGTGTTCTGAACCCTGCCCAATTTGAATGATTTAAAAAATCGCCAAATATATGAAATTAAGCTTCAAAGTTGTGTAAAACTCTTTCTCTCTTTCTCTGCTCCCAAACGCTGTGGGAGTGCCCGATGAGTTCGCTGAAACCCCGCCCCCTACCAAGTGTCACCTGTCAATCAAAGTCACCACCTCTACCAGAAACATGGACGCTACATCTGAGAGCTTTCTGCTGCTAACTCAGCTGCTAGCCCGGCGGCTAACTCGGCTGCTAGCTCGGCTGCTAACTCGGCTGCTAGCTCGGCTAACTGGCTAACTGTAGACTGTAGTAGTAGTAGTGTGTGCTGAATGTATTTATACCTCTACAGCAGCAGGGGAGGGTTTATTTTCAGACCCGCCCACTAAATCCTGAACACAGAAATGTTGAAACACAGTTTGTGAAGCCTAGCTCCACAATTCAAATCTAAATGGTTGAAATGCTTTTTACACCTTTTTTAGAAATACATTTATGACCTATTTAATGTGTTTAGAAGAAAATGTCTGAATTCACTTTACACAGTCTTTAATAGTGTAAAAAAATGTATGATACTGTGAGTTTCTTGTTAACCTATTGGAGTCCACTGACACTTCATGTTTGGAAGTGTAAACTCTAGGCTCTATGTAGAATTTGAAATATGCAACACATGGATTGGTATGTTGTTATCAGGCAAAGATGCATTCAATTAAAATCCCCATGCTAACTGGTCGTTGTACAAGGATCATCCATTAGACCACAGCAGCTGTGAGATTAGACACCATCACATGACAAATGCTGCAGAAGATGTTACACAAGTTACTGATGATGGCTAAACAGTTGATTCAATCTGTATGAAAAGCTTTTTTTCATCTGAGTCAACAGTGTTCCTTTTTGAAGTGTCTTCTTTGTCTTGCCTGATCTTATGGAATTTCTGCATTCAAAAAGAGTTTCAATTCAAATTATAAATCAAGGGGATAAACTTAATAATAATACATAAATAAATAAATACTTAATTACATTTAGAAGAAAAAAACACAAGAATGGTATTACATCATCAGTAAAAAATGTTATTACAATATCAGTAAGGACATGTCATTAAATTATTGGTCAAGTCATTACATTATTGGGTTGTACTATATTTTCAATCAAGTTAAGTGCAAATTTTATCAATTATTTTTTATTATTATTACATTTTTAGGCAATTATTACGTTAGTGGGTGCTACAACCATTATTCCTGACAAAAGACATCATGTCTTTCTCAGAACTGCACATGAAGTAACGGAAACTTCATTTCAGCACCAGGAACTGTCCATATGCCATCTGTTAACCTGCAGGGTGAGTCAGTGTATTTATTAGCATGTCTTTTCCCTCAAAGAAGGCTTGGTGATTATTAGATGGATGGTGTTTTTTTTAATGGCTTTATAGTTACTATGCAAAATATGTATAATTGTGTAGAAAGCCTGTACATAATATATGCTTTTTATTTATCATACATCTCTGAAAAAAGGTTTCTGAGAAGGAGATCAAATCATTTTATGGGATTGCCTGCTTCCCTCTATTCACTGACACTGATGTGAACAGTACAGTAAACACTACAGTGCATGTGGTTTATAGGAAATAAGAATGTTAAAAGCACTGCAATCTTTGAAAGAAGAAATTAGAGGGAAACAACAGCTCTAACAACATTACAAAGTTCATCCAGACAGCAGCTATAATAACATGACAAGTTCACACATAAAGCCTTCTAGCCACTCTAAGATCCACTTAGATCATCTGCTGTCTTCTCATCTCCACCTGCCAAGTGGATGACAGCTCTCAGTGGACCCATTTTAACAAGGAGCCCCGGGGTCTGAAGGGAAAAATAAGGGATTCCAGCAGATTGCAAGTGGACCCCATGGGAAACAGCAGCAGTCTGCTTTCTTATCCCTACAGTATCTACCAGCCTCATTCTCTTACTCTATCCAGACCATGACATTCCAACAAAGTTGCAAGTCAAGATAAGTCTCAGGTCCAATGGGAGAGGAGGTTTGGGGGCTCTATGATTAAGTTTGTGCCTCTTTATCACCTTGGGAAAGGTTGAGTCAAAGAAAAAAGAAAGCACACACACATACATATACATACACAAAGTGAAGGAAGAAAACTCCTGTTTTCCCAAGAGTAATCAATTCATTGTGGGAAAGTTGCCAGCAATTACTGATCAAAGGAGGAGCTGAATTGCAGTCCTTAAGCTTTGAAGAAGTTTAATAACTCACCTACATGCCTAACAGTCTAGCCTGCTTATCGTTTTAATTTGAGCCTTAATGAGACACTAAGATTATTACCTCCCTCGTTCAGCTCCCTGGAGAGAAAGTAAATATGGAGAACAGGCATTGAGGGAAAACGCTGTATAGAATGGTCACATTAAGTTACTCTACTGCACTGGTGAATACCTTCACTGTCATTTTTCATGTTGAATGGTTTTAGAGGTAATTCTTGTTTTACTGCTACATAGATAGCAGAGTCATATTAATGTTCTCATTAGATTTTCTAGTTTTATAACCACCTTCTTACTGCTATGAGTTTTTTTCTAAACTCTATTTAGGTCTGATTTCTTGCCAATAGCACAAGACGCATATGATTCGTATGATGCATAATTACATGATAATGCCTCGGAGGTCAGGTCAAAAAGATAGACAGAAACTAGGAAAATAAAAAGTCCATCACCTCTCCGACTGACCCCGTCACTTCCCCTCCAGAGCTGAACTCTGCTTAACCCTCAGATGCCACATTTTCCCCGCGCTCACCTCAGCAGCACTCCAGCTAATTATGGATGTCACAAATAGACGCCTGCTCACAGGGACAGCCATTATGCTGGAAAGCAAGCTGCAGATGCTGCAAAAAAAAATGCGGCGACTGTGTTGAGATAGGACATGTGTTTCCCAACAAGTCTGTACTGTAGCGTCACAGTCGACTGATGCCACAACGAAGGACACATTTCCCACCAATCATTTCTGACAGGCAACTAGCACTGCAGATGTGCTTATAAAAGAAATTCTATCAGGACAAATGGCACAAACCAATGCATGAAAAATAACCAGGATGTGTGTATGTGACAAGCAGGGTGATGAATTAACCTGATGCTGTATCGGTTTTAAGGCCCTGACTAAAGCCCTGTGTGATGCTAGTAGAATAGGTGGACCTTAAGTCAGTTGCAATGATTGTACAGTTTGTGTTGTGTAGAGTAATTATTCCAATTATAATTACTGATCATACTTTACCAAACACACAATCTGATACTTCAGATATGTGTGATTCCATAGACATTTGAAGAAAAATATTGCTTCAAAGAATACACATAGTCAGAAGTAAGTAAACACCTCAGCATGACCGTTGATGGCTCACAGTCAGCATTCCAATTCATCCAAAAGGTTCGGAAGGCTCCATGCAAACTTCACACAAACTCCACAAAAAAATACTCAATTCCTCCAGTTACATAACCAGATACATGGTTTGATCATGAGACTCATCAGAACATTTTCTAATCCTGCACCCCATATCAGCAGTAATCATTTTTCTGCGCTTTCCAAAACTGTTACAAATCACTCTTCAAAATGATTCTGTTTTATGATGTGACAATGTTGTGGTTTAGGCAAAAAAGTGCTTGTTACATTGAAACTGTGTTTGTGTCTCTCTCTTGCTTTCTCTGTGTGTGTGTGTGTGTGTGTGTGTGTGTGTGTGTGTCTGTGTGACTGTCTGCAGTAACTTTGATGCAGACTGCAGAACAGACTGTTGACTAGAATCAGCCATAAGTAACGTAGCACAATAACTGCTGGCAATAACTTCTTCACTAAGTATGTATATTCTCTATTCTAAGCCTAACCTTGGTTGGTGAATACTAGCAGCAGCAAAGTGAAAGAGCAGTCCATCTGCTGACTGTAGTCTCTAACACTGAACATGTCACAGTTCACATCTTTCTAATAGTTTCATTTGTCAACAGACCAGTTTGCAGCACAGATGCATCCTCAGCTTTTCATTCCCAGTCTCTCTGTCTGAACAGCTTCAATGTGAATCTGTTCTACATCTTGCATCAACAAAGTATACAAGCATGTGTGCAGCATGCTAGTCTATCCATTAGTTACTTAATCATTCCAATCACTTTAGCTCTAATGCAAAGTGTTGCCTGTAGTTTTGTGTGAAAACCAAAATCAACAATCAATAACAGGTCATCTTAGTTACTCTGTCTGTGACTCTCAGCATCAAGCCATGTGGTTCCTTCTGAAGATGGATCACAAAAAGAAACACTGGTGTCATTTTTGCAGGAAGGCTCTGTCATTTCCTAAACAGCTGTTCACTGTAGTTTTTATACATATGGTGTGTTCATACTGATGAAGGAACATGTCATACAGTGCAATGGGGCAGCTCATTGATGTGTTTTCAATCTGTGGCGGGTTTTTCTTTTGTTCAGGTTTTTTGTTAGATAGATATTCTTTATTGTCTGCAAAGGGAAATTCATTTTGCTCAGGTCAGTAAAACACAGACAATAAATTGATACATAAATAAAGTAAATAAAACAATGCAATACAAAAATCTATTACATCTATTAAGAGGCCTATTCTAAAAACATATGATTCTAAAAGACAACTATGGAGCTTTATGGCACAAAGGAATAAGATATCAGGCTTTTAATACACACACAATATTTTTAAGTCCTTTAACTGGATTTGATGACAATAAGAGAAGTATAGAATATTCCCAGATAAATCCTTTGTAACACACGCTAAGATTTTGTAAAGGAAAGGACACAGATGGTCACATGTGGTAGTTGGGGGAGCTGCAGATCACAGCGTATATTAATAATACCACTGATAGTTTCCAGATGTCAAATGCTTCAATATGTAATAATATATAACAGTCTTTATTTGGGACTTCTGATATGAGTGGTTGATATGAAATGATTTATATTGACTTTGTCCATGTTTTTACACTTTGGCAAGCTGAGTCTTTATGAACAAAAATAACAGGAAGACTTGGAGACCCCCTCACTCTCCATGTACACATGACCTGCTGCTCTGCTCTGGTGATTGCTGTTAAAACAGAGCTCTAAAGGTTACTTGTAGTTATTTGCATTAATTTAATATACCACAGCTTATTATTTTGTGGCGAGCAGCCTCTTGGGAAGTGTGGAGAACAGTGGAACAGGCTGCTGTGATGTAAATGACACATGTGCATATCTCAGTAGGATGGACTCTCCAAGTGTTGAGGAATAGTTACCCATGTGTTTCTTTTCCTGGTGGCGCAGGTTACTGCCTGTGTGCCTGAAACCTCATTAAGCATCCGCTGTCATCCTCCATCTGTTAAACAGAAAGAGAAGCAAGCTGTCTGCAAACTTCCTCTCCTCTCCTTCACTCTTCATCTTTCCTTCTATAGATAGATAGATAGATGTTCCTTAATATATTTAGCTCAGGTCAGTATACTAACAGACAAGACAACAAATAAGTCAAATAAACACAGTAGCTAGTCATTTTAAAAGAAAAGCAATGCCTTCTTTTAATTCTGGAAATGTGTGTGTGTGTGTCTGTGTATGTGCATGTGTGTGTCTTCGGGACTGTGTAAAGTGAATTAAGAATTTTCTTCTAAACACATTAAATAGGTCATAAATGTATTTCTAAAAAAGGTGTAAAAAGCATTTCAACCATTTAGATTTGAATTGTGGAGCTAGGCTTCACAAACTGTGTTTCAACATTTCTGTGTTCAGGATTTAGTGGGCGGCTCTGAAAATAAACCCTCCCCTGCTGCTGTAGAGTATAAATACATTCAGCACACACTACTACTACTACAGTCTACAGTTAGCCAGTTAGCTGAATTAGCCGCCGAGATAACCGCCGAGTTAGCCGTCAAGCTAGCAGCTGAGGTAGCAGCAGAAAACTCAGACCTAGCGTCCATGTTTCTGGTAGAGGATTGACTTTGATTGACAGGTGACACTTGGTAGGGGGCGGGGTTTCAGCGGACTCGCTGGGCACTCCCACAGCGTTTGGGAGCAGAGAAAGAGGCTGATTTTTACTTTGAACTTTGAAGCCTAATTTTATATATTTGGCGATTTTTTTAATCATTCAAATTTGGCAGGGTGGTTAACAACACACTTTTCTGTGGTATGTCAAACTTGGAACACATATTTATTCTTACTTTACACGGACTTTAAGTTATTCCAGGTGGAGGGATTCCAGAGGGGTATCCCTGCTTTGTTAAGAGGCCTAATAGCAATACAGAGGCAGCATAACTCCTACCAGAGAACAGCATGTGAAAAAATGTGCTGAGTTTATGAGTTCAATCCCTAACTTGCAATATAATTAGCTTTTTTAACTATCCTGTGTTCACACTGGTCTCTTTATGGCAGATGTTTATGCTGCTTGTGTACCACTGGCACAGTTTCTTAGCTTCCTCCTCTGTCTATCACTGTAGTACGAACTTAGAGAAACATTTTTCTTTTTCGTTATTGCCTCCAACTCATCCCCTCTGAATCTGTTTTTGTTTGTTTACTTTCTACTCCATTGCCCCGTTGCTTTGCTTCTAAAATGGCTCTTTTGAGGGCTGCAGGACTGAGTTTGGACAGTTTCTTTGCCGCTATAAAGACGGAAGTAATGCGAAGAGAAATTCACATTATGATTATGGCTTGTTTATGACTGTGCTCACAACGTTTCCAGTGCCTTCCCCCAAGGTACACAATAAAAGAAGGCAATTCGTCTGCACGATAGATGTTTCACAATTCAATTTCCTTTATCGAGGATAGCTCAGCGTTATTGTTTTACATTACATTTTCTCTCTCTGTTATCACTCTCTCTTGTGGCCACCTCTGTATCTCCCCATGAAAGGTCACCAGAAGCAGGTACTCTATTTGAAGAAAGTGGAAAAGAAGTAAAGATTCACAACTTCAAATAAATTGTTTTTTACTTAATGATTTTGTAGAGAAATGACAGTGTGGAAAAAGACACATCACAGGCATTTAATCTCTTCATCTCTTCCTCACTTACACATCATTATGTCTTCTGTCCTGTCTTGTTCTCTTTCTCTTTCTCAGGCAGCTACGTGAGTCACTGGAGAGAGAGACAGGTGGCGATATGGAGAGGTAGAGGTGAAGAGACAGATGGAGACAGAGAGAAAGCAGCGTGTTCCTCCTCTCGCCTGTCTGAACAGGGTGTAAATAGACAGGGTCAGCGGCTGGGGTGAGAGTGTCCGATGAGAGTTGATCTCTGGAGGCTACCGCCTCAGGGACTCTGAGCTCCGTCAACCTCAGGCCCCTTCTGGGCTTCGCCAGCTGCCCCCCATGCCCCTCCAAACTTTTTAATGAGGCAGTTAGCCGTACCGCGGTGGCCTTTCAGTGACGTTCGCTGACCGAGCACTCTGATGAGAGGGAATATTGATAAAGCTGTCGGGAGGGAAAGCTCTACCAGACTGCATCTATGTGTGTGTATGTGAGTGCGTGTGTGTGTGTGCGTGCGTGTGCATGTGTGTGTTCACACTTAATAATTCCCTCCCTAAAAGCAGTGATCTGTCTGTAAGTTGCCACCCAAATCCAAACACACAGTGATTCCAGTGTTAACCACTTAACGTACGCTGTTCCGTCTACGGGACGGGACGGATGTTAGGAGGTAGCCACAAGTTCTTCTGGATGTTTTAAACACCAACCCTTAAACATATATACTCATGCCGTACATCGTTGGAAAGCTTAGATTGTCCTGATTCATTCAAGACCACTCACGACTTATATGGTTGCTCACAGCCGTAATAGTATTAGCGATTAGCTAGGCTAGCCACTCAGCTAAGTGAGAAAAGCTATAATGCCTACATACCTTCAAAGTCTTCCCTTTATCCACAACAATCATCTTATGACTCAGCACTTTCTGTACAGCTCGCCAAATATCCATTCTGCTGAAATATGAAATCCATTTCCATAAAACTGAAATACTTTCCTCAATATGTCAACATGTATTTAGTCCAACACGGAACGTAATAACACAAATAACAAACCATATACGGTCCGTTTACGTCATTTCCTGACCTGCACGTCCATCTCAGAGTACACGTGACTAGATGTTTACGACCGTGTATTCGGTGAAATGAAGTTGATAACATTTTAGCCAATAGTCTGAGGTTTCCAACGGTGTATGACACTAAGCTATCAAGTTTGGCTGTCCATAAACAAACTCCAAGCGTAACCGGCGTGCGCCCGGTGTGTAAAAGAGTTGAACCATATATCATTACGCACTCGGCATTTTGGTACACGGTTGGTTCTTCTTCGACTTAACATATGACTTATACCAAAATAAACAGATAGATAGATAGATAGATAGATATGGCCAAACAAAAAAATATGGTTATATGTAATAATAATAATAATATTAATGTTAATAATAATAATAATATAGCGTCAGCTTTCATTAGAGACCAAGATTTTGATTGTAGGCAAAGGGGATGTGAAGTTATAGGTGTTTGATTGTGGTTATACAGCTTTGGTAACCAAGTGTCCATTTGGAGTCTCCAAAAAGGACCTGAGGAAAACGCATGGACATACCTGTTGAAAAATAACTCTGAAAAATTAATCTTTTGGTCTTTTGACTCCAAATTTGGACTGCATGAAGCCAAGACCTGTGGCTGTGGCCTCATTGTGTCTATATCCTGCTGAGAGGTCCCTGAATGTCTGTACACATGTCATTGTAAAGGCAAACCTATGGGCGAGTAAACAACCCCATCACTGTAACCTCTGCCACTCTTTGTCAGTAAGTCACAGAATCACACAGACACTTTTACAAGAATCCTGAGAGTGTTTCCTTTCCAATGATACCAGACACATCTCTGAGTCTCAAACTATTGTTTGTCATCAAGGTATCTCACAAACCTGTTAGTAAAAGTTAGTTCAATGGTTGATTACTTTCTTTGTGTGGAACCAGGATTTTTTAACCCTTACATAGTGTTCATATTCATATCCAGGTCAATTTTAACCCAGTCTAAGAATCCTCTCATAAAAAGTGTCTATACCAAATGTTGAAGCACAGATGTATTTAGAAAGCATCAATAGTTGATCTGACTGATCAATAAATGTGATTAAACCTTGATTCATGTTTCAGAGAGCAGAGAGAGTGTATTTTTGAGCTTTTACACCACTAAACATCTACTATCACACAATATCATGTCCTATTTGACCTCAGACATGAAAATATAACATAGCAATAATGATGTAAATGTATTTAATGTAAAGGTAAAATGAGCAGAACTTTCTGGAAGTGTGGGGTTTATTGTATAACCATTAGAGCCATCAGTCTTCACTGCTACATCATAAAAAGAAATCTTATTACAACTATTAACTATTCATTTCACTAAAACACAAGGCAATAGATACAGAGATCATTTTTTTACCTATACAAAACATTTTAAAATATTTACATTTTTGGGCCACTTTAGGAAAAGTCATCAAATTTCAGAGTAAAAGACATTTGGGGTGTTTTTACAGCTGTCACATGTCAAAACGGAAAATACGCCAACAATTTCAGATAATGGCGACGCAACCGTGTCAGCCTTTCACTAACATATTCATCAGGTTCTGTTGGTGAATCAGTTTTTATTATGTTGCAGGCCTTTGGTCACCATCAGATTCACTTTAGACATCTTTGCTACATTTCATAATGATATATAAGCATGCCTCTTCAAAGGATTCAGTGACTACGGCCTTCAAATGTCCTAAATACTTTTCTCACTCAAACACAAATAAGCAACAAAACTATTTCCATCCTCACTTCCAAACCCTGCAATTCATCTTCCAGAATCTAATGTACAACAATCTGACAAATCATAACCACACTGACATACTGTAGATCAGAGGGGAACCTTCAGGGCCTTCTACGCCTTCAGAGAAGGCCTTAAAAAATTCTGAACCAAAAAATATGAGTAATAAATAATATATGTATATATTTTTAAAAAGATCTATCTCATTTAATTTAATACAATACATTTAATACATTTTCCCTCATCTATGTTCTAAAGTTAAGTTTACTGTCAAGTTCACATCAGCAATGAAAGGGTTACTGTCCTGAAACATTTTATCCAAGCAGAATCGTCTGTCTCTATCAAAGCCAGGTTAGCTGGCTCATTAATTGGTTAGGACTTCATGAATCTCGGGGAAGGCCAAGCTATGTGTTTTGGTTTGGAGAGTGATGGGAAAATTGACCAATCACGGTTTGATTTTAAGTGGGCGAGAAAAAAACAAAAGATCTTTGTGAAGTCCGAACAGCGGACAGAGTGGTGAGACAGTGGTTGAGGGACAGTTAAATGGCGGAAGACGAGAGCAATGTTGTGGCTAGCTTGATAGCATCACCTTTATCAAGGCGGCCTTTCACAGAAAAGCTTCAATAATAATAATAAAATATAGGAAGACCAACTCCAGAACTGGAAAAGTTTAAGAAAGTGGAAAGGCATTTCAAGACCGAAAATGATCAGCGATATCCATGGATGACAGGCTGTAAGAAAACAAACAGGCTGTACTGCTGGAGTTGTTTACTTTTTAAAAGTGACAAGTCACCCACCTGGGTCAGCAGCGGATTTGTCAGCCCACCAACATCACACTGCAGCACACCTGCAAGCAACAGTCAGTTTGAAAACTTTTGGGGGGAAAAGAGTTGATCTTCAGCTAGATGAGCAGCGACTGTGCCTGCACCAATAAGGTAATTGCCCAGTGTTACGATGGAGCTGCAGTCATGGCATCTGGACTGAATGGGGTCCAAGCTAAAATAAAGGAAAAAATACCACAAGCTGTCTTCATTCACTGTAATGCACACTCTCTGAACCTCGTCATGTCTCAAAGTGCTACTAAAATCAAAGAGTGCTAATTTTTTTTCTTACACCTCAGTGGCCTCGCAGCCTTTTTCTCAAAGTCAGCCAAACGCACGAAACTCCTGGATGAAATTTGCCAGCGGAGATTGCCCAGAGTGACTCCAACACGGTGGAACTTTTCTGTGTATGAGTGGAGAGAACTCTTGGAGCTCTTTGAATTCATTGTGGACAACCACAATGATTTTGATGATGATGCTGTGCACAGCACTGATGGATACACTGATGGGCTTCGAGTTCTGCTTTCTCCTCACCACGTTCAACTCAGTGTTTGCCTACTCCGACGTGCTCTTTGGGATCTTGTAGAATAAGGAGTGTGACATGCAAATTTGACTCCATCTATGAGGACACGGTGGGCGAAGTCGGGGCTCCCCCACATAGAAAACTTCCCCAGCTTTGAGTTTCAGAGCCTCGCTGAAAACTACGGGCTGCACTTTGACCTTCCCAGGCTCAAGACTGAACTGACAGTCATGTACAACATGGCAAACTTTGAGGCAAGGAGCCCATCAGACCTGCTGCACTTTCTGACACTTAAAGAGCTGACTGAGAGTATGTCGCAGCTGTATCACCTCACCTGCCTGGTGCTGGCCATCCCCGTGTCCACTTCCTCCGTGGAGCGGTCTTT
Organism: Scomber japonicus; assembly: GCF_027409825.1. Lineage (NCBI taxonomy): Eukaryota > Metazoa > Chordata > Actinopteri > Scombriformes > Scombridae > Scomber > Scomber japonicus. The sequence goes on along the minus strand of NC_070580.1, from coordinate 1,663,710 downwards.
CTCTGCAGAGAATTAAGGAGGTGTAGTGGAACCTATGAAAATTGTGACTTTTATTTGACATCGGTATTCATTGCGCCATGCATTATTGCGCATGGAGAGGTATTTGCACGTCATTGCAACTTAAAAAAGATAGTCTTTATATTACCAGATTTGTGTAACTTTTGGCGTATTGTGCATTTGAAATTATATTGTAGTTTGAGGATGCTTATGAATTTATTTGTCAATGTGTGTATGGTTTGTTGTGCGCTGTGATTTCATAGCACTGTCCATGGTGATGAATTGAGTGTCAGTGTCAGCAGTGTCACGGGGTGACCTCATTTTATATTTCCAGATTTTGTCATTAGAGCAGAGGTCTTCAACAGGGGGTCCGCGACCCCTAGGGGTTCAGGATGTACTGCAGGGGGGTCGCAAAAGTTTTGGTTGATTACACATTTTTTTATATTCCCCCTCGCAATTTGTTCCATAAATTGAAATGTCTTAAAATACACATTAACACGAATCCAACACACTGTAGTGAACAGATAAATGGAGGCGGAAGACGTCTTTCAGTCAGCAGTGCACACATTCAGCGACACACAGGAGCTCTTTCAAGCTGGGCACCGGTTCATTCACAACACCTGTCCTGCCAACGAGGAGGACCCGGCCCCATCGCTGCTGTGCCAATCACGAGGCCGTACCTTGCACATGTTAAATAAAAACATGAATATATGAACCTGTGTATTACAGATATCCCAACTCTCCCGGAAGTTCCGGGAGTCTCCCGCATATTGATAGCAGCTCCCTGACGCCCGCAAATGAGATCCAATCTCCCGGAATCTGGAGTGAGCAAGAGCGCGAACTAGAGAGTGACTGTGTGTGTGTGTGTGTGTGTGTGTGCGTGTGTGTTTGTGTGACTATAAATGCAGCGTGTGAGAGGAAGCATCCTTATTTTATAGCTCTGTATTGCCGCTTATTAATCCCACCCCCGGAACGGACCTCCCTTGCAGGTTGGGATGTCTGGTATTATTTTAATATTAGTATTGAATGCACAATAACAAGGTACATAATACATGGCACTATAGGACTAGTTTAATATAAAACACAATTTTATACAATATGTAAAAGTAGGGGGTCCCCGGCCTGGAAAACGTTGAAGACCCCTGCATTAGAGTATGTTTATTTAATGTAGCCTAAATGGTCTCCAGTTTTATGAAGTTAATGTTGAGAATGTTTCTTGTTGTGGAGAATGTTATTGATGTTATGGTGTATTTGTTTACATCCTTGTCATTGCTAATTAAAGGATTGCAGTTATTAAACGCTTTCAATTCATCGTACTGTGTCTTTTTTTCCGCAATGATTTCTTTTTTCAGCAATGAGGGCTAAGGTGAAGGCCCAGCTGTAGTGCTCATGGTTCGTCACTGCTGTACATCTATATTCAGCCAAAAAACAAGACGTTGTGTCATAAATAAAGCCCACTGTAAGCTTTCCTGCATTTCTGTTTCTATTTCTATTCCAGTAGAATACAATGTAGCACCTTCTGTACATTAATCATTAAAAGGTGACATAGACAGAATAAAACACATATATTTTCTACCAAAAAATTGTTCCTGGATTGTGTAAATACTTACAGCATGTTATAGTTGATCATACACATACTGTGTTTTTTTCTTTTCTTTTTTAGACATTTCTACACGAAACTCCCCATTTTGATAAATAATATTTTTTAGCGTTTGTCTTTTGGACAGTTGGTGGCAGAGAGGCTGGCGGGAAACAAGGGGAGAGAGAGAGAAAGGGTTATGATATGCAACAAAGGTCCCTTGCCAGACCCATAGACATTGCAGGTATGGCATGCGGAGTTAAGAGGTAAAGTTTGACTTTATGAAGCAGGAGAACTGAATCACATATTTTTGGAGTGTAAAAGGTGTAGAAAAACAATGTCAGAGAAGTCCTGAAGTGCAGAACTTAAGTGCAGTACTTCCACTATGCAGTTCTAACTCTACTCGACTCGTCTCAGTTTGGTACGAGGAACAACATTTTCCATTACTATCGTCCTCAACGTGGGCGGGGTCGTCATAGCACAGCTGAATTAAACTGCTGTGACACAAACACATAAACAATGGAGGACATGGAGGCGATGTTGTACTTATTGCTGTATGTTGCTTTCTGTCACACACAAAGCAAGAGAAGAGAGAGCTGTATGACTGTAACGCTGTTGTTGGTATTTAAAAATGGCGGGTTTGATTCTTGTGTGGGATGGCTCATGACTCTTCTACTGACTCTCTGACCAATCAGAGGCCTGGCAGTTTGTTGATGTCACATTTAGTATCGGCTCGGCTCGCTTGAAACCTCAGCAGAGCAGGTATAAAAAAAGCAGCAGGTACCAGGTACTATCCCTGATGGAAACTCAAAAAAAACAGAGTTGAGTCGAGTTGAGTCGTGCTAGACTTGTATAGTGGAAAAGCTCTATTAGAGAGCTGTGAGTAAACAGTATACTGTTTAAAATGAATAGGAAATAAGCTATCCCATGTTTTAAGCAGCCTAATCAGCCTGCTCTTTTTCATTAAACCCTCTCCATACCCTCAGAGACCTGACACTGTTGACACTGTGCTGAAACCTGATGAAGGCTCACACCACTGTTGTTAGTGCCAAGTTAATGTGACATCTCCCTCTCGTTGGCTGTCACATGTTATTTTAACAGCTGTGCTTATATATTAGCAGCACTGATCTGTTGTGGAGGGAAGGAGTCATTAATAATTCAGGGCTGAGCCGTCTGTCAGCCCGATGGGAAATATCTATCAGATGTAAGAGCAGATGACGACACATGGCAAGGTATTAAAGATGGTATCTAGACCGTAAGCGTGTAGCATGCTAGAAAAGGCCACTATGAATACATACATGTGTGTGTGTGGCACAAAGAGCATGCAAATTTATACAGGCTGAACCACACTGCATGCTTCTCCACACACACACACACACACGCACAGTTCCATGTGGAGCAGGATTACAGATGAAGCAGGTGAGAGGTAGGGGAGATCACAGAGAGGAGGTGGATTTATTTGCTGTATTAAGAACACTGATAGGAGATAGATAGAGGCTTTTGTGCTTGGTGGGTGAGGACATGAGGATCAGATTCGACAGGCTCACGTCTTCAAAAGCCTCATGGAAATGAGACAGCTGACTTTGACTTAAATCACTGCGCTGCATGCAGCACTGTCAGGGTGTGTTCAGATGCTGTTCAGCTACTATACCCAGCAAGTCAAACGTCATTTAAGAGCAATTTCTAGCTTGACAGTGATTTATTGGTTGGGTAACATTATGTAGAAAGTTCCCTTTTCTAATAATAAGGTATATGTGGATGTATTTCCAGTGATTTTTGGACTGGCTTACCACAGACACATGTCACATTCATGAGCTGCAGGTTACTGTATGCTACCTTTTAGGTTGAAATGTGGACAGAGTTGAGCCTGATACTATGGTTATGCCATGAAGTAAAAAGAAAAAAAGAAAAAGTTGCTAAATATCCATTCTAATTGCAATTATGAGACTCCCTGCTCTGGCTCTTGCCACTCAACCTAAATGGTTACTTAGAAAGGTTAATAGAAAAGCAGCATGTGCATATCATTTACGGGAGACCAGGTTGCTCACTTAAGAATTATTTAATCTATATGGTTTAATTACGCCAAAGTAGTCTTATAAACTAGAACAGAGGTCATTAATAACGACCACGGCCTAGATCTGGACCCAGACACTGTCCTATCCTGACCTGTAACTGATGAAATGTTGGTACATTTTGTCTGAGAGTTTCCATTTTAACAGGTGCAGCATCTCCAGCTATTACGGTAAAAGTGGAGTGGCCCTCAGAAACTGGACTGTCAGTGAGATACACACAGAGAAAAGAGTTCATATGTGTTGAGATGTTTTCTTATAAAGTTATTATATGTGAAATGATGTTTATGAGTTAAGCTTAAAAGTAAAAAGGGATACTTTTTAATTTAAAAAAAAAATAAACACTTCATTTAAGAAGCACAATCAAAAGCTTTCTGTAATACACTTTATTTTAAAATTCTTTATTTCATGTAAGAACAGAAAATATATTTATCTTATTCTTATTTATTTTATCATTTATTTGAACCCAACAAGTTGAGTATACATACTAATTAATGTACTGTATTTATGTGACAGTCTACAATCTAGCCACTAGACACAGATGCTGATGGAACTACAATGCTACTTCAAGCTACTGAAAAAGAACACAGACATTATGATGTTGATGAGGACATTTATGCTAATTGGGCCTCAGTGATTTTTAATTGAACACCTCTGAACTAGAGAGTACAAAAATGCAGAGAGGATGAAAAGGTCTATTGCTTTCACACAGATAACACACATGTGGCTGATGGATCTGCTGGACTCTTCACCACCAGCTACAACATACTTCTGGCTTGATATCTTCTATGTAGACTTCCATGTAGATTGAAAGCCATGCTTAGGTCACTTTCACCAGTGAGTTAATATGTTGCCATAGTTACCTGCTGTTTATAGAATATTTCTGTGCCCTGGTTATTACTGTGATTAAACTGTTGACTGGAATGGACATGATCTGTCTTATATGTATAAAAAATCATTTATCTTTCTAATATCACACTATTAAAAAAATAAAAACTGAAACTACTAAAAAAAAACCATAACTGACAAATCATCCAGGACTCTCCAGCAGTTAAAGGAGCATTCAGCATTCAGGCCCTCAGCCACGTTGATAAGTTCCGACTCCTTTTGTAACTGCACAGTGTTGCAGAGAGAAAAGAGGAGCTCTTTGTGGCAGAGATGGTGTAGGATAATTACTGTATCACTTAACTTTAGTAACCTTTAAAGTAAGAGACTGAGAACAGAAGTTGTCGTACAGCCAACTGGGATTTTTACTGATGACCCAGAAAACACTGCAGACACCAATGAAACGATGACAACGAAACAGCAAACAGCCCTGACCCACACCCCTTCAGACTCTTTATACTACCGTCGGTTTGTTATTGTGTGTGTATCAGGTCAACCTGACCCGGCGTGTTCCAGTCCTGAGTGTGTTGACGTCCTGATCTCCTTTGGGGATATCAATATGGTAAAAACAACTCCTTAAAAGGCTTGTTACGACATCCCCAACCTGGTACAACTATTGACCTTTCGCCTCTCGTGTTCTCACATTTTATCTATGATGCACACATATCTGCCTCTACAATGGAAGATACGAGTATCCTTTACACAAGTAAAACTATTGCTACAATGCTGTTGATCAATTTAAACTCTACACAAGGAGTTCCATATATTACAAACACATCATATGTTTCTAAAACATTTTGCAAAGTAGGAAGCAACTACAGACATCAGATGAATACAAAGTATCACATCTCACAACTGGGAAATATTATTGCAAAATCTTAAAGTATCAGTATCTCAGAAATGTATTTCAGTTCTCAAGCTAATACACTTATTGCCTTCACACCTCTGCTTTATCCGCACTGTGTTTAAAAAAATCTGACATCCCTGAATACCATATAGGGACTATTCTGACAATCCCTTATTCATGGAAATGATATTAAAATGTAAGAATGGAAGTGTGATATTATTCATCGAGACACATAATGCATGGATTGCAATAGCGAAAGCTGACGTGTCAAAAAATTCAATACAATTTCAGGGGTAAAAGGATTACTTGAGAACGGTTGTTCCTGCAGCAGACCAATCTGAGTAGCGGGGGCCTGGCTCCGTCTTACACATCTCCCCATTCCAAAAGTCATTTTCACTTCCAGCGCAGGATGCATAATGTATGACAGGGTTAATCAACTTGAGACAAGGAGAGGAGGGAGCAATGCGGCTACAGCAGGCCAGGTCCCTCTTTCATCTTCATTCATCTCAGAGCTCTATCCATCTCATGTCTTCTTCTTCCTTCTCTCTGGTGTGGACCATGCCATCCCCTCACCTTACAAACTCTCCTCTTTACCTTCAAAAACTACCCACAAATGATTTCTATTGTCTCAGTAAATTAATCTCCTATTCATCTTCCTGTGAGCTGAGGCATTTCTGTGTATGTGGACACAAACACGTGAATCCACAATACACACATGTATCAGTGTCTGTGTGTGGGCTGCATTGTCCCTCGTTGTTGTCCTCATTACCTCTGATCAATACCACCCAGCGCCAGCTCCACTGACACACCTCCACCCTACACACACACACACACACACACACAAACCGGACAGCACACGCTCATTTTTACATAAACGATTGCAGCGTTGGAGATTTGCTTGGCGCTGGAGCCAAAGTGGGGAAAGCTGTATATAGAAATCAGCTTTTATTGTTTATGACTAAACATCATCCTGCTTAGACAGCTACAGGGGAGAGATACAGCGAACACACACACACACACACACACACACACACACACACACACACAAGCGAAAGACGAAGAAAAGGAGAGAAAAAAAAATAGCAAGGCTGGGAAGTAGAATTGATCTGACGTGGGGCCCAGGGGCCACGTTATGACGAGGTTTGTAGTGGCAGGGAGAGGTTTGATGGGGAAAAGGGGAGTTGTTCATCTCAGCAGAAGTAGAGCCATCATCCTCCTAGAAGTAGGAGTGTTATATTACTGTGTGCCTACACTGTCGGTAAATAAAGCTGTTCCCTCACTAATGAGCCCAAGAATACTTATACTCCATGGACAGAACTTTAATATTCTGCCATGCACAGCAAGTAAACAAAAAGACTGATAGTGGAAGGTGTAGGAAAACTCACAGCTTGCAGAGATCTGAAGATATCAAGGCGGTTGGAGGTGAGAGCTGGGAAATTTTCCTTTTAGATGTGACAGATATTATAATCCCATCATTCCAACATCAACCAGAAGCTCCTGGGAGGCAGAAAAATAGAAATGCACTTGCAAATCTCTATTTTAATTTTAATTTTTTTTTTTTTTTTTTACATCTTTTCTCTAAATTTTACTATTGATATACTAACATAAATTGTTGATGTTCACCTACAATATGATGTATATATCTTAAGCTAAATTATTATATAACCTGTATGTAATTGTGTTATTGATTTTTAACGTCTTAATGATTGAAGAGAAAACATGATGACAAGATCACAACAAGATGAAAAAGGACGTTTTGTTGTTTAATTTTGTTTAGTTTATTAAAATTTAAATCAATTGATAATTTTTAAATATAGAACAAGAGTGATTTTGGAAAAAAAAGGTATTTAATCTGTGTAGTGATTATTTTTTGGCTTTGTGGTTACAAGGCCAAGTCCTCCGCCTTCTCCCTCCCCCTCCTTTCATCTTCTTCGTCTACGTGGTCCCCGTCCTCTTCTTCATCGTCTTCATCCCCTCCATTCTCTTCGTCCTCATCATCCCCTTGATCCTCATCATCATCTTCATCGTCATCTGTATTGTAACCCCCGAGAGATCTTCATTCTTCCTGTACTGAACATAACAGTAGGGCTGAAGTGGCGAGCCGACTCCTGAACCTGATAGACAAGTTGATGTCTTCTTTGTTTCTTTTTATTGATAATTAGGGCCCAAGCACTATACAGTGCGAAGGCCCTATTGTAATCGGAGAGATTATTATTATTCGTCTCACAAAACGAACGCCTTTTTGACAGCCTAAACATACCGAAAAGTCATGAAAATTTGCACGCGCATCAGACCCGGCGAAAAATTTGATATTTTAAGGTTCGCCAAAATGAGCTTCGTAAAATGGCTCAATAGCACTCCCTAACAAATATAAAAATGTGAAAGATTGACATACATGAATGAAATTTGGTATATATATATGTATCATGTCCAGATGCACAAAAATGTCTGTGGGACCCATGACATCACTCCAACAGGAAGTCGGCCATTTTGAAAAATATGCACGGTTTTGGCATTTTACACGCCTCTTACTTTAACGGACTTGTCCTAGGGATTTAATCCGACCGACTTCAAATTCACTCAGAAACATCTTAGGACATTGGAGATGAAAAGTTCTATTTGCTTTCTATTTAGGGATCTGTTTTGGGCGTGGCGGCGCCGACAATTTCCTTCGCCATTCGATCCTTTGCCATTGAGCAGGAAGTCCTTATAACTCCGACAGACATCGTCCGATCTACACCAAATTAATCACGCATGTAGAGGGTGCCACCCTGAACATGTCTGTGCATCAATACTGTGTCTGCTCAACCTACTGGATACAATAGTGCCCCCTAGAAAAAATTCAAAAAATTGAGCCCCTCCACTCAGATTGACATAAAGAAACAAAATTCGGTACACATATGTACCATGTAAAGACGCACAAAAAATACACTTGGACCCATACCCTAACTCCAACAGGAAGTCGGTCATTTTGAAAAATATGTGCCATTTTGGCGATTTCCACACCTCGTACTTTAACGAACTTGTTCTAGGGATTTAATCCAACCGATTTCAAATTCACTCAGAAACATCTTGAGACATTGGAGATGGAAAGTTCCTAAAATCTTTTTGATTACTGGTTTGGTTGCTTCGTGGCAATGTGATGAATTTTGACATTTCGCCATTAAACAGACACTGCTGGCCAAATGGGGGTACTGCACCCCTTAAAACACTAAGGAAATTGAGCCCCTCCCTCCAGATGAACGTAGATGAATGCAATTTGGTATATGTATGTATCGTCTAAAGTCGCAAAAAAAAGTCTCTTGGACCCATATCCTCACAAGGCAAAATGGCTCAATAGCGCCCCCTAGAAAATTTTAAAATTGAGCCCCTTCCTCCAGATTGACTTAGATGAACGAAATTTGGTACACATATGTATCATGTAAAGACGCACAAAAAAGTGTCTTGACCCATACCATAACTGCAACAGGAAGTCAGCCACTTTGTATTGAATTTGCGATTTTTGCTCTGTTTGTTTCCATTTGACTCAGAAGATGTGTCGCAGCCAGTCTCGCTCAGTTGTGGCGTGGCGGGGGAGCTTGGGCCCGATCATCGCTGCTTGCAGCTTTAATTGAGTTTTTGATATTGTTATTATTATCTTGTTAGCATTTTATTTTGTTGAGTTTAGAAAGGGAAGAATAGAGTTGAATGAACCACCTGTGGGGTAGAGACAACAAAAATAGGATTTATCAAAATAGGAATAAATAGTTTAATTATAGCGGGTCATTCTCATGAAATCTTGGTTTCAAAGATTGGAGACATGGAATTAAAAAAAAAAACTGGATCAACAAATTTCCTTTTTCGCCATTAATACCAAAGTCTGGAGTGGTTATGATTGTTTTTTTTTATTTACTGACAATTTAACACCTTTTTGAACATATTTTCCAAAACATGTCCTTAAAAATCTCATTACCGAAATGGTCTGAAAACATCAAGACCATTTGGAAACCCAAACAATTTTCACATTCTTTAAAATGGATTATTAATAGTCATGCATAATTACTTGAAACACTGCAATAACAAATATTTTTAAATTCACATTTTTTCTTTATTTTTCTTTTTTTCCCCCTAATTACCGCAATGCCTTCTGCAATCTACAACCTAATAGTTTTGATAATTCATTGAAACGTAACATATATTCAAAATTATCTGGTCAATTTTAAAGCACTTGATGTACATATTCTGCACATGCAATCTAAAACAAACTACTATTTTTCTATTTATTAAATTAACATTAAATGAACACCTGTTTCGGTAATGATAATAACTATTAAGAAATACATTTTTAATGAAGAAATTCATAGACATGTAAACAGAACCAAAACGACATATATGTATAAAAAAACAAAAACACAGGGCTAAATAGAGCAACATTTCATTTTAACATTTTTTACAAAACACAATCAAAATATTAGGAGGAAAACAAACAAACATGACTTTTGTATGCCAATGCTTCCTACTGCTACCCTATTTCTGCTTTGTGAACTTTGCCCAGATTTCCGGCAACACACAGAAGTGCCGAGCGGCCGAGTGGCTCTGGGATGATGGCCTTAATGTCCTCGAAGTAGTACCACACCTATTCTCCCTCAAAGCGGATTGATGGAATGAAAAACTTGTTTGGTCCTGCACAGCTCATGGTGTCTACTTCATATTGACCATCAGAAATCTAGGAGCATAGTAAAACAAGATAACTGAATAGGATTTAGGATTTATTATCAACAACATGACATAGATGCTGCCAAAAAATTGTCCATAACTGTGTAATGCTGCCAGGGAACAGTTCACCATCATACTGAACAAGAACCCACTTTCCCACTTCCAAAAGTGGATTAGCATCCTCCTTTTCTGATTCCACATCTCTGAAGTCAAATGCTTTCGGGCTGAAGCATCCACAGGGAAAGCCACAAAAGCAGGACACTTCTTGGGTGTGGATAAAGCCTGGTTTTGTCGATATCAGCTTAAGGAGAAAAGAAAATTAATTTTAGTTGACTTTAAACTCGTCAAATACCATCATGCATTTAATACTTAAAAATGATGCTCAAAGGGATCATAGGATATTTTCTCCAGGAGAGCATTTCCTGGATGTTACTAAGAGAGAATCTCAGATAAGTTTCTCTCTTATTTGTAACATGTATGTGTGTTATATGGACTTCAACTGACATGACGGTGATAGATAACCCATCTATCGTATACAGCTTACACAATATTTCTGCCAGGAACCCAGGTAAGTATAGTGGTACACTTCTCATCGTATTTAGTTGGAATATGTTGTTGTTTTTAACTGACTCACCTGATGAACTCTCATTGTCCCAGGTACTGACTTCAGATGTGGTGGGACTAATTCACCACTTATTTTGATGTCCTCCTCTGTAACTTTAAAAAGCCTCACATGAATTGAGCTTCAGCTGCTCAAAGAGAGTGTCAGCATCTGGTATGCTGGTACCATAGGACACGATTATGTCTGCTAGGTTTTTCAGAGCACCACACACTCCATTGGGAGCACCCTTTCCATGGGATGCCTCTGTGAAATTCCATGTCACATTCATAAATCCTTTCACAAATGGCACTGTTGAAGCAAAGTAAAAGTTTGTTTTGTTACGATATTGAGATGTGGGCCCATCAGAGATGTTCCTGGCATTTGGATGCTCCTCTCGTATGCCCCTCAGTACTGGGTCGAGGTGAGCCCATGTGGCTGTGGCATCGTGCTGCATGCATGCTGAGAGGGATGCGAATGACTCCACCTTGCCCCCATTAAGATAGAGAACTCCTGTATGGAGCGTGACCTGCTGATTTCCACTTCCAAAGTGAGTTTCTTTTATTTCCCTGGTGTATTTGCAGGCATAGTTCTCACTGTAGTCTATATGAGCAACTACATCATTCTGGGTAAGGGTCTCTCTCAAGCTCCTCAGTCTTTCAAACTGGTGCTTAATGTTAAAGATATGTCTGGAGAAGTTTGGGAGGTGGTCTTGAGTGAGCTCCACCAGCTTCTCAATTGAGGTGTGCCTCTTATCAAGAGGCACATTCCTTACTTCCTTCTCCTCAGTGGACCCATCTTTGCATCTCTTTATCAATGGCGCAGATTTGGTAACCCACTCATCCAACGCAATGATGTTTCCTTTTGTTGAAGGATCCAGTGTTGTAGGAAATGTCTTGTCTTTGCATTTGTTCATTGTCCTGTACATGCAGGACAAGTTATCCACACTACAGACACTGGCCAGGACGAGGTCCCTTGGGGATGATGTTTCAATCACGCCAAGCTGATGCAGCTTCTTTGTTTTCAGGCCAAAGTTTTCGTGTGTTTTGCAAGCACACGTTTCTCGATCAGACACTCTTCTCTGGCCAATCCAAATAAGCCTTAGTTTGAAGAACTGGGCCTTGGAAATGCTGTGCCTTGGATTTTCAGACAAAAATCTTTTACGAAGATTGGCTATTGTGTCTGTCAGGGCTCTCTTCCGGAATATCTGTCCCTTTTTCCGAATTTCTCCTGATTTTCCATTTATAACAGTGGATAAATCATCTTGATGAAGGAAGCGGCTTATAAGAGTGCTCATAAGTCTCCTCTGACTGTTATTGGGTATGCTACAGGTTCGCTTATGACCCCACTTTGTTTTTTTATTCTGGGCCTCTCTGCCTCCAATGTTGATGGTGACCTGCTTCCTCTTTACTGACATCTCCAGTCTTTTGAGTCTTTTCTTGAGTTTGTCCATCTCTTTTATCCTTTCCACAAGCTTCTCTTCTGTGGAGTGCAATTTTGACTTTAATTTTTGCATTGTTTTCTTTCTTCTTTTTCTTTAATTCTTTTGGGTTTGTTGGAGATGAGGTTTGGAAATCCACACACTGAAGCTGATCTTCTGAAACATTTTGAATCATTTCATTTGCCTCCACATCCTCGTCACTCATCCTTGTATCCAATATAGCTTTCAGTTGTTTCTTCTTTGTGTAGTATCTTTTTGAGTTTTTCCGCCACTGCTTTTTCTTCTTCTCATGTTGTTTTTTTGTCCAATCATTAGTTTTTGTAATCTGGCCACTTTGCTTTCGTTTTTGATATCTGGAAGTTGAAAGGAAGCATGACATGAAATCAGTGTCTCAAAACAAGGGACAAATCTTTGAGTATGTCAAACCTACAGGATATAACAAGCAGACTACACTCTGTGTGTGTGTGTGTGTGTGTGTGTGTGTGTGTGTGTGTGTATGTAGACACTGTATGAGATGAGGGCATATGCTATAGATCAGTGATTCTCAACCTAATTTATATCAGGGACCCCTGGTGGTCCCCAGACCCTATAATTGAGAACCACAGCTACTGACTATATGCCAATTACTTTTTAGGTAACCTCTCAAATCCCTAACCTCTCTCTTTCCTTCCTTCTGTACTCTTCTAGCATTGCTGGGTTGTTATAAATTTTTCCCTGTGTTTGGCCAGCCGAGCCCTTGCTGACACTTTCTTTTTTTCATTTGCTGACAGTCTGTAATTAAATAGGTCAGGACAAACAAAACGTCAATAGTAGCACAGTTATTGGACAGTCATATTACACTTAGAACATAACTGTAACATGGTACTAACACAGTTACAACAGTGTAATTACATGGCTGTTATAAAACAGTAATAGCATAACTATAACACAGTACTAACACAGTTACAACAGGGTAATAACATGGAAAATAGTAATTAATAATTTAAATTCATAATTCATAATATGGATTTAAAAATATTGTACATAATACATTCTATATTATAAAATTCTCATTGCTGAAACAGAAGTTTTCTCTACCGCAACTGGCCTGAAATTGTTGCGGTAAGAGGGAATTGTGTCGCGTAGGATGAGGAACATTAGCATGTTTTGCTAGCAACAGAGAAGCCATGATGACTAAACAAATTTTTACTCCATGTACATAAATAGACATCATTAATGTCTATTTTTCTTTAAAAAAAAAAATCAAACGTTTTTCTAAATGTGGAAAACTAGCTGTATCAGTAATGATAATCAATAGTGTCGTGTATGCAGTCTCACAGGAGAAAGTTTAACTTTTAACATGAAAGGAAAAAGAGATCTTCTTACCTGGTAGCTATCTTGAAAGCACTGGCACATGTGCATCATACAAAATAAAACTTTATTAAAAATCACCTTTCCACGTCTACAAAGTCATTCAAATATGTTACGTAGGATGAGAACTTGAGTCATGGACGCTTCATTTTTCCTCAATTTTTTCATTATTATTAAACATATAAATTTAATGAATCATTTTTCAGCCACTTCAAAATACCCATTAGAGCATCCATTATTTTTACATTTACATTTGTTTTAATCTGTTAAAATAACAACATAACATTCATTCAGACAAATCTGGACGCATTGCGGTAATTAGAAAATTAATAAAAGTTGTAAACAAAATTAATTTCTATATTGAAATTACTCTTTGGTCCATATAGAGAACATTATTAGCTTTATTATTATGTTTTGTTATTTTACTAAAATGCATGTTTTATGACTAAAATCATTACTGCCATGGTGTACTAATGATTTCATGAGAATGACCCACGTAGCAAAAAGACTAAACAAAGATATTTTAATCAAACAGAAATACATTTAGCACTTAATATCAAACCTGACAGATGGATTCCTGATTATATCTGAAGAAAAGAAAGAAAAGTTTATTTATTTTTATATTTATTTATTTATATTTTATACATGTGGTAGTGTTATTGTTGTATTTGGTAAATGTTTTTTATTTTTCAGAAAAATATAAGAAAAAAGAGAAAAGGAACTGATTAATTAAAGAAATAAATTGTGTTACTTATCTTTTTAATCATAACAGTTCGTCTTGTGTTTTGTTGTCCAGTTTGCTGTTCGATGCCCATTTCTCCTGAGCGAATTTAGACTTCTGAGACACTGGTCAAAATTGTATGCGAGTCCTCTCTTGTGTTATAGAGAGGCTATCTCATTTTTAAAGGAAACTACTTCTGGCTGTTACACCTTACACTGCATTCTGTATATTTAATGGGTAATTGTCCAAACAAACCACCCAATTATTTTGTTGTTTATAGTCTACATTAAGTTGTTATGAAGGAGACATTTAACAAACACGTATTTTCTTACTTGTCAGGTTTTCACAAGGCTCACAAATTAGGCGGGCTGATAATGAAAACAGATGGCACAGGAAAAACGTCAACAACACTCTCAAAGATAGCATCCTGTGCAAGAAAAGTCTGCAGACATGCAATGAGGTGACTTGAAAAAGGATCTGGACAACACTGAGGAGGACCTTAGTTGTCGTTGATGAGAGCAACTCTCACCATAAATAAAACGTATGCAGTTTGGCTCAAAATTAGGCTACTGTATCTGAGCTTGCCTGCTCTCCAAACTGCTTAAAGGGGTTTGGCTTTTGGTTATTCTTATGTTTCATCCCCATCCAGACAACTTGGATAAATGAGTGTACCTATACAAGACATAATGTGAGGAGTAAAGTCATCACAGAGTGAAAAAAATGCAATACAACTTTCAGATTGCTTATTTTGACCAATTTGAATGCCCTTTACGTTATAACTATAAATCACAGTCTACACTGAAGTGAAATTACATGATTGTCTGGCCAATGACAAGTATATAATTTTCCATCTGTAAGACATGCTAAAAGTGGTAAACAAAAATGGTGTACTCATGGTGTCAAGCTGTATTACTAACATAGAATAATACCAATAATGAAACATTAGTATTTACAGTATGGGCATGGGAGAATGCAGTTCCACCCAGGCGGGGAGTTCCGGTCCTCTGAAATGAGGCCAACACGGAAGTAACTTAGAACCACATTCTAGCAAAAGGCCACCAGGGAGGCGACCATTTTGGTGTCAAAAGGACTTCCGTCTCTCTACAAGTCAATGGAGAATTCACCAACTTCTCACTTGATTTCTAACCTCAGTAAACATTTTCAAAATGTGTTTATGGTCTCAATCGCTAGTTTAAAGCCTTCTTCAATGCAGTATGATGTTCATTTGTGAAATTTTGGCCTCCCTGATTTTATATTTGACGATAAAGCAGGGTATGCATTAGGGCGTGGCTAAGTCGTGATTGACAGGTTGATTGCACAATGTCCTCGCAACCCAGTCTCACAGAAAATCGTGTTAACTGACATGAATTTTAATCTATTGTTTCGTGCGTGCCAGCACGATTTCCTCCTTTTTTTCGTGCTACTCAGAACAAATTTCAAACTAATGTATTTCAATTGGAAGTTAATTTTGTGCGTACAAGCACAACAGTCAAATGCCACGGCGCACAGAAGGGGTTTGATTTTATTTAATTTCTGAACCTTGACATCAAGTGAATACAACATTTTAATCATCAGAGATTCCTCATATATCGTATTACATACAGATGAAGCCATTTCAAAGTTCCCTTGTTTCCTTGATGGCTCCTTGGCTGGTCCATGACCGGTCCTTGGCTGGCCGATAATGGAAGCAGGGGGAAATGTGATGACGTGGTCAATGAGGTCCCGAGTGTAAACGCCCCTAAGCTGCCTGAGTGAAAACCTGCTGCAATGCCTCATTTGTCCATGGGGAGGAGCAGTGTGTTTGGACCCACTGCTCATAGAAAAGACTAGGCTGTCCAACGATTAAAAAAATTAACTGGATTTATCACATTCATTACAGTCTATGGTGTCTACATTAAATCAGGGCACACTCACACTAGGCAATCATACCGTGCCCAAGCACGTTTGCCCCCTAAAGTCCGGATTATTTGGCTGGTGTGAGTGCAAGTGTACCGTGCTTGAGTACAGTACACTTCCCTGGCCCAGTACAGTTGGAAGAGGTGTGCTTTAGCACTGTACACTTAATTAATTAATATTTTTAAAATATTTAATATTTTTCCCGGGAAGCAACGATTTTTAAAAGGCAACATTAGCTGAGCCCTGGTCATTTCAAGTAACACTAAATGCAACGAGGAGACACTATGCATATAGGTTCCCAATCCGACCATTTTTTGTGTATTATTTTATCATTATTAAGGCAAAATAACTCAATTTATGTCCATCGACATTATAATGAATAGGCTATAGGCTTAATATTAGTTTGCATCCAGCGTGCTGCTTTGACTTCATTACATCTGCTGCACAGCTGCTACCACTATTATGAAATGCTAAGTTTCTACAGTCTGTGACTGTGACCCTCATAAAAGTAAAATATTACAAATCTGCATTATATAAACTAACGAAATTCGTTAAAGCAAGTCATTTGGTGATTTCTAAGTCATTCAGTTAAACTAAGTCTGTTCTATAGCTGCTCCGCTGGAGAGGCTGCGAGCATGAATGAAATCAGTGCGTCTTTTTTACACAAGTATCTGTAGTAGGCTACTGCATGACTCAGGCATGACTCAGAAGAACATGCTTGTACTTTTTGATCACAGTGTGTTGTGTTAATTGATCGGCTGTGTTGTGTGTTACCGGCGCAGCAAGCGTTATGTTTTTGCGCAATGTATGTGTCGGAGGCAACCATGCTTGAGTACACTTGGGTTTTGAGGTAATGTGAGTGCGGGCCAGCGGGGGACAGGGGGCATTCGCTTTGAAAGACAATGGGACAGCCCTGCAACCATCCCCCTCAACCCATCACCTTCGAGCTGGACACCTCCCCCACCACTGTGCCCCCCCTATATCCAGCATGCTACTGTATTTGTGTTTGAGTTTTCAGTTTTACATCTTTTCTAAGTGAGTGAGGTGTGTAGTTGTAGATGTGTGTGGTGCCCCCACTCTGTCCAGCACATATGTGTGGTTGAGTTTTCAGTTTTACACCAATAGTTAATTAACTAGTTAGTTACTGTAATAATAATAACGAATCTGAATTTAAACTCAATTTGTCTGACTTATATTTATCTTTTTCATATAATTAATGCTCATTAAACTCTGTCAGGCCCATATCTGTCGCGGCATCTGAGCGCTCTTTCTCAGCCTTGCGCAGGCTGAAAACCTGGCTGCGCAGCACCATGACGCAGGAGATATTTGGCCATTATGAAAGCTCTCAGTGACCCCTCTCAGAAAATAGTTCTGAAGTCCATGAACACTATTCTGAATCTCTGTGCGTGATTTGTGTGACAATGGAACCAAATGGCTCATTAAGCCCAAACAAAAAGTTGAGCAATGATAATTCTAATAAGGTGGTTGGGTTTACCTGGCTTAAAGCATGCACTGAATAGACCGGGGGTTGGCTGGTACAAATGTGCTGTATAATTGCCTAAAATCAAATACAGTCCTGTGGCCCGTTTTTGCCATTTCCTATTATTTATCTGAGCCTAAAATTAAAATGTGAAAAGGCTTTTTTTTCGTTATTTGTGTTAGATTCAAAACAAATAACAAAATAATCAGTAGTCAGAAGGCTATTTAATTTTTTGATTTGATTCGATGAATTTCGGATGACCACTGACCTATCAGTAAAAATTCATAAAACATAAGAATGCGGGCTAGTTTGTGACAGAAGCACCATCACCTGGTCAAACCCTGTATTACAATGAATAGGTGGGTTTACAGGAAAAGATAGACACCATTCAGCTGGCTTTCAGCTTGGAGGGGAACTTTGAAGTGGCTACTACTGTATCGTATATCGAACTCGCCCCCCCATTTTTTTAATGTTACGTCAAGCCTGTACATTTAAGAAGCAATACTCAGCATCATATCGTCCTATATTTATGATCTGATGCTTTTATTATTCCTTTTTGTTGCAGGATTCAGGCATTTTGTGATTAGAAAACTCTTTTATGGTTATTTTTAATATCTGCTTCCTGCTTTTTCCCCCTATAGCTACAATATAGCTAGAATGTCCGCATTTATTTTTCATATTGCGAGGTAAACTTTTTTAAATATTGTATCAAACAGTTTTTTCCGGGTTTTTTAATGTTACGTCAAGCCTACATTTAAGAATCCAGGGATACTCGGCATCATATCGTCCCATATTTATGATCTAATGCTTTTATTCCTCTTATTTGCTGCAGGGTTTAGGCATTTTATGATTAGAAAGCTCTTTTGGTTATTTTATTTTGTAGGAAAAAACAGGAAACAGATATCTGTTTCCTGCCTTTCCTACAATATAAGCTGTGTGTGAGTGTCCGCATTACTTTTTCAACTACGGACTACGTTTTTTTTTTTTGGTAAGGTACTACTACGTTGACAATGTCATATTATATTACTTTCATATCATTTTTTCGTACTATTATTGTGGAAGTGTCCCTCCCTTTTCCCGTTTCCCGCTAACCCTTCTCCAGGTAAGATGTGTGTCTGCTGGATGTTCACATTAACAATGGTTTCATTATTAAACGCAAGACTATGAAAACCAACTTCTAACTTGTGAGGGGGAAAAAAAGCCATATCTTGTAACTTTGTCCAGCTAGCTGACTGATAAGTCAACTATGTGTAAGCCTATTCCCGCTGAGCGTGGAGCATCACCAAAGAGTACGTTATTTAATATGCAATAACATGAGAAATAATGTCTCATTAGGCACCGTTAAAACCTGTGTATTGATTTAGAAAAAAAGTGACTTTTTGTATTCATTCATTTTTAAACCTTTCTGCAAATAAACACAGCTAGACTAATAGCTAGCCTACAGTACTGAATATTTGTCTGTGTTCTCCTTGTAGTTTCTGTCACCCTATCCCTGAACACCGACCCAGCATCTTTACATATAGACCCAAAGGCACTTTTAAGAGCCATCTTCTATCTATCTATCTATCTATCTCTCTGTTTCTCTATCTATCTCTCAGCTATCTGTGTAACTGTTTGTTAGTCAGCCTGTTTGTCTGTATTGGTTTGTTTGTTTATTTGTTTGTCTGTATCTGTCTGTATTGCAATGGACAGATATACCGTTGATGGCTGTTGAACTGAAGCATAATCAGATTCTTGCTGAAGCCAGGGTTAGTGTTTACATCATTCTTTACTTGACCATACAAATTATATCCCTTACTTAATGTGTGTAGCAATATGAGTGCAGAAGATTGTTTTTACTGTTTTATTAAACAAGGCAGTTGAGTATTTAACATCCAAGCATGCTCTGTGGCGTTTAGAAATGATGAAAAAGGCCCAGATGATGCTGACTCTGTATCAGTAATGAATAATATCTGCTCTTAGAGCTATGGATTCAGTAAATAAATTGAGGCCACAGGCAGACTGTTCATGACTGTAGTGCATTAGTGAAATATGTAATGCAAAACATTGGCTTTGACTCCATCAAAGTCTAAGAGGACAAGGCAATAGTGATGTGTCGTTCGCGAACGAGCTGGCTCGAAGAGCCGATGCTTTGTAGTGACCGAGAAGAGCCTATGCCCGTCGGAGAGAGCCGAATCTTCAGCCACCTGCTCAACAGTCCGCTCATGGGTCCGTTCCGCGGAGAATCCATGCAGGCAGGGGGGGAGTTTATTTTGATGGGCACACCATACAGCCAATCACATGCGAGGACAGAGGATCATACCATTACGTGAAAGAAGGAAGGGGGACAGACGCTCCAAAGACCGCAAATGTAGTGGTACAGGCCAGGTACACACAGCAGAGACAAAGAGACAGCGGAGGATTTGAGAGCAAACATCAAACAAGAAGCAGCATTTGGCTGCATTTCATTGATACTGGGGACTGCAAAGCTGAGTGCAGAATTTGTAAAATGAAGATATTTGTCAGAGCAGGGTCAACAACAAACCTTCACAGACTTCACATCCATTTAAAAACCACCCACCCATCCGTGCCACTAGAGGAGAGAGGGCAAACTACCCCTCCTCCACCACTGACCCTGGAGAAGTGTCCCGTGTTGAGCCAAGTGCAGCATCTACTTCAGGTATACCACGTCCACGTCAAACCAGAAAACGATGCGTTTGTACGCAGCCTCAAACGTAGCTGGACTAATCCCTAAACGCTGCAACAATTCCTCAACAGTGAGGTTACCATTTTCCTCCTTTAACAAAGCCGCCTTGACATTTCCCACTATTTCTTCCGCGTGATCTTGTTTCATGAGATCCGTTTTTTTCATGTCTCGTTTACCACATGTACATGCTGCGGATTCCTCGCACTTACATTTATTTTTGGCTTCTTCCCCTGTTGGTCAGGAGGCAGACAAGCTGACCACCTCTCTACCCCAGAGTGACCGCCTGAATGAATAAACAGCAACATCAGTTCCACCAACTCTTGGCTAAGTGGCAACATGTCTTTTCTGCTCATGAGGAAGACTATGGCCACACTGACATTGCTAAACATCATATTCCTACAGGTGATGCTTCCCCTATTTGAGAGAGATTCAGACTCTTGCCCCCTACCCTCTATAAGGAGATGCGCACCCTGTTACAAGGTATGTTGGACAAAGGTGTTATCAAGGAGAGCTGTAGCCCCTGGGCTGCACCAATTGTCCTAGTTCAGAAGAAATGTGGTGCTTGGCAGTTCTGTGTAGATTACCGTAAGCTTAATAGTGTGACACACAAGGATGCATTCCCTCTCCCACGTATCGAAGACTCACTCACCAGCCTGACCAGGGCCGAATGGTACACTACATTAGATCTTGCCAGTGGTTACTGGCAGGTGGAACTGGAGGAGAGGGACAAGGAGAAGACGGCCTTCACCACCCCACTTAGTCTTTTCCAGTTTGAGCGTATGCCTTAGTTTATCTTGATCATGTAGTGATCTTTTCTCCTGATTTTACAACACATCGTCACCATCTGGAGACAGTTTTCCAGTCCTTGGCGGGTTATGGCCTCAAGCTGAGACCAGAAAAGTGCCAATTCCTCCGGAAGGAAGTGAAGTGAAGTTCCTGGGACATGTGGTGAGTGGACAAGGTGTTTCACCTGACCCTGAGAAGGTGGCCGCAGTCCAAGAATGGAGCCCACCAACAACAGCAAAACAGGTACACTCCTTTCAGGGATTTGTAGGTTATTATCGGTGCTTTATTAAAGACTTTTCCAAGATCGCTAAACCCCTTCATGAACTTTTGGTGGGTAGAGGGCGTAAACAAAGGGGTGGACCTTTGCCCATTAATTGGACTGAGGAGTGTGAGACAGCCTTTCAGTTATTGAAACAAGAACTGCTTAGAGCCCCAATATTGGCATATGCTGATTTCACACTCCCTTTCACCCTTTATACTGATGCCAGCCACCTAGGTTTGGGGGCAGTTTTGGCACAGGAACAGAATGGGCAGGAAAAAGTCATAGCTTATGCAAGCCGTAGCCTACGCCCTGCAGAACGTAACAACTAAAATTACAGTTCATTTAAGCTGGAATTTCTTGCAATGAAATGGGCTGTTGTGGAAAAATTTAAAGACTATCTGTGGGGAGCAAAAGTGACTGTGGTAACTAACAACAATCCACTTGTACACTTGCAAACGGCAAAACTGGGGGCTGTTGAACAGAGGTGGGCTGCCCAATTAGCAAACTTTGACTACACCCTAAAGTATAGACCAGGGAGGGATCATACTAATGCAGATGTACTGTCCAGACTGCCCACTTCACACCCAGAACAGGACCCAGCAGAACCACAGCCGGAATAAGACCTGCTGGTTGGTGCAGTGGCGGCTCCTGGGACCCCAGCAGAGGCTGGGGATGGGACCCGAGTCACTGGAAGGAGCTACAAGGAGGGGACACCACACTCCGAACAATCAGGGAGTACCTTTACAGAGGTTGGTTGCCTATAGCCCCTGAACGTGCCAAATTCCCTGAAACGGTAAGAAGACTGGTATGCCGTAATATAAAAGACTCTTTCACTCATGAGATTCTCCAACAGGTGGTTGTGCCTTTGGACCAGACAAAGACCCTGTGGGAGGCCTACCACTCAGAAACGGGCCACCGAGGCGTGGAAAGGACGATGTCACTTCTCCGAAGGGCTATTCCCACTTCCGACCAAACAGCCATCACCACTGCCCGTGCCCTATGGAACCATGTCATACAGCCTTTCGGCTGCCCAGAGACTTTACACTCAGATCAAGGTCCAAATTTTGAGTCAAAAGTGATCTTAGAATTGTGTAACATTTATGGCTGTCGCAAGAGTCATACCACCCCTTACCATCCTCAGGGGAATGGAGGATGCGAACAATTCAACCAGACCCTGTTAAATTTGCTTGGCACCCTTGAAGTGGAGAAGCAGAACAGATGGCCTGAATACTTGCCTGGGTTAGTCCATGCTTACAATAACAGTATTCATAGCTCCACGGGGTATGCACCAACATACCTGATGTTCGGCCGTCATACTAGACTTCCTGTTGAGATGGTGACCAGTACAACAGGGGTGCAAGCAACGACTATTACTGCTGAGTGGGTTGTGAGGCATGCAGAACAGCTATCGTATGCTTATAACAAGACATCTGAGAACCTCAAACAGGCAGCAGAGAAAAATAAGAGACTGTATGATAAGACCACTCGCGATGCCCCACTACTACTGGGAGAACGAGTCCTAGTGGTGGATCACCGAAGGCGAGACAAAGGAAAGCTGAGTGACCGGTGGGGAAACCAAGCTTACGTGGTGGTTGGGCGTCATCACGCAAGTCTCCCGGTCTATAAGATCAGACCCGAGGGGAAGGATGGGCCAGAACGTACCCTCCACCGTAACCATCTCCGCCCCTGCCTACTGTACCCCACGCCAGAGCCGCCTCAACTTACCTGCCAAGGGGCTCATCCGCCCCTTTTGCCAAATTGGGGTGTAATGTTCCGGACCAGCCGAGGTGGGGCAGCAGTGGAGGCAGAACCTGGCCCGGCCCCAAGACGCTCCCAGAGGTCCAACCTGGGTAACCCCCCTCTTAGATATAGATAACGAATGAATGAGCGAATGGTTCTCGGGACTAGAACCTTTTGGTTTGGGGGAGTGTCACAGGGTGATAGAGTGTGTGTGTGTGTGTGTGTGTGTGTGTGGGTGCGGCTGTCCACCTACCTGCGGCGATAATTACCTGATAACCTGCATGTGCGTAATTGGGTAGCGCTTGGGGGAGGTCGTGGGTGCTTCATTTTCTTTTTTAGTCAGGAGCAGCAGGCGGTGAGGCAGGACATGGAGCAGCTGTACAGCCATGACCTTTTGTCCGCAACAAAGTTAACAACTTGTGTTTTTCCATACTGTGAAAGTAACCAACATTAAAGGGGCTATATGCGAAATACAGCTTTATTAGCTTTCAGGAATTTTATTTTTGCTATGTAAACCACTAATGGTGTATTTACATCTGGAGTAGAGAGTTACGTCACACGCCCTCTGTGTGTGTTGTTCTGGAGCCTCTGTTTTGAAAGCTGCTCCGGCAGCGCGTTCATGTTAGTGCATGTGAGCCACCCACTCCCCCTATATAACCGGGACCGTAATGCCACTCCCCCTATCAAACCACTGAGGACCGGCTGCGGACTTAGCGAAAGCGACATGGCGGAGGAAAACCCCATGAAGAGACCACGCTCAGTTGCCAAGAAACTCTCCGATAAAGAGAGGAATAAGACCCGGGTTAACATTGGCCTTGCATTTCCGAGGTGGAGAGCCCTGCGAGAAGAAAAAGGGATACATTTTGACTTGGAGCTAGCTCTTCTTCTCTTGGACCAGTAAGTAACGTTATGTGTATACAGTCACATATCTGTTTAGTTAGTGTTAGACTAACGTTGGACATTATGTCGCATATCATGTTAATTTAGTTGACAGTATGGTACAACTATATTAGGACGAAGCCTGAGCTGCAGCTCGGCTTCATGATAGCCATGGAGGGGAGCGTACCTATGTTCCCCGGCTAGCTCGGCGGCCAGCTTGGCAGCTAATTCGGCTGCTAGCTCGGCCGCTAACTCAGCTAACTGCAGACGGGATCATCCCTATGTTCCCATGGTCACATACAAAGCGGGGAACATAGGGATAATCCCGCCATGGAGCGAGCTAGCATTCAAACATAAAGAATATAAAGTGTGTGTGTGTGTGTGTGTGTGTGTGTGTGTTATACTGCCGTTAGCCGCAGCCACAGTGAGTAAGATGCTTATAAGTTTATTGTTCCTCTATGAGAAAGACAAAGACGAATAATCGGACTGTGTGTAACTCCTGTAGTGCTGGATATAATGTAGTTCTACTCAGACTGGTCCCGGTTTTGTTTAGCTGTTAACACAAACGAGCTAAGCTAAGCGAGCTACCGTCATACGTCTGAGCTGGTAGCCATGTGGCTAACGTTAGCAATAAGCATCGTAAAATAGTAACAGAGGAAGGAATAGGAATGCTTACGACTAGTGCTGTGTGTTATCACATTTTATGTCTGTCCGCATATTTTATAGCACAAAGGGAGAGAAGTGAGTATGAAAATATGTATGGCCTGCTTGTGTAATGTTAGTTGTAATACTGTCAGGGCAGTACATAAATGATGATGATGATGATGATGATGATGATGATGATGATAATAATGCTAACCGTGCTTCACTGGACCAGTCCTTGCTATTTCAGAAACTTTTGACTAAATGTAAAGTAAGATATTTTTGTCCTAAAAATAATAAACAGGCTATTGGACTGGTGATGAAATACTGTGACTGTTACTCTGATAAAGATGATAGACAGTTTGGTCTGAGAACTACTTGTGTTTTCTATAACTGAAGAAGTTTATTGTAATTAACATTTTTAAATGTTTGAATTGTCTGTCATGTTGGGTTTGTTTAGATTAAAGCTCTGAAATATGTTATACACAGGTTACATTTTTTGTCTTGCATTCCTCAGGTCATAATGCCCAATACTGCAGTTACTCCACCATGGCAGACTGGCAGATGCTGTGTGATGGAAGGAATAACACCAGGAGCTACTCTTCAGACTCTCCGTCCTGTCCTCATCACGTCCTCATCAGTGGCTTTGAGTACAGCAGACCACAAAAGCGGACAAATCATACTGAATTACACTTTGCATGCTGCTACTTTGTCACTACTGATCATAAACCTTACATGGTGTCATTATTGTCATTATTTCTGAATTTGATTTGCTTTCTATCTATTGTCTTCAGTTTGTTATAAACTGAAGGGGCAGTAAACCACATTTGAGATGTTAAAACAGAACTGTAATACATCAATGTGTATGACAGTGGAGTTTTGTTTTCATTTCAACTTCAGTGTAGATTGTACAGATACAGATACAATTGACCTTTTTTTGTCCAGATGGTTACAGCAAGAAGAGAAAGGTGATGTATACCTCTAAAAAATGTAGTATTTATGATTGTTTTCTGGAATTGACTGCAATACTGCTCACCAATAAACTTGACATGATTTGAGATTATATTCATGCTTCATCCATTTCAACATTATCCTTTGTAACACTGTAGATAACACTGGCTTAGTCCACTACTGCTTAGAGAGTGTAATTCAATCACTGACCATACACAAGTAAAATGTAAATTGATGTACTGTTTACCACAAAGCAGAAAACTTATGGTGTTTCACAATTCGGTTATTAGTGAATGAAGCAGACCCACACATCATTTTTTGAAGAATATGTGTTTACTCATTAATGAATAATAGGCTAAACAATAACTTCTGAACATAAATTATTATAAATGATTAATTAAACATGTTAGTCTACTGAACAGGACTGAGTTGCCTTTGATATCTAAATGATGCATGTTCCTGTAAATGTGGGGTGCATGTTGCTGCAGATGTCAGAGGTAGGTATGGCATGGCTGTTGAGCATCATGATGGCCCTGCTGCATCATCAGAGCATCATAAACCAGCCCTGGCCTCAGGTCCAAAAGGCTCTTTCCAGGGTCAAGTCTTGAAGCAGGCTCTGTAAAAGATGAACAACACGTGCAACTGATTACATAATAAAGCAGTAATAAACTACAAGTTAAAGGGATATTCCAGCATAAATTTAAGCCATGGTCCAACGCACTGTGACACTGAGTTAGACGCCCCCTCGAGAGATGAAGTCTGCTACCCGTTAGCCTCTCTAGTTGTAGCAACTTTAGCAAAGACACTAGGGGTGTGTATTGGCAAGAATCTGGCGATACGATACGTATCACGATACATGGGCAACAATACGATATGTTGCGATACTGTAGGAACAACGATATATTGAGTTTCTTTGAAATAATTTAATTGTAAGAAAACTGTTGCACATAGCACACACAATGCTGTTACATGTTTAACATCAGCTTGCTGAAGAAATACAAGTTAACAGATTTCTTGACTCTGTTAAAAGGTTATCCCTTAACTGTAATAAGCAGGTTCACATTTCTGAAGTTGAAAAAGAAAATGCAGTCACTGCAACATCTGCTCTTTATGTGCAGGCTGATGAAATTAATATCTGCCCTTCAGTAAAAGTCTCAAAGGGATCATCCCTATGTTCCCCGGGTCCTATGTTCCCCGCTTTGTATGTGACCGGGGAACATAGGGATGATCCCGTCTACAGTTAGCCAAGTTAGCCGCTGAGTTAGCAGCCGAGTTAGCAGATGAGTTAGCCGCCGAGTTAGCAGCCAAATTAGCCGCTGCGCTAACAGCGGAGTTAGCCGCTGAGCTAGCAACCGAGTTAGCTGCGATCGGGGAACATAGGACCCGGGGAACATAGGTACGCTCCTGTCTCAAATACTTACTACTAATTTGTAGTATTGCCTGAGTACTTGACTCTGGCGTTGCAGAGTTTACACACCGCATGGCTCTTGTCATAGTCGTAACTGCCTTCCTTTGTTTTGAAACCAAAATATGCCCAAACATCAGCTTTAAAAGCTGCTGGAGCTGGCTGTAGCCTCTCTTCCTTAGCCATCGCCGGTGAACTGTGCTAAGTTAGCGGTTAGCATGCAGTTTGCCACAGACTGGCACTCGCGCGGGATTTCATTGTTCCTTCGGCGCAGAGGACATAATGACTGCTGCCATCTAGCGGCCGGAGGTTTAATTGCAACACAAAAATTAACAAACGCTGTGAATATTTGCATGTTAATTGTTAAAGGGGCTAAATGCGATTTGAATTTCACCGCTAGACATCGCAGCTCTGGACTGCGTGCAACCAAAACAAAACTAGCTAAGGGGTACACCCCCTCCTTTCCACTCGCCTCCCCCTCGCTCTCCGTCCGCTCCTTCTCCTCTACCTGCCTGTTTTCAGTGAAGCACTTTCCATCCGTGATGAAACAGCTGACTCAGGACACAACGGACCGTTGTCACGTCAAGTAACGAAGTAAGTAATTCAAGCGAGAGTAACGTATTAGTAACGTATTTCTAAAGTAGTGTAACAGTTATGAGCTTTCCGACGCTAACGTTAGCTAACTGCAAGTAGTTGAAAATTAACAAGCTGAACATAGTAGCCAAGCTAACAACTTCACATTGATCATTTCTGTTGGATTTTATGAGCACTGCTGGCAAACAGACATTTGGGTTTTTGTGCAAAATATTGACCAAGACGTGTGTTGCTAGTGTAATGTAGCCAGAGTCTGGTTCATCAACTGTCTCTGAGGTAGCTAATGCTAAGTTTGTTCCTCATAAAACTATAACGTTATATTATAATTGCTGCTGCTCTCTTCATAACTGATACTTTGATTTTGGTTTTGTTAAGGGCAGCAGCAGCAGTAGCAGCATCATGTCTGCTGAGTGTCTGCCTCCTCAGAGGAGCCAGTGTGAGCTGCTCAGATGAGAAGAAACAGGTTTGTATCATCTGTGTTTCTATCCATCCATCCATCCATCCATCTTCTTGCCGCTTATCCGGGGTCGGGTCGCGGGGGCAGCAGCCTAAGCAGGGAAGCCCAGACTTCCCTCTCCCCAGCCACTTCGTCCAGCTCTTCCCGGGGGATCCCGAGGCGTTCCCAGGCCAGCCGAGAGACATAGTCTCTCCAGCGTGTCCTGGGTCTTCCTCGGGGTCTCCTACCGGTGGGACGTGCCCTGAACACCTCACCAGGGAGGCGTCCGGGAGGCATCCTGACTAGATGCCCGAGCCACCTCATCTGGCTCCTCTCGACGCGGAGGAGCAGCGGGTCTACTCCGAGCTCCCTCCGGATAACTGAGCTTCTCACCCTATCTCTAAGGGAGAGCCCAGCCACCCTACGGAGGAAGCTCATTTCGGCCGCTTGTACCCGCGATCTTGTTCTTTCGGTCACTACCCAAAGCTCATGACCATAGGTGAGGGTAGGAACGAAGATCGACTGGTAAATCGAGAGCTTCGCCTTTCGGCTCAGCTATCTCTTCACCACGACGGATCTGTGCAGAGTCCGCATTACTGCAGACGCCGCACCGATCCGCCTGTCGATCTCCCGTTCCATCCTTCCCTCACTCGTGAACAAGACCCCGAGGTACTTGAACTCCTCCACTTGAGGCAGAATCTCATCCCCGACCCGAAGAGTGCACTCCACCCTTTTCCGGTTGAGGACCATGGCCTCGGATTTGGAGGTGCTGATTCTCATCCCGGCCGCTTCACACTCGACTGCGAACCGATCCAGTGAGAGTTGGAGGTCACGGTCTGATGAAGCCAACAGGACCACATCATCTGCAAAAAGCAGTGACCCAATCCTGAGGTCACCAAACCGGACCCCCTCTACACCCTGGCTGCGCCTAGAAATCCTGTCCATAAAAATTATGAACAGGATCGGTGACAAAGGGCAGCTCTGGCGGAGTCCAACCCTCACTGGAAACAAGTCCGACTTATTGCCGGTAATGCGGACCAAGCTCTGACACCGGTCATACAGGGAACGGACGGCCCTTATCAGGGAGTCCGATACCCCATACTCCCGGAGAACCCCCCACAGGATCCCCCGAGGGACACGGTCGAATGCCTTCTCCAAGTCCACAAAACACATGTGGACTGGTTGGGCAAACTCCCATGCACCCTCAAAGATCCTGCAGAGGGTGTAGAGCTGGTCCACTGTTCCACGGCCCGGACGAAAACCGCACTGCTCCTCCTGAATCCGAGATTCGACTATCCGACGGACCCTCCTCTCCAGCACCCCCGAATAGACCTTACCAGGGAGGCTGAGGAGTGTGATTCCCCTGTAATTGGAACACACCCTCCGGTCCCCTTTCTTAAAAAGGGGGACCACCACCCCAGTCTGCCAATCCAGAGGCACTGCCCCCGATGTCCACGCGATGCTGCAGAGTCGTGTCAACCATGACAGCCCCACAACATCCAGGGCCTTGAGGAACTCGGGCCGGATCTCATCCACCCCCGGGGCCCTGCCACAGAGGAGCTTTTTAACCACCTCGGCAACCTCAGCCCCAGAGATAGGAGAGCCCACACCCGAGTCCCCCGGCCCTGCTTCCTTACCGGAAGGCGTGTTGGTGGGATTGAGGAGGTCTTCGAAGTATTCCTTCCATCGATCCACGTCCCGAGTCGAGGTCAGCAGCGCACCGTCCCCACCGTACGCGGTACGGCGCACTGCTTCCCCCTCCTGAGACGCCGGATGGTGGTCCAGAATCTCTTTGAAGCCGTCCAGAAGTCTTTTTCCATGGCCTCACCGAACTCCTCCCATGTCCGGGTTTTTGCCTCAGCGACCGCCCTAGCTGCGCTCCGCTTGGTCCGCCGGTACCTGTCTGCTGCCTCCGGAGTCCTACAGGCCAAAAAGGACCTATAGGACTCCTTCTTCAGCTTGACGGCATCCCTCACCGCCGGTGTCCACCAGCGGGTTCGGGGATTGCCGCCCCGACAGGCACCGACCACCTTGCGGCCACAGCTCCAGTCAGCCGCCTTAACAATGGAGGCACGGAACATGGCCCACTCGGACTCAATGTCCCCCGCCTCCCCCGGTACATGGTTGAAGCTCTCCCGGAGGTGTGAGTTGAAACTCTCTCTGACAGGAGACTCTGCCAGACGTTCCCAGCAGACCCTCACAATGCGTTTGGGCCTGCCAGGTCTGACCGGCATCCTCCCCCACCATCGGAGCCAACTCACCACCAGGTGGTGATCAGTTGACAGCTCCGCCCCTCTCTTCACCCGAGTGTCCAAGACATGCGGCCGCAAGTCCGACGACACGACTACAAAGTCAATCATCGAACTGCGGCCTAGGGTGTCCTGGTGCCAAGTGCACATATGGACACCCTTATGCTTGAACATGGTGTTCGTTATGGACAATCCGTGACGAGCACAGAAGTCCAATAACAGAACACCACTCGGGTTCAGATCAGGGGGGCCGTTCCTCCCAATCACACCCTTCCAGGTCTCACTGTCGCTACCAACATGGGCGTTGAAGTCCCCCAGCAGAACGAGGGAATCCCCAGGGGGAGTGTTTTCCAGCACCCCCCCCAAGGAGTCCAAAAAGGCTGGATACTCTGAACTGCTGTGCGGACCATAGGCACAAACAACAGTCAGGATCCGTCCCCCCACCCGAAGGCGGAGGGAGGCCACCCTCTCGTCTACCGGGGTAAACTCCAACATACAGGCACCAAGCCGGGGGGCAATAAGTATTACCACCCCCGCCCGGCGCCTGACACCAGTGGCAACTCCAGAGTGGACGAGAGTCCAACCCCTCTCAAGGAGACTGGTTCCAGAGCCCTTGCTGTGCGTCGAGGTGAGGCCGACTATATCTAGCCGGAACTTCTCAACCTCACGCATCAGCTCGGGCTCCTTCCCCACCAGAGAAGTGACGTTCCACGTCCCTAGAGCTAGCTTCTGCAGCCGAGGATCGGACCGCCAAGGTCCCCGCCTTCGGCTGCCGCCCAGCTCGCTACGCACCCAACCCCTTTGGCCCCTCTCACTGGTGGTGGGTCTGTTGGGTCTGTCCCATGTCCCTTTTTCCGGCTGTGCCCGGCCGGGCCCCATGGGTGAAGGCCCGGCCACCAAGCGCTCGCCTCTGAGCCCCACCCCCAGGCCTGGCTCCAGGGGGGGGCCCCGGTGACCCGCGTCCGGGCAAGGGACACGAAAAACCATCTGTCGTACTCGTCATTGGGGTTTTCTGAGCTACCTTTTGTCTGGCCCCTCCCCCGGGACCTGTTTGCCATGGGAGACCCTACCAGGGGCATAAAGCCCCCGACAACTGAGCTCCTGGGGTCATTGGGACACGCAAACCCCTCCACCACGGTAAGGTAGTAGCTCAGGGAGGGGTGTTTCTATCCATTTGAAGTAAATTGTAAAATATCAACATAGTGTGAAACACCAGTTTTTCCAGTGTGTCTACATCATGATTTACTTTTCAGTGTACGTGTTGTTCATCTTTTACAGAGCCTGCTTCAAGACTTGACCCATGAAAGAGCCTTTTGGACCTGCAGCCAGGGCTGGTTTCTGATGCTCTGATGATGCAGCAGGGCCATCATGATGCTTAACTGCCATGCCATACCTACCTCTGACATCTGCAGCAACATGCACCCCACATTTACAGGAACATGCATCATTTAGAGATCAAAGGCAACTCAGTCCTGTTCAGTAGACTAACATGTTTAATTAATCATTTATAATAATTTATGTTCAGAAG
Organism: Scomber japonicus; assembly: GCF_027409825.1. Classification (NCBI taxonomy): domain Eukaryota; kingdom Metazoa; phylum Chordata; class Actinopteri; order Scombriformes; family Scombridae; genus Scomber; species Scomber japonicus. The sequence continues at coordinate 1,631,994 of NC_070580.1, read as the reverse complement.
TTATTGTTTAGCCTATTATTCATTAATGAGTAAACACATATTCTTCAAAAAATGATGTGTGGGTCTGCTTCATTCACTAATAACCGAATTGTGAAACACCATAAGTTTTCTGCTTTGTGGTAAACAGTACATCAATTTACATTTTACTTGTGTATGGTCAGTGATTGAATTACACTCTCAAAGCAGTAGTGGACTAAGCCAGTGTTATCTACAGTGTTACAAAGGATAATGTTGAAATGGATGAAGCATGAATATAATCTCAAATCATGTCAAGTTTATTGGTGAGCAGTATTGCACAGTCAATTCCAGAAAACAATCATAAATACTGCATTTTTAGAGGTATACATCACCTTTCTCTTCTTGCTGTAACCATCTGGACCAAAAGGTCAATTGTAAATCTGTACAATCTACACTGAAGTTGAAATGAAAACAAAACTCCACTGTCATACACATTGATGTATTACAGTTCTGTTTTAACATCTCAAATGTGGTTTACTGCCCCTTCAGTTTATAACAAACTGAAGACAATAGATAAAAAGCAAATCAAATTCAGAAATAATGACAATAATGACACCATGTAAGGTTTATGATCAGTAGTGACAAAGTAGCAGCATGCAAAGTGTAATTCAGTATGATTTGTCCGCTTTTGTGGTCTGCTGTGCTCAAAGCCACTGATGAGGACGTGATGAGGACAGGACGGAGAGTCTGAAGAGTAGCTCCTGGTGTTATTCCTTCCATCACACAGCATCTGCCAGTCTGCCATGGTGGAGTAACTGCAGTATTGGGCATTATGACCTGAGGAATGCAAGACAAAAAATGTAACCTGTGTATAACATATTTCAGAGCTTTAATCTAAACAAACCCAACATGACAGACAATTCTCACATTTAAAAATTTCAGAATTGCTAAACTGTCAATTACAATAAACTTCTTCAGTTATAGAAAACACAAGTAGTTCTCAGACCAAAATGTCTATCATCTTTATCAGAGTAACAGTCACAGTATTTCATCACCAGTCCAATAGCCTGTTTATTATTTTTAGGACAAAAATATCTTACTTTACATTTAGTCAAAAGTTTCTGAAATAGCAAGGACTGGTCCAGTGAAGCATGGTTAGCATCATCATCATCATATGTACTGCCCTGACAGTATTACAACTAACATTACACAAGCAGGCCATACATATTTTCATACTCACTTCTCTCCCTTTGTGCTATAAAATATGCGGACAGACATAAAATGTGATAACACACAGCACTAGTCGTAAGCATTCCTATTCCTTCCTCTGTTACTATTTTACGATGCTTATTGCTAACATTAGCCACATGGCTACCAGCTCAGACGTATGACGGTAGCTCGCTTAGCTTAGCTCGTTTGTGTTAACAGCAAAACAAAACCGGGACCAGTCTGAGTAGAACTACATTATATCCAGCACTACAGGAGTTACACAGTCCGATTATTCGTCTTTATCTTTCTCATAGAGGAACAATAAACTTATAAGCATCTTACTCACTGTGGCTGCGGCTAACGCCAGTATAACACACACACACACACACACACTTTATATTCTTTATGTTTGAATGCTAGCTCGCTCCATGGCGGAATCATCCCTATGTTCCCTGGGTCCTATGTTCCCCGCTTTGTATGTGACCGGGGAACATAGGGATGATCCCGTCTGCAGTTAGCTGAGTTAGCGGCCGAGCTAGTAGCCGAATTAGCCGCCGAGTAAGCAGCTGAGCTAGCCGGGGAACATAGGTACGCTACCCTCCATGGCTATCATGAAGCCGAGCTGCAGCTCAGGTTTCGTCCTAAGACTGTCAACTAAATTAACATGATATGCGACATAATGTCTAACATTAATCTAACACTAACTAAACAGATATGTGACTGTATACACATAACGTTACTTACTGGTCCAAGAGAAGAAGAGTTAACTCCGAGTCAAAATGTATCCCTTTTTCTTCTCGCAGGGCTCTCCACCTCGGAAATGCAAGGCCAATGTTAACCCGGGTCTTATTCCTCTCTTTATCGGAGAGTTTCTTGGCAACTGAGCGTGGTCTCTTCATATGGAGCTATTACTGTTGCAATATTATTTGCAAATGCGTATCTCAATCTGTGTGTGTGTATTCAGATCTGTGTGTGTGTAATATGATCTGTGTGTGCGTATTCAGATCTGTGTGTGTGTAATATGATCTGTGTGTGCGTATTCAGATCTGTGTGTGTGTATTCAGACCTGCGTGTGTGTAAAAAAAATCTGTGTCTGTATTCAGATTTGCAAGTGAAGACAAATCTGCAAGTGCATGCAAAGATCTGTGGATGTGAACACAGATCTGTAAGTGTACATAGATCTGTAAATGTGTAAACCGATCGGTAAATGCGTACATAGATCTGTAAATGTCTGTCATCACTTACAACTCAGGCAGGAGCTCTCGATTGGCTGTGTTTTTACACGTGAATTTTGCAACACTTCTGCCGCGGCAGATCTGTGATCTGCAAATGTGTAGAAATGAGATTTGTCTGTGACCTCAGTGTTCCTTTGCCCTGAGCTCAGGCTCACAGGCTCACGCTGCCTGGCTGCAGTAGCAGTACCGCCTACACACCACCAGTCGGCGCGTAGCACCCAGTGATTATAAGCGTGTCATTTGGGGTCATTTCATTGCACTTCACGGTTGGCGTTGTGTCGAGTATGGTCGGGAGGCAATACACGTGGATTCAAGAGTGTTCGCTGTAAGTACAAGTTCATGTTTCAACAGTAACTTAGTTGTCAGAAGTATTATTGCCTTCTTAAAATAAATTATCAGTAATGTTATTTGTGAACAAGTTACGTTTGCTCAGCTTGTGTGTGTCACTGAGCAAATATGTCAAGTAACGTTAGCACTAGAAGCTAGCTAAATTAACAGGTCCCATAAACGTTGGCTGAAAACGTCGTTGCCCACACAGGAGGGTGACTTGCATGTGTCAGATGGCTGCTGTTAATGAGTCGTTTGGATCTTCTAACAACCCATGGGTAAGTGAACGTTTGTTTTTTCTTAAACAAACGCAATGTAAAATCAGCCCGCATAATATAATTACAGAAGCGACCGAAACAACTAAAAGATCTTCTCAAAAGCCCGCTACTGAAAAACTATTTATTTCAACCAATGCACAGAGCTGTTCATTATTACTAGCTGTTAGCTTGTTTCCCTCCGTCTTTTAGGTGAAGGCGCAATGTAAGTTGCAATACTAGTCCATAGGCTCAGTGTGACCGTATTTTGTATCATTGTGACATCCTTTGTCAATTTTAAATGGCACAGTGTTATTCATCACTCATGATTCATGACACACATTTACTTAATTATGGTTACTGCTACAGGTGTTTTATCAAATGTTTCATGATCATATGTGTTTCTATACAGATTGTTGCACTTTACAAGACAATGGGCCTCAATCACTAATTTCTGTGTGGAAATGTTTCTGGCCAATTTTGTTCTTACCACTGTTGTTATGTTAGTGAATCAGAATCATTCTAAATTGACAGCTGTGTGTCCGCTATCAGTCATTAGCACACTTCACATTTCTCCATGAATTGTCAGACTGTCTGTGAGGAATAGGCTGTTGGTTAAATTAATGGCAAATTATTTCTCTTTGGCAGGTTCTGCTTCGTCGCTACATCCTTGAGAGGCTACATTCTCGGCTGCTACATGTTTTAAATCACAGGCCACTGGATTTGGACCGCATGGAATTTGTTTGTACTCAAGACGTGGTGTTCTGTAGTGCCATTTCAAGTAGCATTGACATTCCAGTATGCATCATAGACACACTATCCGAACTGTGTAGGTTGATCAGGGATGAAAGGGAGCATGTCCAAAATTTGGAACCAAATCTTCAGGTGCAAATACATAGAGATCATGCAGGGCGCCCAAAGTTTTATATTAGCCCTGAGTACCTTCAGCATCTTCTTGAAATACCTTTATCTGTCACAACCATTGCAAGCCTGTTGGGAGTGTCGAGATATACAGTCCACAGAAGACTATGAGAAAACAACATGTCAGTGACTTCACTGTATAGTCAAATGACAGATGAGGAATTGGATGCCATGATTGCAGACATAAAGTTGACAATGCCACACTGTGGGTACCGAATGTTCAGTGGGAGCGTGTAAGGGCTTCGATGCACAGAGTGGACACCATAGGTGTGCTGACAAGACTGACCTCAATGGGGTGTACTGTGAGACGCACATATTCAGTGCCATGCCCACGGTCTCTTGTTCATATAGATACGAACCACAAGCTGATTCGGTAAGAAAGATTTTGTGCATTCATACAATGTATCAAGTCTATGTTAATCAAGTCTTTACATCCCAATCTCTCCATGTTATGTTCATTCATTTAATCATTTTTGTTGTTCTCACAACAGATATAACATTGTTATTTTCGGCGGAGTGGATGGATATTCCAGGAAGGTGGGTTTGTGTAAAATGTATAAATGTTTTGATGTAATGTAATCAGTCAGTATCGATGCATGTCCTTGGTAGGCTTTTTCCAAAAAATTGATGCCCATTAGGAATGTCCTGATCTAGGGCTGGATAAAACGATTATTTTCTTAAACAATGAATCTACCACTGTCCCATTCACTCATTCAGTACTCCCTATATAATATACACTATGTTGTTTATTCATTAGTGAGCAGTAAATAGACATTTTGGACATATACAAATCATTACCATTTTACATAATCACTGTAGTGTACATATCAGGCTCTACTTTTAAGAAGGCACTACATAATTGATTAATTGACTTTCTTTTTGACACTAAAATATGTAGAGCACTGTTTAATAAGTAGGGAATTATTTTGGACACAGCCATGGTGTCCATAGCAGGCACACCAATTCCTGCTAACAATCCCACAATGCAACGCACCTGGCAGCTTCACATCTGTCAGTAATGACACCAAATAATGATTATTAAGCAGTGTTAAGGCAGTTACAGTAATTGGTTACATAACTTTATTTATTTTTGAAACTTGGCACAGCTCCATCTAAAGTTCCTCAAAACAACTAAAACCTACACACTACTCTGGACCTTCAAAAAACAGAAAATTAAACATTTTTGCACAACACTTTTAGTAATTATCTGAAATCTCTATTCACTACTGAGAGATCAGTGTTGATTTTATAGGCAATAGTTAATACAGGAGTGATTTTGGACACAGCTATAGACATGTTTTACATTATATATATTTTTTAATTATGGCTTTTTTGTTTCAGATAATGTACCTTGGAGCTGCAAATAACAATCTGTCATCTACTACCCTGGCCTTTTTCCAAGAGTCTGTGGAAAAGTACGGCTTCCCACTGAGGTACAATGTACATGATAATATTGCTAAGTAACTACAACAATATACTGGACCCAGCAACAAGAGTTCTAATTGTCTACATCACAAGCACATTAAGAGTAAAAGTACAAGATAATGGGCCATATTTAGGGATGTAATGATAGAGTTTTCGGTATGCATCACAGTTTTTGGGCCACAGTAAATAAGATTATAGAGGTAAGATTTCCTCTTGAGACCTTGTCACAAAGCTGCTGAGAGACAATTTTAGTAAAGAAAAACAATAATGCCGAAACTAAAAAAAGGGCCAGGGTTGACCCCTTTTCAATGGGGGACATCATGTTTCAAGAATGAACTGCCATTTTAAATAATTAAGAGTAATATTCACTCAAGTACTTTATATAGTAGTCATACATATAGCACTATATTCACCTTAAAATCCAGCATTGGCCACAAAACCAGCTTTATTTAAATGTTGTGGTTGTACTCTAAACATACAAACAAATTGTGCTCATTTTGGTTTGATTCTTAATTTGGACAAACGGCAGAGATACATCATGTTCATCAGGACTGATTGTGAGCAGGTCTTGGTTCTGAGGTGACTTAGGAGTCCTCTCAGCTTCCTCTTACTATTCACAGGCATTAGAGCGTCTTTTAGTGTTAAAATGTTTCAAGATTTACTCTTAAACCAAAAATGTATGAGTCCTTAAGGTAGGGCCGACACACCTTATTTTTAGGATTTTCTCCTAAATCTTGCAGTTAGGAGTGACTATAGGCTTAAGATATTGTGTGAATATGGCCCCACAACTAATAACTTCACATGAGGCAGGCTCATTTGTAACCAGGATTATTCATATGGTAACCTATGTTGCACAGGTAAACAAGTTAATTCAGACAATCAATATCAAAATGTGTCTGTCCAACTGACTACTGACCAAAAAACTTGACTGTAAAAATGTAATGTTTCTTAATTGCTATGCATTGATCTTTGAATAACATAACATTTTTTGTGTTCCACAAAATTCCATGAAAATTGTGTTGTTTTTATGTACATTTTTCAGGATAAGAGCTGATCAAGGAGTTGAAAATGTTGGTGTAGCACGTCTCATGTTCTCAATTCGGGGCACTGGAATTGGGAGTTTTATCTCTGGCAAGAGTGTTCACAATCAAAGGTATTTTTTAACACATCATCCACCACAATCTACACAGAAACACCTACAATGTCTTGCAAGATATCATAAAGCACCTGGGTTACTTTGACAGCCATCTATTAACCATTAGCTATGTACTTCGTCATGTAATATAACTCACTAAAGATGTGGTTTTATCCGCCTATGACAACCTAGCACTGCTTTAGAAAACATTGCTGATATTCTTGCAATCACCACCAACACCACACAAAAACTATCGGCAGTGGTGGACAAAGTATTGAGATCCTTTAGATATAAAGTAGCAAGTGCCTCAAAATTGTACCAAGTAAGCTACAAGTAAATGTTAATTTCCACCACTGATTATGGTTGATGGACTGCTGTTGTCTGGGCTTGGTTTATCAGATGCACTCCAGTAAATTGTAGATAACCCACTGTCTGGCATTTTCTGTTTAAATCTTGCGCTTATCAAACTTTAAATATGATATTGATATGTTATATTGTTCATGAACCACCCACTGTTGTGAGAAAACCAACCTATATTTACTTAGGTATTTCTGCTATTTTTCCAGGATTGAGAGACTTTGGAGAGATGTCTACATGTCAGTGACAAATGTCTTCTATAGCGCTCTCCACAATTTAGAAGATGAAGGACATCTTGATCTGTCAAATGAACTCCACTTGTTCAGCTGCCATTATGTCTTCATCCCACGGCTCCAGGCCTCCCTTGATGTGTTCCGTGATGGATGGGACAACCATCCATTGAGATCAGAACAGAACTTGTCACCCAACCAACTGTGGGAAGTGGGACAAATGCTGTGTCCTGTTCCAGACCCTGATGTCTCAAGTGTATGTAAAATATAATACTTTTTTTGTCCCACAGTAGTACCACCAACCTAATATTACTAAATGTATAGATTTGAGATAGTTTTTATATTTTTCAAAATTTAGTTCTGAGTCTGTTGTAGCAGCAGTTGGGAAAATTTCTGCTCTTAATGTCAATGTAATAATAGGTAGATAGATTGATTTTATTGATCCCATACTGGGAAATTCTTGTTACCGCAGCATATGGACACCTCAAAATACACACACTATACAGTATAAACAAGAATATATATACACACACACACAAACACACAGTGTGTATTATGATACAGATTGGTACGGTGAAATAGTTACAAAAACGGGAATGTATGTACAATACTGGTTCATCATGTCAACCGCGAACATGATTATCCACTATTTACATTCAGATGCAATTCAAAATTTAAAGATATTTTCATTTATCAGAGCAACATTCATATAAATGTGCAGCTTTTTGTCACCTTAAGTTGTTTCTTTCTATAGGAGCTGCATGTGCCAGATATTGAGTGGGAGTGCAGTGGAATTCAAGGTGACAACAGCCAAGGTATCAATGTTCCAGTCCTTCATTATTCTCTGGATGAAATGGAGATGGAGCAGCTTAGAAGATCCATAGATCCTCTTGGTCCCTCTGATTGTCATGGAATGGACATTTACATGGCCACAGTTGAATGTGTGCAGAGCATCATCAACCGTCAGCTATAAGCAATATGCCTGTCTGACACCCAACTGACTAATTCTCATGAGGTCTGCAACAAAACAAACGATTATTTTTGTTATTGACTAATGCAGGGCTGTCGCAAGAAACGTAATGTTGCTATACTATTGACAAGGCTAACCGTATGTGATGGCAACTGTCACTGTGTGAGTTGGATATTGCACTGAAAAAGAAATGCAGAGGGCGTCTTTTTCTACAGTAAGCCCAAGTCATCTGCTGAGTGTTTTTTTTTACATTTCTGCTTTACAATATAACAATAATAAAATAATGTTTCTGTCATTCCCTCTTTTTTACAGCTGCTCTCCGTCTTCATTGTCTCGGTTTGCTTGCTCAATTCTGTCACACTCTTGTTCTCATCTCTTTTTAAAAATGTGTTGGGAAGCCAGTAACAGAGCCTCACTTTAATTTTAACGTGAAACAGAGATATTATCAGTTAATCCTAAACTGGTCATACGACTAATACTTCATCTTATTTTAGGGGGCAGTAACTTGAAATAAAATATTTTTGCTTATGAATGGATTCTTGAATTTTTTTTAATGAAGGCAAGAGAAATGTGATTTTAATGTGTTAATTATACTTTCTCTAGTGGGAAAATCATATCTAACAAACATTATTGTTCCAAGCAGAGCACGACTGGTATTCTTGACCTAAAATTATATTGACACTGTATATTTTTGATTGATTAGATCATGAATGGATTCCTCATTGGAATCAAGATTTGTTAAATTATTTTGTAAAATGTAAGTTTTCAACAACTACCACATTAAGGTCTAATTTTTGTAGCAACATAATGAAAGCTACTCCAAAGTCCTATAGGTCTAGTAACTATCCACAGTCTTGCCCATTGTAGAACTGGCAACTGTCTTCAGGATAAAAGAAAATTTGCACCTAGGTAATGTGTTAGCATAAGATGTTAATTTATGGAAGTTATAAATAAATATCAGTATCTCAAAATCACAATAGCCACACTTCTGTTCTTAATATACTTTATTGCCAATGTTGAACAAGGCAAGAGAAAATCTATAAAAATATTAATAGCACCGGTAGTATCACAATTAATGTGAGGTTTAAATGGTGTGAACCTTTTAGAGTGCAAAACGGTTAACTTTACAGGGTTAACAGCTGACAATTTACTGCTCTCTGTGGTTTGAAATATTTTGAGCAGTTGTACTGGCTACACCCAAGTTAGCAATATGGCAGGAACTTGACAAGATTCAGGACAGGACTCATAATAAAACATTAGAACCACTAAGAACCTTCAAGATGAATTTCTTTTTGTGTGTTTAAACAAGACCAAACCCTGTGTCACAGGTTGTAATGGCAGCAACCAAGTCGGACTCAAAGTCTCTGTATGTTGTGTAATGGTGAGGCAACTTGATGGTCTCAAAGCATGTCAAGGCCCTGGGAAGAAGGCCACTTGCCACCTTCACAATCAGCTCCTTGGGTGGGACCTCCCAGCCCACCCAGAACCGCAGTAGATTTTTCAGATGCTCCGAAGTCGCTGATAAAGACAGTACACACTTGTGAGATATGTGCTTTCTACTCAGGCATCATATTTTTTATTTTCACAGTTTAATAATGAAGTGTCATTCAATAGAAAAGGTAGACAAGGAAGGAAGGGAGAGTCATTCATTGGAAAAACTAAAATGCATTTGTGGAAAAGCAATGTTGAAATAACACACCACTTTCAATAAAAGTCCTGAAGTAAGCCATGACCCGAGTCACAGCCTCGACAGAGACATCATCTTCATCCTCATCATCATCAGATTCTGGATTCAGCTTGGGCCATGTAACGTGTGCAAGGATCATCTGCAAAGACAGAGAATGGTCTTAAGACTTAGTCATACTGAATGGGACTTATAATTAATGTACAAAAACTAATGTCATCTACCTGGGGTGTAATCTCAGCTTCTTTCTCAGAAGGGAAAAGCAGCTTTACCACATCTGCTCTATTGGAGAGAAGTGGCCAAATGCCAGTCTCCTTCAGTCCCTTTCGCAATTGCTTCACTTGTTTAGCTGATCGGCCCAGAACCTGTGTAAAACAGCCTTATAAATCTGGATATACTCCAGATTTCTTTTGTTTATAAACAAAAACACCAATATCACCAAATTATTTACCGAATGCAGGAGCAGCTTGTCATGGAGCCACTTCATGTTGTTTAGAGTTGGAAGTGGAAGGTCCCACGCCATGCAAAGGCTGACAACACGGTTACGTTGTTCATCTTCAAGTGCAGATTTCTCTGTCAGCTTGAGACCGATAGGAAGGTAGGAAGGAAGGAAGGAAGGAAGGCAGACAGGAAAAGAGGTAGGAAGAAAGAAAAAAAATGAAAGAAAAGGACAGTCCAATTAGTGCAAGTCACACAGGTCTTAATATATTCCAGGTGCACAAATCTTACTGATGGTGTTACTTGTATACTTCCTAAGTGTAACATCCCTGCTGAACATTACAGATCACAATGTGACTTTACATCATGAGTCAGGTTCATTAGGTCACGTACATATTCTTTAGTAATCATTGGCTAAAGAGGATTTGCCTGTTTTGAAAGGCTATGCAAAGAATATTACAAAATCTAAGAGGAATATTAAATTACTCATGATGCAAAAACTTGGAAAGTAGAATTGCTCCAGAAATTCTCCACAAACTTAATAGCCCTTGCTTTAACAATGTTGAACAAGGCAAAGAGACGGCTTTCTCTAACAATATGCAGTAAAATCAAGGTTGCTAAACTTACCAGCTGGATTGTTTCACGGATGTCTAAATCAGGACAGTCTTCAATCATGACTGTGGCAGTGTCAATGGAACCACCACACAGAACATGAGTGATGGCTGGGCTGAGACCAGGGAAACCAGGACCTCCATATAAGAAGCAATGCCCCATCATTCGCCCTGCCATCAGGAAAAGCTCACTCTCCACCATCACAGCAGAGTTGGCAGGCACCAAGTGATCTGACTGACCCTCGAAATCTTTGTGATTGCACCGTTTCCTATTTCAAAATTATAATTATGACAGCATTTTTGCCTTAAAGTAGCCCAAACAATACCTATAGTGCTCAGACAAATGAAATGTTAGAAATGGAGTGCTGTGTAAACACTGACCAAGATTAGGGTTTGAATCCAGTTCTCAGCTTCAGCATCATGGTTGACATAACATGTCGGTTAACACCAAGTCCTACAGCAGCATCACCTATGGGAAAGATGGACTCAACTTGGCATATTTAAGTATTAAACAGCAATACCCTAATGTGGAAACAAGTTTAGAAAATAACCAAATTATGTATTAATAATTATTAGTTCCTTTAACTTTCACAAACAGCGCACCTTCAAGTGTGCATCTCAGTGGCGACGCCCACTCCACATTTCTGTGCTTATAGAAGCTCACATAGGACCTGTCCTGTTCTTCCTGGTCTTTCCTCAAGTCCACTGAGAAATGATTCTCTTGAGAACCATTCTTATTGTTCAGCATCTCTTGGGTGAATAGCCAAACAGCTGTCTTGGGATCTGCAACAGTCTTCCAATCTGACAGGGCAAAGAAAATGTCTGTAGTATGTAAATCTATTTTTACAACAAATCAAAAAGAGAACACAATAAGTTTAAATGTAGGTGCATGCTGGAAAGACAGAGTGGGACATGTTCCCTTCCAATGACATACCTCCTGATGTGCTTGCTGCTGTTCTTGGTGGAGATGGTGTTACAGTATTCCCATTGACATCAGAAATGCTGCCAAAAAAAAGTGGGTTCGGCAAACATTCTTGATACTCACAATTTTTTAAATTTTCCTTTGAGGATGAAAAGGGTAATTTTATTTTATCTTAACACCTGTGATAAGTAATTATTAGACAAGTACCTCTCGCCACAGAGACTTGCATGCATCTCCAGACTGTGCATAGGATACAACTGGCTACAGATGGGGCAGGAAACCATAGAGGACAATGCGGTTGTGGAACATGTGTTCATCTTCACAGAAAAAATAGAAAAAAATAGTTATTCAACTATTTTCCCCCAAAATAATGTTAAAAGTTTATCTGCTCTCCAGCTGTGAAACAAGAGAAAGGTTGATAGACACTGGAGTCAGTGTATGCCTGAGTGTGACAGATCCATGATTAAATAATTACCAGGGAAAAAATATAGATTGAGAAATAGTGTTAACCATTTGTAGTGGTCACGGTTACAGTGATCATTTTGGGTCTTCTCATACATGAAGATGTACACATTAAAACCACTGTTATTTTATTTTCCAATGAAACAGCTGTACTGTATTTCAAATTGTCAATAAAATTCAGAGAAGCTGTCTGTTTCATTACTTTATATTAATGTAATAAATGTACAAATGCCAATGAGTTGGTAATCTACATGATAAATGAAGAAAAATAAAAAATTGGTGATAATAATAATCTCTTTAGTGATCAAATTGACCCAGACAAATGTGATGACTATAAGCAGATTATGTATATAAAACAGGAAAGAGCATACTCCACAAACTCCACAACCAATAACAATAATTAGTAAGAAGAAAGAAAGTCAGTGTGGGATTTTCAAGCTAGTTTTACTGAAGATGTACTTACATCTTTAGAGGATGTGGATTTTGTGGCCGTGACAGCATCAGTATCATCAGCTAATGAGTTATACATGGACACACACTCAACGTCTGAGTTAGAGTCCTGGTCCTGGTTACACAACAAATAAAATAGGTTACTCAAATACTCAATATCATCATGAAGGCCAAATGAAATGTAAGAACACAACTTACTTCACAGTCTTTGTTGTCTGTACAACTCTCAACATGGAGGGCCAAAAGCTGTAATGGCATTGTCTCCTGACAATTGCCACAGGTTGCCTTTGGCATTTTAGAAAATGCTGAGGCATTTGTGGCAAGGGGGGTAACATCTAATTCACTCTGTAATTGGGCTATGTATAGCATGTTTTTTTCCACCATTTGATGCCCTCTTCAATTGAGCGGTGGTATAGCCTTCCACCTGGGGGCTGACAACTGTCAGCCGCCTTCGTCCACTTCCCCCTGAAACATAAAAATCACAGTCAACACTAAAGTTTGCTAATGACATGACTTAGGGTGCAGCAAGACTAAATTACAAAAGTGTAATGGAAGCACAAAAAGTGGCTTGGAAATTTAAAAAATAATACTGCCAAATAAAACTGTACAAACTTTATGTATATTTAGGTTTCTGATGTGAACAACATCAATTGCACCACAGTATGAAAAATAGACTTCAAAGTCTAAAAAACCAAAAGTGATATATATTACTTCAGTGGATGTGTTTACCTGCAGCCTTGTAAAACATCCAGGAGCCTTTCAGGCTCTGGAGTTTAGGGTACTCATGGTAAAGTACTTCAGATATCTAGACAAAGACAGTAACATGGCAAGCATTAATGGTCAACTTACTATTGATGATGACAAAACTCATTTAATGTCTTTCTTTTTTGAGGTTTGCTTAAAATCACTTCAACTTGATGATTGCCATGTGTACATGAGTAGGTTTGCATATGGCAACCAGTCATTAGCCTAATATGTTGCTGCACAACAGGTCTTTTTCACGCTGTACTTTGGCTTGTCACAGTAGGAAATACACAGGTGTTGTAGGGCCTTTTGAGGCTGGGCTGGTACAAAGTGAATATTGGCTGCATCACTTTGTATTTACACCCATTATTGCAAATTTCTGTTTATTTCTGTGATACAATTATAGATAATTCCGAACAAAATCACTTGGGAAAGGGAGACTGTCTGTACATGGCAATTTGTTTGTGACAGAAAAATTAAAATCGAAGGTAGATGTGATAGGTTCTCTTGAATCACACTTAATACAAAGCTGTTCATAATAGTGGTCCTTGCACAAGGTCTACTGTCTTTTAAATACCATAAAATTACAGTCTGTTATGCAATGGAAAACTGCATCTGAACTTATGACTAATACACAGTAAAGTGATAAAACACTGGTATAAAACACTACTGCACCTGACCTGATCATGAGCTGCATCCTCAGGCAATGAGACCATTCTCATCCCTAGCCCTGCCTGGCAAAACTTAAGCTCCTCATCTCCCTTTGGAGTCACAGTTGCAGGACAGGGAAGGACATAAAACTGGAAACACTGCAATTTGCAAGTGACTGTCCGTGGTGTAGTTGAAACCTCCTCTTTCCTCTGAAAAGACCTGGAAACGATCTGTGACAAACAATAAAGGATTTATCCGTATTTACAAGGACCATGGGTCATATTTTTACGTATCACTCAGTTCTATTTACTGATACAACTCTACAAGGCCACTCCAATGTAATGTGTCTTAGATTTCCAAATTGTGTGTGTTTGGGTGAGTGTGTGTGTCAGTGTTGGGAGTAACGCGTTACAAAAGTAACATAATTACAGTAATGTATTACTATTTGCTGTAACGCAGTAATATAACGCATTACTAATAAATGTTCGGTAATATTATACCTGTTACAATCTAAGTAATGCTCGTTACAATGCATTTTAACCCAATTAGGTGTTTTAAAGAATTCACCAACACCACAACTCGCGAGACAATGCAAGACGTCCCGACAACAGGAGAAAAAGCCGTGAGTAATAATAGGAGCTATTTCCTGTTGCTGAAATGTGCTGAGGCTGAGAGACAACACTACAGATTCCACGTTTGCACCATGGACATTGGCCCATTATTTTCACTAAAAGAAAAAGAGATGGTGTGTGTTGTCATGTCATAAGGCTGCAGGTTACATTATAGTGGGTTCTAGCTGTATTATGTTTCATATGAACAGGCCTAGACTTTGCAATATTTGCAGCATCTCTATCATAACTTACAGACTTTGATCCTTTGTCTGCTTGAATGATTCTGACGGTCATTGTTACTTATTGTATTGCGCCATGAGCCTTAACTGTGTTAGTAGCTTTAGGGGCCTACACAGTCATTATGTTACATCACCCTCCACTGAATGTAAATAATCAGCTGCAATAATCTACATCTTAGCTTTTTAAATGCCTAGTCAGATTTTTCTGCGGCCATTTTGTTTAAAGTAACTCAAAAGTAGTGTAATGCATTACAATTCAGAGACAGTAATATTGTAATGTAACTAGTTACTTTCAAATGACAGTTACTAATAATATATAATGTATTACATTTTGTATGTAACTTGCCCAACACTGGTATGTGTGTGTGTGTGTGTGTGTACAGAACTGCAACTTTAAACTATTAAACTACCTTTGCATTTCTGATGACACTGATGTTTGCATAGTGGTGGCTGTCCTGTGTGGAGGACTGAAAACAGTGGCTGCTCTTGGTGAGGGGTTTGCAGATGTTTTTTCATCACTACTGCCCCCAAGATTTTGTTGGATGAGTGTGATCAGGTTTCTGGCCACACTCTCCACATCCTTCTCTGGGCCTGGACTCTGATCCTACAGAAACAAGACAAACACGAGTTTTAACTCATAGCGACATTTTTAAAGTGTAACTAACCCCCAAATCCCCCCATCATTAGAGTTATTGGTCAGATCTGACTTGTATAAAGTTACTACGCTAATTCAGACGTTGTAACGTAACACAAACATTAGCATTTGGCGAAAATCTGAGTTCACAGCTAACAGAGGGAATCGCCCTTTCACCCTGCTTACAACTAAATAACATGCAAGTCATCCTCCTGTGTGGGCAACGACGTTTTCAGCCAACGTTTATGGGACCTGTTAATTTAGCTAGCTTCTAGTGCTAACATTACTTGACATATTTGCTCAGTGACACACACAAGCTGAGCAAACGTAACTTGTTCACAAATAACATTACTGATAATTTATTTTAAGAAGGCAATAATACTTCTGACAACTAAGTTACTGTTGAAACATGAACTTGTACTTACAGCGAACACTCTTGAATCCATGTGTATTGCCTCCCGACCATACACTCGACACAACGCCAACCGTGAAGTGCAATGAAATGACCCCAAATGACACGCTTATCATCACTGGGTGCTACGCGCCGACTGGTGGTGTGTAGGCGGTACTGCTACTGCAGCCAGGCAGCGTGAGCCTGTGAGCCTGAGCTCAGGGCAAAGGAACACTGAGGTCACAGACAAATCTCATTTCTACACATTTGCAGATCACAGATCTGCCGCAGCAGAAGTGTTGCAAAATTCACGTGTAAAAACACAGCCAATCGAGAGCTCCTGCCTGAGTTGTAAGTGATGACAGACATTTACAGATCTATGTACGCATTTACCGATCGGTTTACACATTTACAGATCTATGTACACTTACAGATCTGTGTTCACATACACAGATCTTTGCATGCACTTGCAGATTTGTCTTCACTTGCAAATCTGAATACAGACACAGATTTTTTTTACACACACGCAGGTCTGAATACACACACACAGATCTGAATACGCACACACAGATCATATTACACATACACAGATCTGAATACGCACACACAGATCATATTACACACACACAGATCTGAATACACACACACAGATTGAGATACGCATTTGCAAATAATATTGCAACAGTAATAGCTCCATATCTTCATGGGGTTTTCCTCCGCCATGTCGCTTTCGCTAAGTCCGCAGCCGGTCCTCAGTGGTTTGATAGGGGGAGTGGCATTACGGTCCCGGTTATATAGGGGGAGTGGGTTAATGGTTCCGGTGGAGGATAGGAGGAGGTTGCTCACATGCACTAACATGAACGCGCTGCCGGAGCGGCTTCCAAAACAGAGGCTCCAGAACAACACACACAGAGGGCGTGTGACGTAACTCTCTACTCCAGATGTAAATACACCATTAGTGGTTTACATAGCAAAAATAAAATTCCTGAAAGCTAATAAAGCTGTATTTCGCATATAGCCCCTTTAAGGAAATATACATTTTTAACCATGATCGTTTTCTAAACCTATCCAAACCTAAGCCATAGGGTATTTTATTTTATTAATTTTAATTGTTGTGTGCATTTTGAGCCACTTTAGGAAAAGTCATCAAATTATAGAGTAAAAGACATTTGGAGTGTTTTTTCAAGCTGTCACAATTTGAACAGAACAGTAGGCTATGTAAGGGTTAATCAGCAACAACATACAAAAACACCAGCCTACTCCTTTAAACAGAATTGAGAATAATACTAGAATTAGTTTCACAAAGAATGTATTAATGTTCTTTGTATCTTCATACATTATCAAGTTCCAGTGATGAGTTTTACTTCTCTGTGGTGTACAGGTCACCTTTAGTTAATATCCTCTCCTCGTTTAATTCCAGCGTAATTAGAGTAAGAATAGAGGTGTGACCTGTAGTGATATCCACAGCTCCATACAGGCCTGACACTGTCTGGCCACAGTAAATAGCCAGTCCCATGATGATGATGTATCTGATGACCTGTGGCGCTGCTGACAGGACGCAGGCTTTTTAGCATGAAAGTCATTACAGCGCTCTGACCTCCATTCTAATGACAGTGACACTGTAACCTCACACTGCTGTGTCACCAACCTCATCTACATGCGTCCAGGGTGAGCAGGTGACATGGGGTCAGGGAGAACACGAGGAACTGCCAGCACACCAGCGTTCTACCAGCTGCTGATATTGGTTAATGGCTACACAGCCCAAACCCTGAACCATCAGGACAGGCAGGAGCAGATTGGTGGAGCTAACCTGACAAGCTCTGCAGTCACATCTGAACATTCTGAGCACCAACATCTGGCTCTGTTATGAAGGGATAATTAGGAATCAGCTGTGTACAAATAATAACTGCTGGCCTAAACACAGACATACAACGTCTGTAGTGTGGGAGAAAAGAAATGCTCAACATTTTGCAATTACTCTTCTTCAATCTGAAGTACAAACAGTAAAAGCTGGGATGAAAAAAATTTGCTTTATCTGTTCATGAGGATAAATTTATTGATCCCACAGTGGGGAAAATGCATTGCTACAGAAGCTCAAAAAATAGTGATATAGAAAAAAAACAAATGTATACAACAATAAAATTAAAAACTAAATAAAACGACCCTAAAATGCAATTATAACATATGTACATATATACATACACATACACATATACACACACATACATACACACATGTGGGGTTCTGTGGGGTTTCTGCTATAATAAACAGAATAGGATACAGTATGTTTTCACTCTGTGATAAATGAGGCTAATTCCCAGCACTCACATGGTGATGGGCATATGCGTTATCTGCATTATATAATGATCTTGTACATGCCAACGCACTGCAACAGGGTCACTAGGAAGCAGACCGAGACAGTCCCAGTATGGTTGTTTAGTCAGTAGAAGGGTTTTGATTGACAGCTACACACCACAGTTTGTTTGAACTAACCACTACTCAACCCCTCAGAAGTGTTTCAGTAACGTGGTCCAGTGGCTCAGAGAGGCTGAACGCTTGATTCAACATTCTTTTTTCTTTGGGGGGGGACTTTGCATGCTGATAGAAAAAAGATGTTCCAACTTTTATTCAACAGTCACACATTAATAATTGTTTTTTTTTATGGAACCACGCCCTTTAAAAAAAAGTAATTCCATTCATAAATTCCATCTTATCTCATAAAGCATTTCTCAGATTCTAACATGTCAGTGTATTATGTCAAACTGCAAGCTATGTGCCACCCTGCCCTCATAGCCAGTGTTACAATCCTGCCTGACTATCTCATGATCTTCCAGTTGCTGAGTCTATAAAGGAGACTACCTATGTCTCAGTAGTATTGATAGTAGTACTTTATTAGTGTAATATAGCCTCAGGCTACCAGCTGCACTCCAGTATGTGAGTGAAAGAATAATTCTGCACCATCTTTGATTTTACATTGACTTAAGGCTGAGTGATGTATCAAATTCATTTGATTAATCAGAAAGTTTGTTGTTACACAATGTGTAAAATGTCAAAATCATGAAAAACACTATGTGCAAAAAGTGTCTTTTTAGTCAAAAAGTAACATAGATGGTAGCTGCTACATTAACTGTTTTGACTTTTGACTATTGTGCTTACATTGTTCTGATGGTAGAACAAGTTCATCCTTTTGACAAGTATATAATATATAATCTTACACTTCCTCTGCTCTGGGCTCATTCATGCCATCTCATACTTGAGACCGCAAAGAGTCCGTCTGCAGGCGACCGAATAAACTCTCAGAAAGACAACGAATGACTTTGTGCTCTTTAATACAAAATTGCCAGAACAAGTCACAACAGTCCAGTAAACTGTGATGTGATTAGTTTCACTACATGCACACCTACCACCGTTTATGGGAATTTGATGAGTTGAGGAGGCTAGCTGTCTCTAGATATACCATAGTGAACGGTCACATCTATGAGAACGACAGATTGAAAATGACTCTGACACTGACCTGTGCTCGGGCTTTGTGTGTGCTATTACGGTAAAAGTGGAGCGGCCCTCAGAAACTCACAGACCACTGTGCATAGAGAATCTGCTCATGTGACGCTAATCAGCCAATCAAATCGATACCGGACTGTCTGAGATACACACAGAAAAAAGAGTTCATGTGTTGAGATGTTTTGTTATGAAATTATTATATGTGAACTGAATTTTATGGTTTAAGTTTAAAAGTAAAAAGGGACTCTTTTATTTTGTTATTATTCCTTTTATTCTTATTTGATTTAATTCATCATTTATTTGAATTCCATAAGTTGAGTATAAATACTAATAAATGAATTGTACTGTATTTACGTGAGTCTACAATCTAGCCACTAGATACAGATGGAACTACAATGCACATCACAACGAGAGAATCTGGTTTTCTAAATAAAGCATGTCAAAATAAAACTATTTTTCAATAATTAAACACGCCGTTTGACAAATGCGGTGTGTGTGTGTCTAATCAGAGCACGAGATGAACACACACAGGCACGCGCGTGCATACACACACACATATATATATATACATACATATAAGGGCTGTCAAACAATGCATTTTTTAATCGAGATTAATCACAGAATTTCCATAGTTAATCCCGATTAATCGTGTTTTGATTTGCATGTTTAAAATCCTGTTATTTTAAATTTCAAGGCAGTTTTAAGCCCATAATGTAAAGCATTTCTTACCAGAGTCTCTTAACTGGGAATCAATCACAGCTCTGCTGCGACTCCCACACTCCAAAATGGTCCTTTGGTGGAACTGAGGCTCGCTTGGCTGCACCTGGGTGTTTAGCGTGGAGGTGCTAACTCAAACTCGACATACTCCGGTGGTAGTTAAACTTGCATTTTAGTTTTGACTTGTCAACTGAACCGTCTTGAAGTGTTTTAAAGTTAAACAAGCCGTTCAAAAGTCCAGTAGCTCTTTTACTTTCCATCACCGCGGTAGATTTACTGCAGGAGGCCACTTCAAAACATTGCGCTACAGCTAGAGGAGCCGTCTACGGGTGAGTAGAAGGGACAGAAAGGCTTGCAAAATTAAAATGCGATTTAAAAAAAATAACGCGTTATGGATTGCATTAATCTAATCACGATTAACGCATTAACGCTGACAGCCCTCACCTTATCTCTAAGGGAGAGCCCAGCCACCCTGCGGAGGAAGCTCATTTCAGCTGCTTGTACCCGCGATCTTGTTCTTTCGGTCACTACCCAAAGCTCATGACCATAGGTGAGGGTAGGAACGAAGATCGACTAATCGAGAGCTTCGCCTTTCGGCTCAGCTCTCTCTTCACCACGACGGATCTGTGCAGAGTCCGCATTACTACAAACGCTGCACCGATCCGCCTGTCGATCTCACGCTCCATCCTTCCCTCACTCGTGAACAAGACCCCGAGGTACTTGAACTCCTCCACTTGGGGCAGGATCTCATCCCCGACCCGGAGAGTGCACTCCACCCTTTTCCGGTTGAGGACCATGGCCTTGGATTTGGAGGTGCTGATTCTCATCCCGGCCGCTTCACACTCAGTTGCGAACCGATCCAGTGAGAGTTGGAGGTCACGGTCTGATGAAGCCAACAGGACCACATCATCTGCAAAAAGCAGTGACCCAATCTTGAGGTCACCAAATCGAACCCCCCACAGGATTCCCCGAGGGACACGGTCGAATGCCTTCTCCAAGTCCACAAAACGCATGTGGACTGGTTGGGCAAACTCCCATGCACCCTGAAGGATCATGCAGAGGGTGTAGAGCTGGTCCACTGTTCCACGGCCTGGACGAAAACCACACTGCTCCTCCTGAATCCGAGGTTCAACTATCCGACGGACCCTCCTCTCCAGCACCCCCGAATAGACCTTACCAGGGAGGCTGAGGAGTGTGATTCCCCTGTAAATACCAACAAAAAAACATAAAGATCACCTCAGTGTTCTTGAGCTGCAGTCTTTGTACCTCAGATCTCCATGGTGACCATTGAGCACTGTTTAGCACTTTATCCAACAAAAACAGATGTGCGGTGGCACCCCTAAATCATCATGTATTGGAAAAATATTTTGCATGTGTTGTTTCTACATATATTGAAACACTTTTAGTACCCAGCTATATCAAAATTCAATAATTGTGTTTTTTGATGCACCACATACATACACATACACACAAAAGAGAGGGACACAGAGTGGGCTGGCTTTAAGGGGTGGGGTGTCATACACAAACAGAGACAGTGAAAAAACAGCTCCACGTGTGACAACAGAGGAGCTGAGTCGCTTGCCGACCAGCGCAGAGAAATACGCTTCTGGTGTGAACTGAAGGGCTGTGGCATGCGCGAGAATTTCCAAGCGCGACGCTTTCATGCCCGGTTTGAACCAGGCATTACTTCTGACTCAGATCTTCTCAGCAGGTAGAAGCTGTTAGTTCACCAACTAGAACGAGGACACCTACTGTAACAAGGTTAATGATCGACTCGTAAAATAAAAAAAAAGAAGACATGACGTGCAAATCGCAGGCTCAAAAACTTGTGTCCATATTGACTCTTGTGTTTTGTTACATGTCATGAGACTAACTATGAAATGCTAGTACATATGAACTACTGTATACATACCCCCCCACCCCCCCCAAAAAAAAGAATGGAAATGACAGATCCAAGGCAGTCAGGTGTACTGATCAGAGGCTATTGTCTACTGTCCTTTGTGTGTTGCCAGGTGTTGCAACAGTCCCTTTGTGCCACAAAGCACAAGGGCATGTCACATGACACACAGCCATCTGGTGTTTTTTGGTGGCAGAGTGTACAGTCCCTTCTCCCTATAGAGCCTGCATTATGTTTAGGCACATCAAGTCATTTAGCTAAGTATTGCAATTTGTGCAAAGCAGCTGGATTATGAGATGATGCTGGATTATGAGATGATGCAGTGTATTTCTTTCTAGAAGCTTGAGACGTTGACTCAGAGCCGTGGTCTGCCATCTCCTCAACAAGCTGCCTGCTGGAATTCCTTCTGCGTCATAGCAGATTCCTTCTGGGTTTGCTGATGGAGAATGTGACCACAGGACCTTATTGGCCTGTGGGACTCTGGAGGCAGCAGGTAGGTACCGGCAGGCCAAGTGGAGTGCAGCTGCGGTGGTCACTGAGGCAAAAACCCGGACATGGTTCGGTGAGGCCATGGAAAATGACTTCCGAGAAGAGATTCTAGACCACCATCCAGCGTCTCAGGAGGGGGAAGCAGTGCATCGTCAATACTGTATATGGTGGGGACGGTGCGCTGCTGACCTCAACTTGGGACTTTGTGGATCGGCCTTCCGGTAAGGAAGCAGGGCCTGGGGACTCAGGTGTGGGCTCCCCGATCTCTGGGGTGGAGGTTGCCGAGGCGGTCAAAAAGCTCCTCGGTGGCAGGGCCCCGGGGGTGGATGAGATCCGCCCCGAGTTCCTCAAGGCCCTGGATGTTGTGGGGCTGTCATGGTTGACACGACTCTGCAGCATCGCGTGGACATCGGGGCCAGTGCCTCTGGATTGGCAGACTGGGGTGGTGGTCCCTCTTTTTAAGAAGGGGGATCGGAGGGAGTGTTCCAACTATAGGGGGATCACACTCCTCAGCCTCCCTGGTAAGGTCTATTCGGGTTTGCTGGAGCGGAGGGTCCGTCGGATAGTCGGATCTCAGATTCTGGAGGAGCAGTGTGATTTTCGCAATGGGTTGCAAGTGGGATTGTCTGCGGGTTCCATGTTGGACCCTTCCAATTGCCCATGTGGGTTTAAGGCAGGATTACACCAGGTTTTAGGTGGGCCCCAGCTGGGCAAGATATGCTTTAAAAATCCTAATAGAGTACTGAGTACAGTTTGAATAAACATCCAACCTAGAGCTGCAACAATTAATCAAAAAAATAAATTATTAATCACCAACCAGTTTGAGTCAGGCTCTATCTAATAAAAAAAGGCCACATTCTCTGATTTCAACTTTTTATTTAGTAATATTTTCTGGCTTTGGGTCACATATAGTTCCAGACAAACAATATAACAGTTTGTCAACATTTTAGTGAACATTGGAAAGAAAATGTAATAAACAAACTTAACTAGTTAGTCTTGAAGATTTTTTAGGGCCCGAGTGCTGGCCAGTGTGAAGCCCTATTGTATCTTTTTACTTGTAACTTTGTAACTCACTCATATTCCACCACTGCTTTCATTTGGTACTGGCTGTCTGGATGCCCTTCGTCCTCCTCTGTCTCTTGCCCCAGTGAACCACTTTGACAGCGCCCTCTCTGCTTCCTGCTGGTTCACCTGTGCCGTCAAGTATTCTTCTTAAGAGCCTCTATAAAACAAATTTGGTTGACAGTATGAGCTAACATTGAAAACATATTCTCTTTAAACTTTATTTAGAATTAAAAAATGGCCAACTAAAGTATGAAGGACATGATGGATCATCATTATGGATTTTTAGCACAAGAAAATATTTATGAAGTACTTGAACTTAATACAACATTTTATTACTCCCTCATAATCATAATTAATATATAATAGCTTTGTGAGGTGTGTACAAATAATCATAAAATAAAATGATAAATAAAGCTAAATAAAAATGTTTTCACATTAAAATGCCAAAATGCACATTAGTTGAGGCTTCAATGGTACAATGCAAGAGAACCAGCATTATTTGGGTAAAAAGGTTGCTATTTATATCTTGATTAAAGCTTATTTAGTATTATTATTAAAGAAATTAGATGAGCAGTTCTCAAAATAGTGCAGTCCAGGACAAAGAGATTCCTTGCATTTTCATCTCGTGAGACATTCAATACCTTACTGGTGCGTAGTCAAAAAAAATGCATGTCCATTAAATAAAGTGAGGATTAAAGCAAGAAAAAATAATTTGACTGAAAAAACATTTCAGGCCAAATCATCTTCCCCAGCCAAATTTTTTTTCTGCCTTGCGGTCGTTTCCCATATAACCCTAACCCTATATATATATATATATATATATATATATATATATATATATATATATAATAGGTTTTCATAGGTTGTTCAGCCCAACAGCTCTTCTGTTCTCTAACACAGCATTCAAGTTGTAAGAAGGCTATAACCTACACAATCTAAATACTTAAGACCAAGAGCAT
This sequence comes from Scomber japonicus, assembly GCF_027409825.1. Classification (NCBI taxonomy): domain Eukaryota; kingdom Metazoa; phylum Chordata; class Actinopteri; order Scombriformes; family Scombridae; genus Scomber; species Scomber japonicus. The sequence continues at coordinate 1,607,508 of NC_070580.1, read as the reverse complement.
TTTTAAAGGAAAAGGGTGATTTTGAACAGCTTTTCTATTGTCAGTTTGCTTGTTGTTTTCAATCTATTAAGCTTAAGACTTTTACAAATAATCAACCATCTACATAACTTTTCAGTGCATGTTTTTATTTATCTTACACACCCAATGCTTAGATGGTGTCTAACATTTTGATATAGGCCTAATGTCTATTCAACTTAAAAAATGAACATTTCTATTCTGCCACTCAGCAGGTACCATCTCTGTGCTTTGTCTCTGCTGGTTATAGGTTAAACCTTCAGCATGTGAGGAACTTAAATACAGGAAGCACAAAAGGAAGCTAAAGTTTAACAATTTGCGGCAGGTAATAATAATAACTTTATTTTGTATAGCACCTTTCAAGAAACCCATGGTCGCTTCACAATAACAAGAACAAAGACAAAAACACACATTTAGCCGGCAAAAGCCTGCAGGAACAAGTGCCTTTTCAACATTGATTTAAAAGAGTCCTGAGGCCTGTACTACGAAGCTGGATTAACATACCTAGGGTATCTCTCCGTTACCTGGGTTGACTTACCCAGACATTCGCAATCCTGATAAGCAGTACTACGAAGCTGGTTATCAACTTGGTAACTGAACCCAGGGTTTTCCAATCTGGATCTCTGCGCGCTCACATAAAGGGGAGGTGTTTGCAGCGTCTGACCAATCACAAACATGGAGAAACTCTGCAGAGCAACTTTACCATGGAGGAGCAGACAATTATTCTTCAACAATATGAAGAATTCAATCACATCATCCAGGCCAAAAGCAACACTGTTGATGCAACAAAAGCCAGGAAGGAATGCTGGCAGAAAATAGCTGTTAATGTGTAATTTCGTGAGATTACAGCTACAATATTAATAAATTAGACAATATAAACGGACAGCACTCTGATCACACAATGTCACTTTATTACGACACAGACGTTTGGGGCAGAACGCTTCCTCAGTGCCCTTCCTTTCATAAGAGACATTAAGTTTAATATTCAACATTCAATATACAAACCTATTATGGCTTCAACCATTTGAGTGAATGATGTCAAACCAACTGTATAACATACAGACTAATATCCCTCATGTGCCTCAAGGATTATTTTACAAACATATCTTTTCGTCATTTTTATTACAATTACAATAAATAAATAACTAAATAAATAAATAAAGTTATTATGCTCCCTGACCCTTTGATCTCAAGATGTCAAACCTACAGAATAATATCCCTCATGTGCCTCAATGATTATTTTTTAAATATATATTTTGGCCAATTAAAAAATTGCATCTATCCCTAAAAACTCTTTCTCTCCTAAGTGCTCCTCTCACAATCCGCGCACCAATGTTGACAGGATCTTTTAAGAATGGGCAGGTCATTTTCTAACTGGGGATTTCCACTGGGTCCGTCAGCGGCGCGGAACGGCTGTGCTACGGTTTAGCTCCGTCCTCTGCCCGGCGTCAACTCACACCGGGAGCGTTACAGCAGCGGACCGGAGCATGCTCTGGTAGAGAAAGCTGCCTTTTAAAATGACGTTGCACTGTTAATACAGTAATTACGGCAGCACAATCAAACCCGAACGAGAGCCTTTAGTCTACAGTAATTACTGTAGTAGCAGCACAACTAAATGGCCCGATTTTGTTAACTTGCTCAATTTTGGTTGATTTGGTAATTTTCTTTGATTTATGTACTCATCCCATCTGTCAGTAGGCTACGTAGCTAGATGGAGTCTTTATCTGACTGTTTTATTCATGTTTGTTGCTGAAATACGATCGGGAGGCTGCACGGGTTGTTTTATTTTGAAAAACGGAAGTTTTATTTTGCTGATTCAGTGTCGGACTTCCTGTCTGGTGCAGTCTGCTCTGTTGAGCTTGTCGCGAGTTGGCAACGGCTCCGTCAAAAATAGAAATGCTACCTATCGATAGCGCTGCGGCGCGGGAGCCGCTGCTGAGCCGTTGCTGACACGCTGCTGAAACGTTCGCGGTGGAGATACTCTCATTGATTATAGTGTTACCTATCTGCTCCGGTGACCGCGGCGCAGCTGTAACGCGCCGCTGCCGGACTCAGTGGAAATTGGGCTTAAGAGAACTGATTGGTCAGGAGGTGGTGCTTTTATACTCATTGATCTCTTATCCAGAACATAACCTGCTCCGGAGCAGGTTAGCCGTTCAGCATAAGTTACCATGGTGATTTACCCCGGTAAGAAGTGAACCAGAGTCGTAGGACGGAAAACCCAGGGTTAACCCTGAAGTTACCTCCATAAGAGAAAATCCAGCTTCATAGTACAGGCCTCAGGTAGGCCTCCCATGTAAACAAAGCCCACTAAACAACAATAAAATGTAAACTGTAGGTCTGATAATATAAAATCAAATTCAACTCTTAGCCTTCTTTGAGGTGGTTCAACTTAACATCACTAAGTGGGAAACTTAAAAGAAAACTACGCACTACTCTCTTTCACAAGGAAATTTGGTTTTATATTCCAAAAATGGCATTAAAAGGTTAAAATTATTTTTGAAATTAATGATCAGGACTTCAGTTGGTGAAAAGATCTGACTCAATAAAAGTGGAAAAAATATTCATAAATAATGTTTACAGCACTTTTAGGAGGGGAACATTTTTTCATGGAGGGATCTCGACATTACTTTTTTAAAGGGGTGCACAAGGGTTAACATTATTTCAGAAGTAAGCTCAAACAAACAAAACTATTCTATCTAATTTAATCAAATTTTGTCGCAACATTGTACTGTTTCCCAATTTAATCAAATTTTGTCGCAACATTGTACTGTTTCCCAATTTAATCGCTATCAATCAAAACAATAGCACTGGAAAGTCTGCTGACCCTGTTCTTTCCTTCCTCACCTTACAGAATGAATGAAACTGAGCAGAGGGAGGCAGCGACTGTCCACCATCATGCACTTCACGTGGCCTACTACAATTTTTGAGCTTGCAAGTGCAATAATATCAGAACTGAAAATTAACAATGAGCATGAACTGACAACAGATACATAGTGCATATGGCAAACAATTACATTTAAATTACTTATGTGGCAATGAAGAACACTTTCCAACAGTGTTAGAACTGTGATCTGGACAAATCTAAATGTGACAGGAAGACAATGGTTGAGAGAAGTCAACAGGAGGCAATTTTTATAATTTATGTTTTTGCACAGGTAAATACTGTGTGGTTAACATTCACACACTAAATTTCAGATTAAATTCACAATTTTAACACACTTGTAGATGAAAACTATATAGCCAGCCTAGAAATAGAACAATGGGAGAGTTCTTATCTTGATTTAGTAATTATGTCAGGTGCATTAACTGATAAGACTATAATTAAACTCCTTGGCAGCTACATTAAGCTGTTAATTATTGTTAATTAATGGCACTCTCATAAATAAGAGTTAGGATGAACACTGATAGGCCTAGATGTGCTATTGCAGAATAATGCTTCTGGACTTTAACTAAACTGAATGATTTGTTTTAACAAATTTGTTTAACAAAACACTTTGTTTCATGCACGTGAAACACTTAATAAATGAGACCAAATACATGCATTTAGGCAGAGTTAACCGGCTGTCATATTAACTATGTTGTTTTTATTTTTTGTCATCAGTAAAACAATTTTCACATTTTAAATGCTTAATGAGTAAATAAAATAAAATCAGATAAAATAAATGCATTTTACAGACAGTGTACACTAGCCTTTCATAGGCTATTATAGTAAAGGTTATAAGTGCAATTATCACAACAATACGAACATTACCAGCTTCTTGCTCAAAGTTTTTTTTTAAATGATCATGCAGAACAAATAGGCTTGAGTTTAAATGCAGCTTCTGTCATCAGTCAATCTGGTGCGCTTTAAGCAGAGACACTGGCTAGTTCACATCCGATTTGTTCGCTCAAATGTGACCCATATCTGATTTGTTTCTGACAATGTGAAAACCACAAGTCGCATTGAATATGACATTTCCAAATTTATTTGAATGCGACCGCAATCTGAACAGTCAGGTCGCATTTAATGCTACTTTGACGTTATTCTGGAGCAACACACAGGTAATGCTCCACATAAAGACATCATTAAAGTATTCATTTTCTTTCTCTTCCTCCTTTTTAACATCACCTGCTCACAAATTTGCCAGCTGCCGCCACACACTGTTTTTAACATTAGACCATAAATGAGACTACCAGTAATCCTAAATCTCGGGAAAAACAAATCATAAAAATACAGCTGAAATGGATATAGCTTAAACAATTAATTTAATGTAACACTAGCTTCATCACTGCTTACACAGCTTGTTTAGTGCAATATTACCAAATGTCTTCCACACAAAGCTAAAAGGAAAAACCAGCAGCAGCAACAAAAATCGCCACCAGATGTGGCTGCTGAGCTAGTTCAGCTTGCATTTTTGTATTCGAAATGGTTTATTTTGCCTTTGATTTCGAGAGGGGCTGTATAAACACCAGTGACGTTATGTCGACTGATTAGGTTGATTAGACATTAGCTAGCTAAAACACTCACTAGAACATTAGTTCAAACAAGCATTTTTGCAAATTCCCCAGTGTCTTAGCTCACAATACTTCGATAGTAATGATGGTTCAATACAAGAATTTTACACAATTTTACATAATAGACAGGTATGCTACTCACCAGTGTTGAAAGCCTGCTGCTGCAACTGAGGACTGCTGCTCTTTGCTGCTGTCAGTGCTGATCAGAAGAAATTCAAAATAAAAGCGCGCAGTGTGACCATTATGTTGCAATACGCAACCTTAACTCCTAATTTTGAAAAGCCTTGACCACAGCGTCTGCCTTTGTCAAACAATGTTTCTGCTCATAAACTATGAATATGCCAGTAGGCTACATGTCAACAACAACAACAACAGATTAATAATTCACAAAAAATGACGGGGCTGATCTTGGATCTTCTGAAATGTTTTTAAGAAACATAATAAAATTTGAAGGAAAAACCTTGTGCGAAAAATAATAACTATTTTTTATTTAAAAATAGACTTTATTAATATTACTTTTTTCCGTATAATTTTTTATTCAGTATATATATATATGTTGTGAATGGGTGCACTTTGAGTGGTCGTAAAGACTAGAAAGGCGCTATATAAGTACAGTCCATTTACCATTTATAGTCCATATGTATATCAGTGGCGGCTGCTGGTGTTTTAAACAGAGGAAGCTCACTTTACATCTTCGTCATAAAACGTGTCATATTGAAGCGAGGCAGTTACAAATAAAAGGAGTGTTTAATTGAGGCTGTTGTATGCTTAATCTATGCCATAGAACCACATCAACACACACACAAAAAAGATTTTCAAAACTAGCCACTAGCCTGCCCAGGTAGGCCTGCACAGGACAAAGGGCCTGAAAGCCCCACCCAGGTAACAGAGCCCTATAGTAAAAGGTGAAATAATCACCCTGTGAAAAGGTGATTATTTCCAGTATACTGAATGCAAATTGAATTTGCTTTGGGGGGATTATAACAGTCCTGGATATGTCATTGATGAGTAACAAGATTGATTTCCAGGGGGTTTTAGTTTTTTGTCCATGTGACTCTCAGAACCAAACTGGCACAAGCACCACATTGGACAAAAGTGTCCAACGTGTTTGATGCATGTTTGATGGCATATTTGCATATTTTTTTCCAGTTTTTTTTTTGCATGCATATTCTAATCTACTTCTCCTCTATTGATCCAAACCATTGATTTAATTAATGCAAATTGAATTTGGTTTGGAGGGATTATAACAGTCTTGGATATGTCATTGATGAGTAACAAGATTGATTTCTAGGGGTTTTTTTGTTTTTTTTGGTGAACCTGACCGTCTGTGAGTGCTTTGGGACAGGGGCAGGGCTCATAGCAGCATCCGCTGCTCGTTGAGGACAGAGTGATAAGTGCTTTCATGTCAGAGTCTCCAAAACATCAGAAAACTCTCCAATAACACCAGAAAAACTTGCTAGATTTGTTGATAGTCACCTTTGAGAAAAAAAGTCGCCAAGAAGAGTTGGAAAGTCGCCAGATTTAGCGAGAAAGTCAATAAAGCCTATAAAAGTATTTCCTCCAATCATCATACAGCAGCAGAGCGTCCAACCCCACCCACTGCTCCATTGACCGCCAGAGACGCTCAGCGTCCAGGGGCGGGACGAGTTTGTCGCATTATCCAATGAGCGTCTTATCCTGGCTTGTCCCGCCCTGGCCCAAAACAGCTGTTGGGAGAAGCCTCACTGAACACCGTTGAAGCTCTTGGTCTGCTACAGACTGCCAGTGTGTGATGGGAAATCACGTTGGAAAATAACAGCATCTGCAATAAACAGCTGGTTACAGGATGTCATAGTTGTAAAATTGAACGCATTCAAGTGCAGATTTGATGTAATGTAAATTATAATTTTTGTGTGAATTTAATATGACAGTTGTGACAATTTATTTGATGAAATTTTAGGGGAAGGCAAGCTTCCCTTGTTGTCTCAGAGCAATCGCCCCTGATGTGTATATATATATATATATATATATATATACACATATGGATATGCTGTTGTAGACAATTGTCAGATTCAACCTGCCTGGCCATTCCATTCCATTCTACTTCTGCCTCACAGAACTTCTGCTGCTTACTTGTGTTGTGTGTTTTTTTCCCGCAATGTGTAATATAACATGCCACAGCAAACAAGATAATGCTAATGACAACACTGTCATGTTGTTTTGCAAATTTGACTGTAATATTGACTAAATAAAGAGCAGTAATGATTTAGTCTCACATCAGTGGCAGTCGGTCCAAAAAATTGAGGCGCATTTCACCTTGTTACAGCACACCTGACCGCTGCTTTCATGTCTACAGTCACAGAGTTATTAAGAAGCAAAATATAGCTTATAGATTTTAATCAGGGTCCTACCCTGTTTTATTCTGAACTGAGAATGTTGCACATGTTGTACATGTATCATCAAGTCTGTATTTACATTAATTATGGTTATAAAAGATAGTCCACCAATGTTTAACTGGGATTTTGATGTTTTTAAAAATGCAAACAATAAATGGAACAGAGTCCAGCAGAAAAAAGGTACAGCACTACTTGAACACCCTTTGTGCTCTAAAAAAAAGAGGAACATTTTTCCCCTATACGTGCATGCATCAAATTTGGTTTGCTAAATCCTGGGGCCAAGAGTGTGTGCCCAAAATTTGGGGCCAGGTGCTCTGGGGCCCGAACTGTAGCCCTTTAAAATTTGACAAAATTCATGCAAATTTGGGGTGAGCATAACTGTACAAAATACAAAAAATAAAATTACTGAAGCAACATGGGTCCCAAATATTGTTACCAAGTTCCACCCCATGCTGACTTTGCCCAATTAGGTCCCTTGTGGGGCACATAGAGTAGGCCCACATGGGCTTCCCATGTGGGGCACATGTTACAGAACCCACATGGGGCCCACACAACTTTTTTACTTCCAGTCCATTCCCACTTAGCCCACTCATAGCCCATACAGTCAGCCCAAATGGGTTTCCTATGTGGGGCACATGTTACTGAAACCACATGGGTGCCAGATAATGTTACCCAGTTCCACCCCATTGCCACTCTGCCCACTCTTATCCCTTACAGGGCCCACACGGTCAGCCCACATGGGCTTCCATGTTGAAGGAACCATATGGGGCCTAAGAAATGATACCTAGTTCCACCCCATGCCCACTTATATCCCATATGGGGCCCTTAGAGTTAGCCCACATGGGCTTTCCATGTAGGGTCAGGATCATGTTAGGTAACCCATATGGGGCCCACATAACTCGCCTACTTCCATCCCATGCCCACTTTGCCCACTCATTCAGTTCAGTTCAGTTCAGCTTTATTGTCCCTCGAGGGGAAATTTGGTTTGCAGTGACAGTAACAAAAAAAATAACTAACACAACAACCATAAATAGATAAATAAACAGTGACATACAACACAACCAGACTTGATAAGAACAATCTCAATCCGAAAATAAGAAATGTTGTTTTTAGGGGTTGTACAGGTTAACTGTATTGATTGCACGTGGGACAAAAGAAAATTTGAACCTGTTTGTTCGTGCTCGAGGTAGCCTAAATCTCCGTCCAGATGGCAGGGGAATGAATTCCTCCAAAAGTGGATGATCAGTGCTAGACAAGATTGATCGTGCTTTTTTAAAGGTAAGCCTGTCAAAGATCTCTGAGAGAGAACGCTGCTGCATGCCAAATACCTTTCTGGCTTCTTTCACGATTTTTTGCAGACGATTTTTGTTCTTTATTGACAAGTTTCCATAAAACGAAAGTAAGCAAAACGTTAAAATGGACTCAATAAAAGCTTTATAAAATAAAACCATTAAAATCTTGTCAACATTAAAAGAATTTAGTCTGTGCAGAAAGTATAATCTCTGCAGGCCCTTTTTGCAGATTGTTGATGTGTTGAGATCATGTGTCAGGTTTTTATCTATCACTGTCCCCAAGTACTTGTAGGATGCAACCATCTCCACAGCTATACTCTTGATCAAAGTTGGGCAAGCTGGTTGTGATATTTTTCTAAAATCAATGACCATGTCCTTAGTTTTCTGAACATTTAACTTGAGGAAATGGCTGACACATCACTCCACAAAGTCCATCGCAACTGGCCCATGGTCAACCTCTCCATCCTGGAGCAGACTGACTAAGACTGTGTCGTCCGCAAATTTCAAGAAGTGCCATGTCATTGTAGTGACTTCTGCAGTCATTGGTATATACAATAAATAGTAATGGGGACAGGACACACCCCTGTGGTGAGCCTATAGACCCTGGCTGTGTCTCAAATGGCGCACTTGCACACTTCAAGCACTATGTTTTAGGGCATAGTGCGTTCACACTGAAGAACAAGCGAAAACTCAGTGCTCTGAAAGTACCCGGATGGTGCACTCATAACGGACAAAAAATCCAGTGTGAGATGATGGACACTACTCACACTAAACGGACGCCATTTTGCCTACGTAGCGGAAGGGGAGGGACTTTTTGCCCAGTTTTCAGATGTCAATAATGGCGGCCAGCAGCGACATGCAAGCGGTGGAGGCTGAGGCAACTGCTTCGTATAAATGTAAGTAACTATAATGAAATTGTTTTACTATTGTGTACAACGGTATGTTGTATACCTCTCTCCCTCTCTGACAAAAGTAATGATTTACTTGTTCGCGTTTGCTATCTTAGCGTCTCAGTAGAGTTAGCACACCGTAATGTTAGCTGTTGTTTCTTAGCTGGTTAAGCGGTTTTTGATAACATTAGGTGATGCATATTGTAAACGTTCAATGTTGTAGTGTATGTATCAGTGATGCGCGGGTCGACCCGTGACCCGCGGATATCCGCGGTTTATCCGCGGGTCGGGCGGGTTCGGGTTCAATATTTTAAAAATATTGCGGGTGCGGGCGGAGCGGGTCATAAAGAGAAAACACATATTTCTCACTTAGGAACTTTCACTTGCCTATTTATGATAATCCATTTTTTATGTGAAAGAAGAAGAAGACAAACTTTAAAATAAAACTGTTATTAATATCGCTATGTGACTACTTTTGTGCGGACTCTGGCTTACTCTATCTGCTTTGTTTTGAATCTCCATGGCAACGGGAGACAGTTGAAGCTTGATTAAACGATTGTCACAACGAAATCAAAATTAGGTCGTGCTGGCGAATTCAGCATTGTGTTGTAGTATTATTGTATTTACTTGGTTATCCTAGGTCTTGTTTTTAACGTAGTCGAGGTATCTCGGATGTTGCAGGGACAGATGAGGACACCAGGGCCGTCATTTTGTGGCGGATGGCCAATGTGGGTCTTTTCACTGGGAAGCGCAACGCCAGTACGGACGCCTACAGGTTTGTATACATGTATAACAGTAACGTTACCAAATTGTTTACGGTAAGTGTTGAATTAATGTGGGCATGAGAGTTAGTAAGCTTTTTGGTTCTTGTAATTTGTGACTACATCATTTTCATAATGCAGTATTTTTGTTCTACAAAGTACTCATAATCATATAGCCTACATCAGGGGGTCTCCAATATTTTTCACCAGAGAATAGTGAAACTGGGATAATTATCTACCATACCAGACAAGATGTTAGAGTAACTTTTTGATGTTGACAGATTTATTACCTTATGACCATGTCATCATATGTATTTACATTTCTCTTGACCCTTTAGAGAGCTTCTCTTAAGCAGAAGGGGATCTATGGGTTGCTCCTGTTGGATACCCCTGGCCTACATGATGTATGCATTCATATCAACTGCCAATTTGTGTTCACCAGTGTCTTCTTAAAAGAGAGAGGCCTTGAGGGGAGGGTGGAGCCAAAGGCGGTGAAGAAGAGGTGGGAGAATTTGGTGGCCAAATACAAGGTGAGATATTTTCATGAGGTGAGATTTTTGCCCAGGTACAGTAAAATAGTATGGCTATGTAAACAACTGGTTGAGCATGTTTATATGATCACAATAATAACCGGATATAACTGGTCACTAATAATCCTTTTGTATTGGTTTACATTCATTTTACTTTCATATAGGGAACTGATAATTAAAACCACAGGTTTACATGGAAAGAATAGTAAGGGAGGGGAGGTTGTATAGGGAGATGAGGGAGAGGAAGGAGAGGGAAATGTTTAAAAGTGTTTACATTTCTAGGTAATCAGAATGTGTAACAACAATAGTCTTATAGTGATTGTTTCTTTTGGTGTGCATGTGAATACACTGAGTCATGTCTGGATATTACAGGTGCTAGTCATATCATTACAATATTGTGGAAAAGTTCTTTAATTTCATTTATTCAATGTAAAATCTGAAACTCGTACATTATATAGATTCATTAGACCGTAAGTGAAATATTTCCAGCCATTATTCATGTTAATTTGTGAAATTAAAGAACTTTACCACAATATTTAAATTATATGACCAGCAACTGTAGTGCATGTTATTTTTGGCTGTCTTTCACAGGACCTTAAGCGTCCCCGCACTGGGGTGAGCACGGAGGGGGGTGGGGTGACTGCCGCCTCTTGGAAATGGTTTACCCTTATGGATGAGGCAATAGGGAGCAGGCCGTCTGTGACCCCTCCTGCTCTCTTTGCCTCATCCAGCCGGGAGGTGGCAGTGACCCCACCCCCCCCTTCTGTGGAGAGGGAGACTACCTCCACTTTGTCAACCCCCAAGAGACGGCGGGTAGGCAATGTGGAGGACATTTTAAACTCGCTTAAAGAGAGCAACAAGCAGCAGGAGGCAGCCATGGAAGAGATGGAGAGAGAGCAGCAGAGGAGAGATGAGGCCAGGGAGAAAGAAATGAGAGAGGCTGCAGAACGGGAGGAGAGGCGCTTTCAGCTCATGATGGAGAGGGACGAAAGGAGGCACAGGGAGATGGTGGAAAGGGAGGAGAGAATGTATAGGGAGATGAGGGAGAGGGAAGAGAGGAGAGACAGGGAGGCGGCTCAAAGAGAGGAGCGCCTCATGGCAATCATTGAGAAAATGAGTAAAAGCTAAGTGAGAGGTGTTGAGTGATTCTGTTAATTGTAATTATATTTGAGTTATATTATTTGTATTTTATTGAGTTATATTAGAAATAAAGAATTACATTAAGAAATTTACATCTTATATCTTTCTTCTGTTTGTTAATTCTGTTTACTCACTCATGGTTTTTTTTATAGGGAGCTTGGTTACACCAGACATTCATTCATTTAGCTCTGCGCCTCTCGGTGTTGAATGAATGAAGACAGTAGCTGGGTCTATTTTTACATTTATGCATTTAGCGAACGCTTTTATCCAAAGTAACTGACATTGTCAACACTTGAAAGGTAAAAATGTAACACACACACACACAATTTTTGTCAAAGCCAAATTATTTATTATTATTTAAATGAAGTTAGTCACGATATGGGTAATTTAAATGTAATCGTGATCAGGGGTGTAACATGCCATTGCCATCCTCTGTCTGTTGTCAGTCCCAGAGGCGGTTCCTGGGGGTGCTGGTGCTGGTCCTGGTGCGGGTTGGTCCCTTGCTGCTCTCCCAACATCGACATCAGCATCTGGCTCCAGGAGGTCCCCGTTGCTCACACAGATGTTGTGGAGAACAGTACAGCACACAATGACCTCCGGCACGTACTTCACCTCCACCTCCAGAGCCTTGAGGAAAATGGACCGCCATCTCGTTTTCAGGACCCCAAAAGACCTCTCGACCACACACCTCGCCCTTGACAGGTAGCAGTTGTATTTTGCTTGGAGGTGGTTTCTCACAGGCTGTCTGAAGGGTGTCATGAGGCAGATGGGGCGTGACAGGCAGGGGTAGCCACCATCTCCAATGATGCAGTATCCTGCGGGGGGGTATGACTGCTCATAGTAGATGGGGCTATTTTGTAGGACTCGGGCGTCGTGGACTGATCCACAATATCCCACAAACACGTCCAGAAATCTTCCACCGTCATCACAGATGTTCTGCAGCTGGACGGAGTGAAATAGCTTCCTGTTAAAGTAACAGGCAGCTTCCTCTGCAGGGGGCTTCACGCGGATGTGGCATCCGTCAATCGCTCCTACCACCCTGTTAAAGGCAGCAGATCCGGCTAGGCGTGCAAAGCGGGCACCCAAGCGAGGGAGTTCCTCCGCGGTGGGATGGCGGACCACGTCATAGAGGAGAGCAGCGATCTTCGCACTCACCCTGTGCACTGCCCGGTGGATGGTTGCCCGGGGCATATCAAAAGCCCGGGCAACGACGCGGTAAGAAGTGGCGCTGGCCAGCCAGAAAAGAAATACCAAGGTGTCGATCTCCGGGCCCCAACCATGGTAGCATTCCCTCCCCAGCACAGCCATTAGGGCATTGAAGGACTCCCTGGTGAGACGGAAGTCGACCCGCAGGTCACTGTGGCCGTCGAAATATCGTGCCAGCAGTGGTACTGACACATTCAGCTGGCAGTACTGCCTGGGGTTGGGACGCCGCTGTGAAGTAACAAGAGAATTTTTATTTTAATAAAACATACGAAAGTTTGCTGCATCCCTGTGTTTTAGCCTCTTCTTTACTTTTTTATTAGATTGCTCTTACTATGATATACTGTAACTATGATGATTTTCTAACTATAATTGGTTATCTTTTGTCAAATACTTAATGTGTAAACATCAGACTACAATAGATATGAAACAATACATTAATTTAGTCAATATATATATTTCTGCGTATCAAAAGCTATTTTACTGGTGTGAATTGCACTTTAATACTAATGGGTATGGGAGAGACATGCACACACACGAATACCGGAATGTATGCTGATGGTGCTTTTAATTATGAAGTGTGTAGCATGAGGTTTAGTTCTCACGGTACAGTGTTACACAAATGTGGGCAACAAAAGGCATTTAATTGCAATAAGTATGGTGATATGCAAAAACGTATATGAACTTTATTTTGACTAGTGCATGTATTGATAAAACTTTGTACAAACGTCGTTGGACACACTGCCTGAAAAGGTAAGCCTAAAACCGGCGCTACGCTGGTCATACATAAATAAACAATTAAAATAACGTAGGTTACGTACCATCTCAGCTTCCGCCAATAGGAGGAGGATCCTACGATCACGTTGGATTCGGCGTAGCCTCAACTTGGGTAACGGGGTAAATAAAGGCAAGCAAAAGCAGGAGGAAATCCATTGTAATGTAAACAATACCGTAGATATTTTCGCGGGTCGGAGAATCGCGATCAAATGTTAGCCCGTCACTTCCGCTAAGTGCTAAACGCCAGTGCTCCATTTGAGACAATACTTACCCACGACAGTGTGCACTACAGAGGTAAGTGCTCAGTGCGCACTCTGCACTACATTCTGGTGCACTCACGTAAGTGCTCCATTTGAGACACAGCCCCTGACTGACTGAGGCCTGCATGTTAAAAAGTCTGCAAGCTATTTCACCATACCAACATCAAGATTAAAAGTTTCTGGCATAAGATGGGTGGCTGAATAGTGTTAAAAACTGATGAAAAGTCAGCAAATAAAAGTCTAGCATGAGTTCTCGTACCCTCAAGATGCTTGTAAAGAAAGTGAAATAGAGTGGTGGTAGCGTCCTCCACTCCTCTATTTGGCCGATAAGCAAATTGCATTGGGTCAAGCAAGTCCTGCACCTCAGTCATGAGGAATTTCTTGACCAGTCGCTCCAGACACTTCATTACCAATGAAGTAAGAGCTACTGGTCTAAAGTCATTCAGCTCTTTAGGTGATGCACTCTTGGCCACAGGTACGACAATGGACTCCTTCCACAGTACTGGGACCTTGCACAGAGTAAGAGATTAATTAAAAAGCCTATCATCATATCCCATATGGGGCCCTTAGAGTTGGCCTACATGGGCTTTCCATGTAGGGCTCATGTTATGTGGGCCCCATGTGGGTTACCTAAGTCGCCTACTTCCATCCCATGCCCATTTTGCCCGCTCATATCCCATATGGGGCCCAGACAATTTGCCCAGTTCAAGCCCCTGCCCAGTTGGTACCAGCTGCCCCTTTGTAACCCATATGGGGCCCACATGCACATGTTGGCTGGGGCATTGCCGGCAATAAGTCAGACTTGTTTCCAGTGAGGGTTGGACTCCGCCAGGGCTACCCTTTGTCACCGATCCTGTTCATAATTTTTATGGACAGGATTTCTAGGCGCAGTCAAGGCTTTGAGGGGGTCCGGTTTGGTGACCTCAGGATTGGGTCACTGCTTTTTGCAGATGATGTGGTCCTGTTGGCTTCATCAGACCGTGACCTCCAACTCTCACTGGATCGATTCGCCACCGAGTGTGAAGCGGCCGGGATGAGAATCAGCACCTCCAAATCCGAGTCCATGGTTCTCAACCGGAAAAGGGTGGAGTGCCCTCTCCAGGGGATGAGATTCTTCCCCAAGTGAAAGAGTTCAAGTACCTCTGGGTCTTGTTCACAAGTGAGGGAAGGATGGAGTGTGAGATCAAGTTCATGAGGGACATCACATAGTCATAAATCTCTTCCCTCAGTGCAAAAAGTGTACCCCCACTTAGTAGGCTTGGTCAGGAGGCATTATCTTTGATGGTACCATTCGTTCATCAGTTTAAATGTGCTGACCTGGAATTGCATAATTCAACAATGTGCTTTATCTTGCCAAGATGGTCGTAGTCAGGTGTCCCCCTCTTGGCATCATTCGTCAGGTTTGATGTCACTTATGTGCAGAGCTTGGCAAATGGTGAGGAACTGTTCTGTGACATGACAGAGAAGGAGAATAGAGAAATTCACCAGTATAAGGCAGTTCACTAAGCCCACCGAAACACCATAGCAATGAAGATGTCCTCTTCTGTCGTAAACACTAAATACAATTAATAATTAATATGAAAAGTATTATTATAAAATAGTACAATGAAATAAAAAGAATCATACACAATGAACAAAAATTGTTTTTTTTAAATAGTCAAATATTTGTAAGTAATGCATATGTACAAAATATATAGATGAGACCCTAAAGGACAATAGCATAGCATCGGACCATATAGCCGTCATAAAATCAGAAGATATCTCTCAATTAAACATTTAGAACAAGATCCATATTAACCCACATGATAAATAGATCAAATCTATTTTGTTAAGGTAATAATATTACTTACAATAACGACATGGTAATTAGAAGGAAGGGTCATTCCATCACTCTGTAGTGTGTGAATGTACATTGGTGCAAAGTCTGAGAGACACTGAGATGAATAGTCATTTAACAGGTTATTACACCGGATGGCAGAATCATCCATAATTTGTTGCACTGTTAGCTATATTTCCTCCGATTTTTTTTTTATACCAGAGAGTCTGTGTTGATACTCCAACTGTGTCAGAGTTGTTGAAAATTGCTTGGTTAATCTTAGAAAATGATTGTTGTCATGGTTAAAAGAATCCAATGTTGACTGTTGAAAGGAAATGCAATGCAGGAAGCAATGCCCTGTCATAAAACCCAGAGTCATATTTAAACATTATATATATGCTCTGAAAGAATAATCTTGAAGTCCCTTTGTGTCGGGCTCTCAGTCAGTGTGACTTTTATTTTAAGTGACATTACTGATCTATGCAAATCCATGCTAAAAAAAAATCCTTGACACACAGTCACTGTAATGAAAACAAAAAAATATACAATACCTGACAAGCGTTTGGACATGCCGATGCAGTCTAAACTCTTGACTTGTTCTGTAAAATCATGCTATCTGGATACTTACAGTATAGGGGCGGCTGTGGCTCAGGAGGTAGAGCGGTCGTCCACCAATCAGATGATTGGCTCCTCCAGTCCACATGTAGATCAGGCGGGGAGTTCCGGTCCTCTGAAATTAGGTCAACACGGAAGTAACTTAGAACTGCATTCTATCAAAAGGCCACCAGGGGGCGATCGTTTTGATGTCAAAAGGACTTCCATCTCTATACAAGTCAATGGAGAATTCACCAAATATAAGTAGAATCCGTGTTTTTTTTCTCCCAGCATGCACCTGAAATTTTCAAGATGGCACTGCCCAGATCCAAAACTATTGGCTTCCGAGCAGCAGTCCACAAACCAATGGGTGACATCATGGATGTTACGTCCATTTCTACAGTCTATTATGTTGATGTGTCCTTGGGCAAGATACTTAACCCCAAATTGCTCCTGTTGCTGTGCCAACAGTGTATGAATGAGAATGAATGGTTAGTTTCCTCCTGATGAGCAGGTTGGCACCCTGTGTGGTAGCTCCTGTCATCAGTGTATGAATGTGTGTGAATGGGTGAATGACATGTAGTGTAAAAGCGCTTTGAGTGGTCATAATGACTAGAAAAGCACTTTATAAGTACAGTCCATTTACCATTTATTTTTTGTCTTCATTCAGAGCAGAGGAGACATGGTTTACAGAGCATGCATGCTGCAGAAGATTAAAAATAGTAAACAAAACATGTCAATCTTAGGAAGTTTAGTTGGACTAGTAATAAATGAAAAGAGGCAACAGCAGACTCTGTTTATATTTCTATACATTTTATTTCTCATTATTGCTAATGAGAGATTGAAGCTTTTTTTCTTCTGTGCTGTAATATCTGAGCTTCCTAGTGTAAATATAAATGTTGCAAACTTTGAATAAAAGCTTGAAGTCATTTTCCTTGTTTGTCTTGTCAAACCATGCCACCCACTGCTCTGGCTTTGAAAAGGTTTTCCTTTGTCTCTGTTGCTCCATTATCTATAAAATAACAGTTGAATGAACAAATGTTGCTCTTTAATTTGGTATCATAAATCCCTTGGTTCATGATCAGCTTATCACAGGAATACACGCAGAATTTATTTTGCCCAATAGAGGCATTATGCCATTAATTACCAAAACAATCTACCAACAGACTGGGATGGCGGTTGGTCACATAGACCTACGGAAGGTTGACAAGTGTACACACACACGTGAAGACGCAAACACACACACACACACATACAAATGTGTACAGAGACTTTGTTCTCCTAACAACAAAGTTTGGAGATGCAGCTCGTTTCACACTGGCTGATACGAGAAAAGTGTTCATGAATGGAGCTTCAAAGACAAATAATTCAAATGGTGTTTTGTTTCTCAGCATCTCCCAGATGCTCATGTTTTTCTGGGTAGATATCAAAGACTTCTCTTTATTCTGCCACTTGAAAGGGAAAGACAAAATTTAGAAGAAAGACAAATATATCCATAAAAAAAAGAAAAAAAAATCCATGAAAAAGTTACTTCATTATGGACGTCCAATCTGAAAAAAAATGCTGCACTGTTCTAACTTTGAACAAGTATCTGATTACCTGGCAACTGATAGTTTACACACAATAAACTGAATTATTGAATTTAGTTGTAAAGAGAAATTGTTCATGATAAACTATTTTGAAATCCACACTCCATTTTTAATCCTGTGAAGAGGCGAGTGCCAACACTGCCATGCTCTCATAATGAAGAGGGATTAGTTTGTATTCCACTGCACTGAGACTGAATAATTAGCATACAGTTTGTATTCTAAAAAACACATAGCCCCCCTGATAGAAGCCATTTTCATCTGAGAGGTAAAACAGGTATTATGCTACAGCTATTCTATTTCTACTGCACGCACAATCCCACTGCAATAATTTTTTTATCAAGTAGAATAATACAGCATAATCATACACATAGTCTCAGCTATGACTTTTTGCTGTTTATTTCAAAAGGGAAAAAAATCAACTGCGCAATGAGTGGCTTTACATCAAGTCAGCTCTGTCACTTTATTTTTTGCATCTTGACATTTTAAACAAGTAGGTTAGTCCACTTTTCATTCATAATATATGTTTATTCTCATTACAACTATACACAATTCATTATTTACTGCACTGTCACTTTAACAAATGAGATGGACTCACCATGAGTAAATTGCATAGAAACTGATCATGTCGTGGTCGCAAAACTCAGCAATAAGTTTGGATGCAATGTCTTTTTCAATTGAGAGCAGGGCAAGCCTGCACAGTCTGTCCTGTGACATGGAGGTATGCAAATACTTTTTTATTAGTTTCAACTTTGAAAAGCTTCGCTCACGCGATGCCACCGTTACTGGAAAAATCAATAGGATCCTGAACGCAATCTCACAGTTAGGGAAAGTTCAATCAATCAATCAATCTTTATTCATATAGCGCCAAATCACAACAAAGTCATCTCAAGGCACTTGAGCAGGTCTAAACCGTACTCTGCAGGTTTAACTTTAAAGAGACCCAACATTCCCACATGAGCAAGCACATGGCAACAGTGGCAAGAAAAAACTCCCTTTTAACGGGAAGAAATCTCAGACAGAACCAGACTCAAAGTGGGTGGCCAGTTGGGGTAAAGAGGAGAGAGAGTTCCTTCAATCCCTTCGAGGTAACTTTAGTTGTTCGATTCTGACGTGCTCAGAGCATCACTCAGTCTTGTGCACTGTCTTTGCAGGTCAGTCTTCTCCATTTCACACAGTTTGGTCAGATCATAAAGAAATCCAAACATGTTGCCAACCTCCTGCATTTGTTTAAAATGGGTATGGAGAGAAGTGAGTGCCTGGTCCACTATTACATTAAAATAGTCTGTTATACACACCTGCTCTGGGTCTGGAGTATATTCATTTTCATCACGATTGCGTTTCACTTGCCGTGTTGCTTTTATTACAAGTTCTGTGTCCGTATCAGAAGCAATCTCTGTTGCAGTAGCTTTTGCAGACACAAATCCAGTGTCTCTGTATTTTTGCATGAAGTAAATTAATCCATCTAGCTGAGTTAAGGCCGTCAAGCTGCCTGTCCTTTGACTGGGGTGTCTTACTGACGGTGTTTATGGCAAATGTGACCATGACAGAGACAGACATAATCATATATAACTAATGTGTTTATTAAAGAAAATAATAATAACAATAATAATTTAAAAAAACAAAAAAAAAACATTGCGATTGCAGGTGCGAGGCCCCCTAGTGGCGCGAGGCACTGTGCGGTTGCAGAGTCCATGCAAGTAATTAAATACTTTCAAACCAAATTAATCAGCGAAAACAGACAAGAAGTCAGTCCAATTCAGCTTCCAAAGGTGTTTTATATTCACATAATCCTCTAATCCCCAGTGTGACAGATATGAGTACATGTGTGAGTGCGTGTGTGAAGGAGTCCCCAAAGTTGAATGCTCCAAGACAGTTCAGTCCATACCGGTAAAAAATCCATTCCGGTTATCCCACAAACCCAACAAAAAATCAGTCCAACCCAATGTTCATTCAATATACCCAAAAAATCAAAGAAAACAGCTTGTGTGCTGACAGATCAATGACGGTATGTACAACATTCACACCGGGTACTCACGGTACCGTGAACGGTCAGTTAGTCGGGATAGTCAGGTTTGTTAGGCGGCGTCGGCCTGAACTCCGCCGAGACCGGCAACTCCAGGGAAAATTTCTGGTTTGGAAATAATCCACTGGCTCTGTCTGACCCAGACCCTAACCTTGACCCAGACCCTAACCCTGCTGCTCCCCACTCGCGGGTACAACGACATGGATTCACACACGATCAGGCCCGAGGGTACGCTCTTATACACACAGGTCGTTTGTTGTTTTTTACTGGCATTTTCTTTCGTCTATATCTAAAACTTCCCGTTCTTGAGTTTCAGTGTTGGCGGGTTATTTCTGATTGGCTGATTGGTAGATTGAGGGTGTGGACTGTGGGTAACATGATAGGATGAACTTTCTAAAAGGACAAGTGATGCAAAAAGTTGCCACAAATTCCACAAGATAAAGCAACCTTTCTTTGATTCAGAGGAGTGGAGGTGAGTGCAGACACCCAAGAAGTGTACCTCTACGAACTGACCTTTTGCCTAGTTAGGGTCTGACACTATGACATTGACCTAAGTTAAATACTGTGACAAAATGGATTTTAAACAAACCATTTTTAACTAAATTATAGCCTAAACCTAAAGCTTAATGAGATTTAGGGTCATTTGAACTTGACAACATCTAGCAAATATATATAAATCATGTCATGATGTCTGTCATAAAAAACCCTAAAGAATTTTGATATATGTGCAATAGTCTATTAAAAAGATCACTGTTTTAAAAAGAACTTACAGTTATGATTGATGAAGTGAACCTGGTGGTGCTGCTCATCAAACAAAGTTTTATATTAAAGCCAAATGTAGATTTGTCCACATTGAGTTGGTCAGTTTGTATTTATTTGCCCCAAATGAGGACAAATAAACAACTATTTTCAACTCCAAGATGCACATTTACACTGCTCCAGTAAATTTGTGTCTTGTGTTTTTGCATTGACTTCACTTTAGTTTAGTTTGCACAAGTTAAAATGTACACATAAAAATACAGAGTGCTGGGAAATGCAGAAGAAATGAATGGGCTTATTTAAAGCCTCCACCTAAAAAATGTTCAAATTTCACAATATTACAGAAAATAATATGACCACATAAAAGTGAGAACAAACCAAATAATTACATACAGCTTTCCATTCTGTCTGAACACACAATAATGATAAACATATAATATTGAACAGTTTATAGTTAAGTCACATAAGCACATAGCAAACAATTCAGCAAATAATAGAAATAGGAATAGAAAACTTTCACAAATGACATTCACCTGAAATCTGTTAACTAAATCTAGGCCTAGTCATAATGTTCCTTGGTGAATCTTGTCTTAATGTGTCAGAGGTAAGAAGGTGAAGAACATTTTTATGACCAGAAAAAGAGCTCCACAGGAGTACAGGTGGCAGGTCGTTAAACTTCAGCAAGAGCATTAAAAGAAAGTTTGCAGCCCTCTGGTGATCCAAGTTATGACCCTCAACTTCACCCATAAAAACCCTAATTACACGCTGATGTAGTCTTCTTAATTAATACTACACACCCAGTCTATTGAACAAGAGCAGTACAAGTATTTTGAAGCATGAACTTCACAGAAATGGGAGCAGTGGTGGTCTAAAGGTTAGAGAAGCAGGCTCAACTCCAGTTCATTTATAGAGCCACAAAATATTAGGAGTGAGCGTGACCTATCGTCTTGTTCTGTCTTTGCGCAGTACTTGCTGACCTTTACTACAGAGGTTGTCCACTTTTCCACATACATATGTGGCCAGACAATGTAGGATGAATAAATAATTTCCTCTCTAAATCGGGGAATGTACAAGCTGTTAAAGAAACAGGCAAACTGTCTTTGGTTGTGCATGTATCACTGATAAGAAATGTAATCTCAGTGTTGAGTGATACAGATACAGTACATTGGACTATACTGAAGACTACAACAAGATACTGCAAGACCAACTCTATGAAATACATATACGTGTAATGACAAACTTCACTGACTGAGGACAGCTGGTAAAGAAAGGGGGAGAACTCAAACAATGGTGAAAGTGCAAGGTTATATTTCACAGTACTACTCTAATTGAATAAGGTCCTCTGCTACTGGTTAAAGACATAATGTGAAACATTTCAAATTACTCTCAGAATCAATGGCGAGCACCTCCAAAACAAGGTTTCGGTGGATGTCCAGACATACCAGCTCATGTCATACCAACAGTCAGTGGTGGACCATGACCCCCAGCTAACCTTCACCAAGTCATTTTAGCTGCTTAAACTCAAACAGACCTTCATCACAGAGGTTATAAATCCCAAAACACTCAAATGGGTCATATTGGAAAGCACTGTGAAACAACTTGACAAAAAATGTATTGTTTTCCCACCTTCTTTGCCCTCCGATGTTCAAACTCTGTCATTCACGTGATGCAATAAATCTTATTGATAGTTCATACACAGTGGCTATTCATAGTGTTTTTCTAATTATGCATAAGAATTAAGGCATAAGACCAAGCATTGAACGTAAGAGCAAGGTTCAAACCATAGACTTGTATAGAAGAAATGGACGTAACATTGGTGACTTCATCCATTGTTTTGTGGACTGCTGCTCGGAAGCCAATAGTTTCGAATCTGGGCAGCGCCATCTTGAAAATTTCAGGTGCATGCTGGGAAAAATAAAAACATGGATTCTACTTATATGGGCATGAGGCGTAGCGAGGAGGTTGCTATGGTTGCGAGGGCTGGATCTTGAGCACATTGGTCAATCAACCTGTCAATCACGACGTAGCCACGCCCTATTGCATACCCTGCTTTATCATCAAATATAAAATCAAGGAGGCCAACATTTCACAAATGAACACCAGACTGCATTGAAGAAGGCTTTAAACTAGCGATTGAGACCATAAACACATTTTGAAAACTTTTACTGAGGTTAGAAATCAAGTGAGAAGTTGGTGAATTCTCCATTGACTTGTATAGAGACGGAAGTCCTTTAGACACAAAAATGGTCGCCCCCTGGTGGCCTTTTGATAGAATGCAGTTCTAAGTTACTTCTGCGTTGGCCTCATTTCAGAGGACCGGAACTTCCCGCCTGGTTAAAACATTAAAAATAGATAAATAAAAAGTAACACTAATAAAAACGTGTTAAAGAAATATATGGTATGTAGTGGGAAGGTTAAGGACATTAGCCATTACACTGTCCACTCATGTCATTAACTTTTTGTCAGATACACTATGTTTATTGGTTGGTGACTTCTTTGTGGAAAAGCAAGTTAGATCTTTTCACTTTGTGCTGTCCTCGCCAATGTTTTGAAAACATTTGTGAAATAGTGAGATTATAAGTACCATACTGGTCCATATAATAAGACAAAGTCTTATAGATAGAACAACAGAGGATGCCAAATATAGAGTGCTCATCTCAGTTGAGCCAACACAGTGCTGGGACCTGAAAGATAGAGAGACAGAAATAGATAGATTGTACATGCCCAAGAAAAGGGCTAACTTGAGACTGAGCTTTTAGTGGATTGGCTCAAAGTTGTGCGGGGCAGATGGCAGAGGGGTCTCAGAAAGATGAGGAACATGCTTGTTTTGGATTCCTTTCGTGGGCACTTAACTGAGCCAGTATAAACTTGAGTGTGAGCAATGAGCAGTGACCTAGTGATCATACAGGGGGATGACAAGCCAGCTACAGGTGTTGAATGAAGCCATTCAAGTTTTGCAAGAGATACACAGCATCTGGAAAAATTTAGAGGGCTGCAGTACATCTGCTCTGTAAATGATTCCTCCAATCATTGGATGCAGTTTTCCCAGAGAGTGGATTCAAGAGATGCTGTATCAAATGATGACATTGTGTGGGAGGAGCCAGTGGAAGCAGAGCATGGGAGTGATGATAGTGAAAGTGAATACAGAGGCAGAGGACCTCTGTCAGGAAGAATTCAATGTCCTGACATGACACATCTGAGGAGCCAAGCTCTACTATTTTTATTGTAATCTAGCCTGATTTGTGTCACCCTCAGGCAGACTGGCTTCAAGACTGTTCTGCAGTCAGACTGTACTTTATTGGTTAATGCAGTTATTGCATTTTTGATAGGCTACATGATTGGTATTAGAAAAATCCATAGACTACAGTTTATTTTCATTTGTGTGATATATATAAATGGCATGGAGTTTCTTTTGTTGTTTCTTTTACAAATGTGATTAATTTTTGTGTCAATTTAATCTAAAAAATATTGAAAACATTATTTTCAAGTATTCTTTTTTGTCCAAAATGTGTGTGTGTGTGTGTGTGTGTGTGTGTGTGTGTGTGTGTGTGTGTGTGTGTGTGTGTGTGTGTGTGTGTGTGTGTGTGTGGGGGGGGGGGTCTTCTTACAGTATGTTCAGTACTGGGGTCAATACGGTACTTGAAATAGTCTTAAACACTTCTACCCTGTTTTGGTTTCCCAGTTTCTGTATCCATTTCTCCTAGCTTAAAAACAAATACTATCAGAAAATATGGCACATGAGAAAAGAAACATGATAAAAGTATAATGAAATTACTGTGCGTCTCAATGGATCAAAAGAAAAACAAACAAGCCAGATTATATTCATACTATTCAAAATTGAAATACACGAAAACCAAACAAAGCAAAATGAGAAACAAACCTCCCTCAAAAAGGGGAGGGGGGGGGTACTGGGGGTCTGTCAATCAGGGGACAGAGATTGAAGTAAGTTGAAGAACACTAAAAAAGATTGCCTCATTATATAACTGATCAGAATTAGCTCTCTGAATATTTAATCTTCTCTAGCTGTAGAAAGGATTTCCCTGAGCCGCTGACTACTGGAGGAGCTTTAGTAGACTTCCAGTGAAGAAGAAGAAGAAGAAGATGGCATCTTGCCAAATTAGTGACACTGAGACAAAATATGATAACAGATAAAACTGGAGAATAAAAGTTACAGTGAACTTTAACATATTCAATTTGGTTTAATAAAAAGCAGTGGCAAACAGAGACATCTTAAAGAACTGAGAGCTGCAGCTGACCTGCAATTTCTGCAGGTTTCTGCTGTTTGTTCAGATATGTGTAAAAAAAACATGTCTTCTCCATGCAAACAGAAAGCACACCTGTACCAGACGACCTGAGAAATGTGGATGGTTCCTAACATAGCAGCAGATCACTAATGTATTGTATTGTAAATCATTCAGTGCTTTATAAACCAATAGTATTTTAAAATAATTTCTTTCACAAACAGGAAGTCAGTGTAAAAACCTGAGAACTGGAGTGATATGATCCACTTTCTTGGTCTTAGTGAGGACTCAGGCACTTGTCTGATCAGTATTTTTCTGGAGACCCTGTTACAGTAGTGGAGTCCATTAAAGATATATGCATGGAGAAGCTGAGACATATAAGTCCTTTAATTCTTGATGTATTCTTCAGGTTAGATTAGACTGACTGTGGAAATTCAGGTCTGAGTCCATCACTACACCAGTTTGTTGTTTTTACAGTGTTATTTTCTCGATTGCTTACACACTATAACTGTGCCTTTAACTAAACAGCAAAAACCATTTCACCATGTACCAAAAGACAGACATATTTCTTATAACTAAACACTATTTCCACACATGATTCAAATTTCTTGTACTTTTGGTTTAAAAAAAACAAACTCTTCACACAAATCCTTTAATTGATCACTGTCTGCACCATGTGTTCAGTTAGAAAGTACAGGCATTCAATATCATTAGCTCAAGTCATCAAATCTGCAACTCAATTAAGACACTGTTCCCCAGGTGGAAACACTAAGAGTCAAAATGATTCACATGTGAATCAGAATCTGAGGACAGATAGATACAAGGGCCATGGGTAAGTTTTTGTTGTTGTTTTTTTTCCCTTCCTTTCCGTGCAAAGTTAGTTGACCACATCTTTGTCCACTGTATATGTGACACAAGGAGACAAAGCTGGACCAGCACATAGACTTAAGGCTCAAAAAATGTGGGTTTATTGAGACAGGTGGGAGGGTAGCAGGACTGCAGGCAGAGGGTGGCTGTAGCTGGGAGACACAGGAGGCCAGGTAAAGGCAGACAGGTGATGAGGTGGGGTCCAGGATAGGAGCGGGTCCAGGATAGGAGCGGGTCCAGGATAGGAGCGGGTCCAGGATAGGAAACACGTACAGGGCAGGAGGTCATGGGGATAACGGCAAAGATCTGGTGATGAGTGAATGGAGAGCCGGTGTTTTATTGCAGAGTGGTGATGATGAGATGAGCCTCAGGTGTGTGCCCTGCAGCAGCTGCCCATGATTGGGACCCACCCCTAGGGAGGAGAAACACAGGGAAGGGAGAGGAAAGCAGGCACCGAAAGGAATGTCACAGTATATCAATGAGTGCAGCCAAATGTGAGCTGTTTCATAGTGGTAGCCTACAGCACAAACATGTATTGTAGCTGTTTGCTCTGTTGTACCGTACGCTGTATGAAGTGCACTGTATTCCTGACAATACCATATCATGTTACTGTAATGTAGAGTTACTGTATGGTATGCTCTCATCAGTTCTTCTGTGTTTTGCAGAACTGAGAGTCATGAGGCCACTTGACACTCAGTCTTGAAAATAACCACCATCTCAAAGGGAAGAGAGCATCTTTGCCTTAAAATCTAAGGGCTCTGTTGGCCTGGAAGCTGTGTTTGGGCAGGGAGAGTAGTCACTAAGAGGCAGGGATGCAGCATGCAGAGCAGGTCATTTTCATTGTGCAGATGAAACGCTCCTGGTTTTGGCTTTTGCAGGTATTTTGGTCAACAATAAGTTGACATTAAAATATTGGTTTACTGATTCCACTGGAACCAGGGGCAAACTGCTGACCCTAGGAAATGCTCCCAAGACATACTCTTTGCCCACTTTCTCTGTCACACTAAGGAAAACAACAGGTTGGTCTCCTGTTGAGATCAAGCCTTTCAGCTAGAGGATGTTCATACCAGCTGTGCCAATGATGTGCACCGGTACTTACAACTTCTGAACAAGTTGGTTTGCAATAGAGATGCACCAATTGATCGGACATCAACCCGAAAAGAGCCTGTTGTTAGCTGATCGGCCATGACCAATTACCATCTGGGATCAGACTCATAAATCCCATTTGGTCAAATTGTCCACACATAGCTGCACTGTAGTTCACATTGTGCACACAGCAGCAGCTGCAGCACAGATAGTGTAGCCTCACACACACAACATGCACAACACTCATGTCTCACACATAACGTGACACCCACAGCCACAAACACACAATATGTCAGTGTGGAAATTCTTGAGAGTGAGTAAAGAAGACACAAAGCTCATAATAAGTCCAAAGTAAGCTGTGGAGGACCTCCACATATTATTTGGAACTATTAACTTATTCTGACAAAATTTTCAAGAGAAAAAAAAAAGTTAAATACATACAATTAAATTTAAATATATCATTAAAGTAAAAAAAAAAGCACATGTTTGTGTACGCTAGCAATTATATATCCAACAAAAATTAGGAATTCTTATAAAGGAACACATTTGGAATTGGCAAAGAAAATTGCAATTGGTGCATGTTTAGATGGAAAGCAAATTGGAGACAAATGCTGCTCCATTCCAACATAAACCAAATCTAACTCCATGAAAGTAAGTCAACAAAAACCTTGCCTGGTACTCCCAAAAATTCAGTGCTAAATCCTCAGAGGCACATCTCTTCTGAAAAGTATTTAAGTTTCAGCATTTACAAACCATATGGAATGGTCACACACTGTCCAATTCAACCGTATGAGCCTCTCTTTGTCCCACTAAGGCTTGGTTTAACCTTACCTAATCAGATTTAGACACCAGATGAGTTTCCCACACGCTATCAGAAAGCGGAAGATTTAAAAAAAAAAAATTAAATGGGATGCTCTTCTGAAAGGTTTAGAAATCCATATGTACTCAGTCAGTTCCACTCGCACACATTATTGCTCAATGCTCTGGCAACACACTGTTCCATAATTAGTGGGTAAATATGCAGAAATAAGTCAAGGACAAATTAATAATGCTACATTAACACCTCACTCACTTCTACTGCTGCTTATTTAAAAAAAGTGCAATCAGGGAAATATATGCTAACAGGCCTATACACCAACAAGCCTGTATAATTTTGTTTTTAAGCAAATTTCAAGGTTACCCACTGCGTAACTGATGAGCAGCTGAGATGTTCAGAGATGAAACCTGAAGCTGCATATCGTATTAACACCTCAGTCACTAGAACTGCTTCTCATCTAAAGGTACAGTCAATAGTATTTACGCAAACACCACCTCCACCCCTAATGTTTTTTCAAGGTTATTCATTGGGTGACTAATAAGCCTACAGTGGTTCAGAAATAATGAGCTGGAACCAATCAAAATTAGTGCAAACATGATTTCCCTCTACAACCATTTCCAAGTTTACCACCCACTAAGTAACTGATACAATAGAAAATAACACATGAAGACATGTATTGATTAATGTTAAGTGTCAGTTGGTAAGGTTGATGATAGGAAGTAATCATCTCCACCAGGTGCTAATTGACTCAAGCTACTAGTCAAAGCTATTTATGTCTGTGTTTCATTCAGCATACAGTATAACACTATCTGTAAAATGTGAGTGAGTAATGTTAAATCAAAATCATTACTATGTGCGTACCATCAATATCAATGTTTATGTGGCAAACACGAGCTACATCGCAGGTTGCATATTGAAGTGTTAAGAATTAAAACATTTTAGGTAAATAAAAAATGTAAGTCTACCAAAAATGTGAAAGTGAACAACATAACCCCTTGTTGATATTTTATTATTAGTAGTAGTATGTGCAGAGATCTGGAACCAAACGACATAGTGCAGTGTTGATTATCAAATGTAACAAAGAAAGAACAAAGGTACATATGTTATCCATTATGACATGATAATATTAAGCACCACTGTTCACTTACAGTGAACTGTAGCAGATTGTGGTCAGTAGATATTCTCAACCTTTAAAACATTTTTTTTCCTGATGTAAGATAAAAAGGATTCCTTTTGTTGGACCTGCACACACAGTATTATTAGTGATGATACTGTTATTATTGCCACTGCTACAGGACATGGAAATGTTAAGTTGCTTGAAGGTGTATTGAGAGAAAAGAGAAACTGTTTGAAGGATAAAGCCTAACAGGTATTGCATTTTCTGATCATTTTGTCTTGATTATGAAGATCATGTCATGAAATTCTGTCATTTACTGTAGAGCTGATGACTCTCTCCTGCTGCCTGTGAAGGTCAGGGTCTTATATACTCAAAGGAGAATATGAAATCATGATGATGTGAAAGTTTTATTGTGGGTCTGTGTAGCCATTACTGTAAGTGCTCTATAGACAATTTAATAACTTCTTTATGTTAAAAAAAATCACATGACCAAAATAGGCTTAGCAGTTTCAGCACATTTGGCCAAACAGCAGTGAACCCCTCCCTGAAGCGATGATAGAAGCTGCGTGTTGAAGGATGGATTGGGTCAACTTCGTCACAAAACTGTAGAATATATATGAAGACATTATTATTAACATTCAGTATACCACTATAAGTAATTGTACTAATTGTACGGGTCCTATGTTCCCCGCTTTGTATGTGACCGGGGAACATAGGGATGATCCCGTCTACAGTTAGCCAGTTAGCTGAGTTAGCCGCCGAGTTAGCAGCCGAGTTAGCAGATGAATTAGCAGCCGAGCTAGCAGCTGAGATAACAGTGGAGTTAGCCGCTGAGCTAGCAACTGAGTTAGCCGCGATCGGGGAACGTAGGTACGCTCCCGGTGAGACTACCAAGCACAATGCAGTTACATGGTCAACCAGTGAAGAAACGTGAATGTTGTAACGGTAACGGCATATTAATATTATTAAGAAGCTACTTCTGCAGCATCAACAACAAGCTGACTAACAGGGAGGCCATGCCACGCTAGACCGAGGGTGGAAAAAATGGGTTGCACTACCCAGGTCCGCAGGGGCTCCGCAAGGGAGCGCCAATCCCATCCCCCACCCCCCCACCCCCATATAAAATCTTAGTGTTTTTTCTAATTCTCTGTAATGCAGAGAATGACAAAATATATCCACAGCGAAACACAGATAGTAATAAAATTAATTAAATATAATAAAACTTCAAACTCTTCACAGTATCCCCTCATAATCAGTATCCATCAAATTTATGCATAACATATCATTCATGAATATGTCATCAGTAACAGATAAACCAGATTAATCCCTAATTAAGATGCTTTCAAACGTAAACATGGACCCTGAATGTATGTGAGGGTTAAATGACCCAAATCACACTGAAATAACTAACCAGAGTGTAACCTATCTAGCCACAAGCCATAGCGTGTAACTAGCTCACATTGTTAAAGTTAGTTAACTAGCTAATTTACAGTAGTATGAACAGAAACGTTAAGAAATTGTTACTTACCCCTGAGTTTCCTTGCCTCCTCGTCATTAACTGGTATTCCAGCTTCAAGTGTTTCAATAAGTGCATCCGTGGACAAACTTGACCAAGTCGGCATGTTTGCTCTCTCAAGTGAGATTTCATTGTGGTCATTGAATTGCTGCATAAGCTTGTACCTTAAATTTGATAAAAGTACACCTATGTACCCTTTGCTGTCAGCAATGAATTTGTACCTTTAAAATTAAACAAAGGTCCACAGTTATCACCTCAAGAATCATTTCCATACCTTACAGGGTACTTCTCTTTATCAGAGAAGTACCCTGTAAGGTACTTCCTGTGGGTACAGAAGTGATACCCCTATTTCTCTGTGTGTAGGAACAATACATTCAACAATATCAATCCTTACATTATGCTGTAAAATAGTGGACAGCAGCAATGTAAGGTGTAACGATTCCTCAAAAATATAGCCCAGGCGAGAAGAAATAGTTGATCTGGTGCTCGAAAGATACAAATAAGTATTGTTTTTTACTGCCATCGCTCTAACCTCCAACAGCAGATTATGATGACCCGGCTAATGTCAGCCTTCGTCTGGCTGAATAAGTCAACACAAATGATAGAGAAAGGGAAGACTGGATGGTGTGACTAACTACTAGCTCGGTGGTCAGAGGAGTAGGACAGACTGGGTGAGAGAGCTGGAGCCTGGGAGACAGATTACAAGCTCTCTGTGCACTGACACTATGAAAAGGACTCAATAACCCTGGGTCTTTCTGCTCGGCCGGATCTCCCTGCTGGTGACAGTTGACAAAGATGCTGCACAGACAGCTCACTCACTGTCTAGTTGATGATAGGAAGCCACAGAGCATGGCCATCTGCAGGCAACAACACAGGACATGAAGTTAACAGGAAAGTTTACCAGAAAGCAGGGCCTAAGCCCTATTTGGTGAGTATGAGTTCCAATATTAACTGATCATTAATTAATAATAATTTAATCAAACATTACATGTCACTTCAGCAATTACTTTATTCATGATCTGAACAATAAATATTCAACAGCACTGCTAGCACTGCAGTATGCCATGTACAATGCACTTTGTTTTTGCTAAAAGTGCCAGATGTGATATAATGTCACTCACACATATTTTGGAATACATCCAAATTCTAAAGTCAACTTTCTATTGAAAAATAGAATTTTATATTTAAAAATTGATGGATTTTTTAGAATCTTTGGTTCTGAAATCTCAACAGGAAACACATAGTCTTCACACTGTGATTCACACACAGGTTGATTTGCTCTAGATGACACTAGAACGTTTTATTATATAGAAAGTATTTGGTTTTGTTCAAGAATCTGTATGTGTCATTGTGTGAATCAGTCATTGGAGTGTAGCATTCCTTTATGTTCAATAGCCAACCACATCGTTTCAGTTTCAGTTTCAGTAAACATACATTTTAGAATGTAATAGTTTTAGTATGAATTAACTGTATTGGTATATTTTGAGCAACATGGCAGTAAGTGAAGTTACATACCTACATACATACTTTTTTCAGACTTTAGCTTTCTTTATTCTTAACAGCGAATGTACACAGATACACTGGCTGTCTAGCTCGTGCATGTTATTATGCATTTCATCTGTTTGTGATTCAGTCTTCACACTTTGAAACTACTTTTTGTAGTTTTTAGTCAGAGAGAGCATGGAGGGAGAATGACAGCAGCTGTACTGTGAGATGGCTGTATTAATATTTAAAATGAGTGATCACAGAGAAAGTAGAGCAAGCAACAAAAGTTTCATTTCAAGCACAGCTAAAACATTTGTTATCACATTTAAATGTGCTGAAAACATGTACATGCTTGTAATCGCAAAATAAAAACCAATATCAGCAGAACAACTCTACACCATAATAAAAATGTGGCTGCTGAAAAACAGATACTCTGCTTCTGAAATGTTTGTCGTAGACACTGAAACAGCGACAGAGCCATGACTGAGCCACAGAACAGCCAGACCTGATCCTGCATAAATTCTGCATCAGCAAGGTTTATGATTACTGCTTACCCAAGCAAGTTTTAATTGAGTTGTTTGTTTTTTTTGTATGCTGTAACATACATTTTTTTGGGTTTCATGAGAGTGCCCCCTAGTTTTGCATTAATTCCATTAAATAAAATTAGGTATCCATCTATGTAGATTGAATGGTAAATGGTAAATAGACGCCCCAATAATTGAGACTTTATTTATTTTGAGCAAATCAAATCTTGCAGAGCAGACAGTCACACTGAGCCTAATAGCATCGTGTTACACAACAGAAGAGCTATACCTGAGACAAAAAGGATTTCTGATATGTCCCCAAAGACCTTTTTTATTCCTATACATTACAAGCTGACATTGACTACATAAAGTGCTACCTAAATGTATGTACAGTTCAGCTTTAAGAATCCTGACACTTCTGCAAATATTGTTCCACTCTTAAAGACCATTTTGTTTAAATTTGGAATGTAGAAAGTACATACAATCGATGTTCAATGCTTAAAATTAAATGAGGAAATTTTGGATATTGTTGATCATGTTTGAGTAGATAGACTGTGAACACAAACCTAGACAGCAAAGTGGTAAATGAAATAAAATGATTGCTCTTTAATATTTGTCATGCCGCCTGAAAATATAGTTAATATTATGTTTTAAGATGTTAGTTTATCTCAGCTATACAGTTTATTTGTGTACTCTATAACCATAGCACCCACTAGTGCATTTTGGGTAAAACAGGAAGTAGGAAGCAGTCATGCAGTGATCAGCCACATGTGATCTCGCAGTAGTCTCCAGCTTTATTTCCTCGCCTTTCTTTTCTCCCTTTGGCTCAGGCAACGTCTGTAAGTATTTTATTGTGTAACATTGAGTTATAAGTCACAGTGTTTATTGTTGTTCATTATTAAGGCAGCTAAGATGATAATTAGCATGAGCAGGCCTAGCTAGCTTCATTAGCTCATTGTGTTAACACATGCTAGGCTCAGTTAGCTCTAGCTTGCTACGCTGTTGTTAGCATGGGAATTTAATTGTATTTTGTATACTGTTTTGCAGTTTCACAATATGCCAAGTAAAACGTCATCCCCTCCCTGAGCTACTACCTTACTGTGGTGGAGGGGTTTGCGTGTCCCAATGACCCCAGGAGCTCAGTTGTCGGGGGCTTTATGCCCCAGGTAGGGTCTCCCATGGCAAACAGGTCCGGGGGGAGGGGCCAGACAAAAGGTAGCTCAGAAAACCCCGATGACGAGCAAGATAATTGGATTTTCGTGTCCCTTGCCCGGACGCGGGTCACCGGGCCCCCCCCCCTGGAGCCAGGCCTGGGGGTGGGGCTCGGAGGCGAGCGCTTGGTGGCCGGGCCTTCCCCCATGGGGCCCGGCTGGGCATAGCCCGAAAAAGGGACATGGGACCCCGCTCCCACAGACCCACCACCAGTGAGAGGGGCCAAAGGGGTCGGGTGCAGTGTGAGCTGGGCAGCAGCCGAAGGCAGGGACATTGGCGGTCCGATCCTCGGCTGCAGAAGCTAGCTCTAGGGACGTGGAACGTCACCTCTCTGGTGGGGAAGGAGCCTGAGCTGGTGCGTGAGGTTGAGAAGTTCCGGCTAGATATAGTCGGCCTCACCTCGACGCACAGCAAGGGCTCTGGAACCAGTCTCCTTGAGAGGGGTTGGACTCTCGTCCACTCTGGAGTTGCCACTGGTGCCTGTATGTTGGAGTTTACCCCAGTAGACGAGAGGGTGGCCTCCCTCCGCCTTCGGGTGGGGGGACGGATCCTGAGTGTTGTTTGTGCCTATGGTCCAAACAGCACTTCACAGTATCCAGCCTTTTTGGACTCCTTGGAGGGGGTGCTGGAAAACACTCCCCCTGGGGATTCCCTCGTTCTGCTGGCGGACTTTAACGCCCATGTTGGTAGCGACAGTGAGACCTGGAAGGGTGTGATTGGGAGGAACGGCCCCCCTGATCTGAACCCGAGTGGTGTTCTGTTATTGGACTTCTGTGCTCGTCACGGATTGTCCATAACGAACACCATGTTCAAGCATAAGGGTGTCCATATGTGCACTTGGCACCAGGACACCCTAGGCCGCAGTTCGATGATTGACTTTGTGGTCGTGTCGTCGGACTTGCGGCCGCATGTCTTGGACACTCGGGTGAAGAGAGGGGCGGAGCTGTCAACTGATCACCACCTGGTGGTGAGTTGGCTCCGATGGTGGGGGAGGATGCCGGGCAGACCTGGCAGGCCCAAACGCATTGTGAGGGTCTGCTGGGAACGTCTGGCAGAGTCTCCTGTCAGAGAGAGTTTCAACTCACACCTCCGGGAGAGCTTCGACCATGTACCGGGGGAGGCGGGGGACATTGAGTCCGAGTGGGCCATGTTCCGTGCCTCCATTGTCAAGGCGGCTGACCGGAGCTGTGGCCGCAAGGTGGTCGGTGCCTGTCGGGGCGGCAATCCCCGAACCCGCTGGTGGACACCGGCGGTGAGGGATGCCGTCAAGCTGAAGAAGGAGTCCTATAGGGCCTTTTTGGCCTGTAGGACTCCGGAGGCAGCAGACAGGTACCGGCAGACCAAGCGGAGCGCAGCTAGGGCGGTCTCTGAGGCAAAAACCCGGACATGGGAGGAGTTCGGTGAGGCCATGGAAAAAGACTTCCGGACGGCTTCGAAGAGATTGCCTGGGGGCCTGGGTGTGGGCTCTCCTATCTCTGGGGTGGAGGTCGCCGAGGTGGTCAAAAAGCTCCTCGGTGGCAGGGCCCCGGGAGTGGATGAGATCCGCCCCGAGTTCCTCAAGGCCCTGGATGCTGTAGGGCTGTCATGTTGACACGACTCTGCAGCATCGCGTGGACATCGGGGGCAGTGCCTCTGGATTGGCAGACTGGGGTGGTGGTCCCTCTTTTTAAGAAGGGGGACCGGAGGGTGTGTTCCAATTACAGGGGAATCACACTCCTCAGCCTCCCTGGTAAGGTCTATTCGGGGGTGCTGGAGAGGAGGGTCCGTCGGATAGTCGAATCTCGGATTCAGGAGGAGCAGTGTGGTTTTCGTCCGGGCCGTGGAACAGTGGACCAGCTCTACACCCTCTGCAGGATCTTTGAGGGTGCATGGGAGTTTGCCCAACCAGTCCACATGTGCTTTGTGGACTTGGAGAAGGCATTCGACCATGTCCCTCGGGGGATCCTGTGGGGGGTTCTCCGGGAGTATGGGGTATCGGACTCCCTGATAAGGGCCGTCCGTTCCCTGTATGACCGGTGTCAGAGCTTGGTCCGCATTTCCGGCAATAAGTCGGACTTGTTTCCAGTGAGAGTTGGACTCCGCCAGGGCTGCCCTTTGTCACCGATCCTGTTCATAATTTTTATGGACAGGATTTCTAGGCGCAGCCAGGGTGTAGAGGGGGTCCGGTTTGGTGACCTCAGGATTGGGTCACTGCTTTTTGCAGATGATGTGGTCCTGTTGGCTTCATCAGACCGTGACCTCCAACTCTCACTGGATCGGTTCGCAGTCGAGTGTGAAGCGGCCGGGATGAGAATCAGCACCTCCAAATCCGAGGCCATGGTCCTCAACCGGAAAAGGGTGGAGTGCACTCTTCGGGTCGGGGATGAGATTCTGCCTCAAGTGGAGGAGTTCAAGTACCTCGGGGTCTTGTTCACGAGTGAGGGAAGGATGTAACGGGAGATCGACAGGCGGATCGGTGCGGCGTCTGCAGTAATGCGGACTCTGCACAGATCCGTCGTGGTGAAGAGAGAGCTGAGCCGAAAGGCGAAGCTCTCGATTTACCAGTCGATCTTCGTTCCTACCCTCACCTATGGTCATGAGCTTTGGGTAGTGACCGAAAGAACAAGATCGCGGGTACAAGCGGCCGAAATGAGCTTCCTCCGTAGGGTGGCTTGGCTCTCCCTTAGAGATAGGGTGAGAAGCTCAGTTATCCGGAGGGAGCTCGGAGTAGACCCGCTGCTCCTCCACGTCGAAAGGAGCCAGATGAGGTGGTTCGGGCATCTAATCAGGATGCCTCCCGGACGCCTCCCTGGTGAGGTGTTCAGGGCACGTCCCACCGGTAGGAGACCCCGGGGAAGACCCAGGACACGCTGGAGAGATTATGTCTCTCGGCTGGCCTGGGAATGCCTCGGGGTCCCCCTGGAAGAGCTGGACGAAGTGGCTGGGGAGAGGGAAGTCTGGGCTGCCCTGCTTAGGCTGCTGCCCCCGCGACCCGACCCCGGATAAGCGGCAAGAAGATGGATGGATGGATGGATGGAACTTCATGGAAATGAACCATCGGTCTCCTGGAGTTTCTTCGGTGTGTTTAAGCTGAGTGGAACCTAGTCCATGACAGTGAAAAGACGGCAATACAGCTAACGAGGGACGCAAAGATTGCCATTCTACGGAGCAACGCAATAACAAGAGATAAGCGGCTAACACTACAGCTTCGAGACAGTTTCACGTTAGCTCCCTTCTCCTGATATTGAAAACGCAGTGAGTCACAATGTCACAGTGCAGCAACAGTAAAAAAAGAAATGGAGGTAATCCATCTGAGGCTTTACGCTCAAGCAGCAGTCACTCATCTAGTTCATCGTCCAGCACAAAGATTAACATGGCCATCGCCCAAGCAAAGGCAAAAGCCGAAGCAGCGCAAGCTAGAGCGGCACATTCACAAAAGGAAATTGAACTTAAAGTAGAGCAAGCACGTATTCAAGCCAATCTTGATGCATTAAAGGAGGAAAAAGAAAAGGATGCTGCCATAGCAGAAGCTAATACTCTCGTCGCCGGTTTACAAGATATGGGCTTCGAAGTACGCAGTGAGGCTAATCTGTTAACCAATCTGTTAAAGACGAGCGCGTCGCGGCCTACGTGTCGGCACAAGCCAGCCTATGCAGCAGGGGTTTATCCGTTGAAAGAGGGAACGACAACGCTTCGCTAACGCTTCATCTTCCACCTCTTCAACCACTCAATGTTATTCCCTCACTAGCCCACCCACTCAATGTAGGTCAAACGCAAGCTGCTGCTCCTGCTGACATTAAGCCACACTAGCTTCCTCAGGCGTCTCAGACCAGTGGGGCACCGCCACAGCAAAGCTTCAATCAGTCCCTTAACTTCTCTCCAGATCCTCAGCTTTGTGGAAGACGTCCGCAACAGAACTTTAAACAGCATCTCTCACCTCCTGCGCACCAGCCTGTCCACAGGACGTCTTATGGAGCTAGCCATGATGATTCTGCATCCACTGGAGACCTCATCAAATACCTTGCTCGCAACCGCCTGGTGACATCAGGCCTCACCACATATGATGACCAACCAATGAACTATTGGGCCTGGAAATCATCGTTTCTAAATGCTATCGCCAATCTAGACATGTCCGCTGCAGAAGAACTCAACCTCCTCACCAGGTATCTGGGGAAAGAGTCGGCAGAACAAGTTAGGCGAATAAAAACAGTCAACATCAGAAATCCAGCCACTGGACTGTACATGGCATGGGGGCGCCTCGACGAAATATACGGCTCGCCAGAGGCCGTCGAACAAGCTCTATTCAACAAACTAGAAAACTTTTCAAAGGTTACAACAAAGGATCCGCAGAGACTCAGGGAGTTAGCCGATCTCTTGTCAGAGCTACAAGCCGCCAAGGAGGACGGCTACCTCGCAGGCTTGTCATACTTGGATACCTCCAGAGGAATTAGGCCTATCATTGAGAAACTCCCATACAACATACAAGAAAAGTGGCTTTACTTCGGTACAAGGTACAAGCAAGAACATTCTGTTACTTTCCCACCTTTCTCCGTATTGGTAAACTTCATCTCCGCAGAGGCAAGAGCTCGCGCAGACCCAAGCTTCAACCTCTTCACGCAAGTTCCTGCAGAGAGAAAGAGCAAGTGGGAGAGGCCCGCAAAGACATCCGTCTATGTTCACAAGACGCAGGTCTCAGGAGCTGCTAAAGCTGAGTCTAAAGAAAGCACAGAACGAATCGATCCAAACAAACATTGCCCTCTGCATAAAAAGCCCCATCCTCTGAGGAAGTGCAGAGGCTTCCGTGAGAAGAGCATAAATGATCGCAAACAGCTTTTGAAAGAACATTACATCTGCTTTCGCTGTTGCTCCTCCACAGGGCATCTTGCAAAGAACTGCACTGCAGAGATAAAATGCACAGAGTGCGAGAGCACCACTCATGTGACGGCACTTCACCCCTATCCACCTACCTGGAAATCTAAGTCGTCCCCCTCCACTTCAGAGGATGGCGGGGAGGAGGACAAAGCGGATAACCAGGAGGTCAAGTCGACATGCACACAAGTATGTGGTGAAGGACTGAGCGCCAGAGCATGCGCTAAGATCTGCCTCGTCAGTGTGTTCCCTAACGGACGCAGGAAAGAGTCCAAGAGAATGTACGCCATACTGGACGAGCAGAGCAATCGCTCCCTGGCACGGTCAGAGTTCTTCGAGGTCTTCAAGATCTCCGGGGGCTCTTACTTGTATACACTCAAGACCTGTGCGGGACGTACAGAGACAGCGGGGAGGAGAGCCAGCGGTTACACTGTGGAGCCAGTGGATAAGAAAGTAAGCATTCCTCTGCCTACACTCCTCGAGTGCAACCTAATCCCCAACGCTCGCACTGAGATCCCTACGCCAGACGCAGCTTACCATCACGCCCATCTGAAGCACATCGCCGACAAGATTCCGCCTCTGGATCCGGACGCCAAAATACTCCTCTTACTGGGCAGAGACATCCTACGGGTCCACAAGGTCCGAGAGCAGATAAGTGGCCCAGGGGATGCACCGTTTGCTCAAAGGCTTGACCTAGGATGGGTTGTCGTCGGTGACGTGTGTCTTGGAGGCGCTCACAGACCACTCGAGGTGAGAAGTTACAAAACAGCCATCCTAGAGAACGGTCGTGCGAGCCATCTTCAGCCATGCAACAACCACATCATAGTGAAAGAGGTATTTGGTCAAGCACCTAAACATCAACATTATCCAGCACCAACTTCCACCTGCAGCTCAACGACGCTCATTGGAGACTGCTTGGGGCAGACCGTCTTCGCTCGTACTCCAGACGATCACAGACTCGCTCCGTCCATGGAAGATTTGGAGTTTCTGAGGATAATGGAAGCTGGCTGCTATCAGGACAGCTCCAAAAGCTGGGTTGCACCATTACCCTTCCGGTCGCCGAGACAGCGGCTGCCTAACAACAGGAAACAGGCGTTCGACCGTCTCATCTCACTCCAGCGTTCATTGGGAAAACGACCACAGATGAAAGCTGACTTCCTAGAATTCATGGAGAAGATGCTCAAAAAGGCACACACAGAAGTTGCACCGCCATTACAGCCTGAACGAGAGTGTTGGTATCTACCCCTGTTCGGTGTGTATCATCTGAGGAAGCCGGATAAGATCCGTGTAGTCTTCGACAGCAGCGCTTCATGTGAGGGAGTATCGCTCAACGACGTTTTGCTCACCGGCCCTGACCTTAATAATAGCTTGCTAGGTGTTCTTATGAGGTTCAGGAAGGAGCAGGTGGCGATCACCGCTGACATCGAACACATGTTCCACTGCTTTGTCGTGCAGGAGGAACATCGTGATTTTCTCCGCTTCCTGTGGTATAGGAACAACGACCCTACCTCTTACATCGTGGACTACAGGATGCGGGTCCATCTTTTCGGGAACAGTCCCTCACCTGCCGTTGCAGTGTACGGTTTGCGACGGGCAGCTAAGGAAGCCGAGGCTGACTATGGCAGCGACGCAAGAAGATTTGTCGATCGTGAGTTCTACGTCGACGGCGCTTTAAAGTCCTTCAGCACAGAGGAAGAAGCCATCAGCGTTCTTGGGCGAGCGCAGAAGATGCTTGCAGCTTCTAACCTCAGGCTACACAAAATTGCTTCAAATCGACCTGCAGTCATCAAAGCATTCCCGTCCGAAGATCGATCCAAGGACGTCAACAGCCGAGATCTCTTCGTCGATGATTTGCCCATCCAACGCAGCCTTGGATTGTCCTGGGACATGCGTACAGACACCTTCACGTTTCAGATTGAAGACGATCACAAGCCGTTCACCCGCAGAGGGGTACTCTCAACTGTGAATAGTCTCTACGACCCGTTAGGGTTCCTCGCACCCATAACGGTTCATGGGAGACTTATACTCAGGGAACTTACCACGCAAGCAGAGGACTGGGACTCACCTCTTCCCAAAGACATGGAGATCGAGTGGACTCGATGGAAACAGTCTCTCCAAGATCTAGAGGGTCTCCAGATACCACGTCCTTATACGTCTTTCTCCATCTCAGGTGCTCTGAGAAGAGAACTCTGTGTCTTCGCAGACGCATCAGGTAACAAGCAGACGCATCAGGTAACAAGCCACCAAGAGCAGACTGAGATTGGCTTTGTCTTCGGCAAGGCAAAGTTGGCCCCTCAGCCTGGCTTGACTATCCCGAGGCTCGAACTCTGTGCGGCAGTACTCGCCGTCGAGATCGCCGAGATGGTAGTCACAGAGATGGACACAGTATTTGACAACATCAACTACTACACAGATAGTAAGGTAGTATCCATAACCATAACCAGTCAAGAAGATTCTATGTCTACGTACACAACAGGATCCAGCGAATCCATCAGTCACCTTGTTCTGGCCAGTGGAAGTACATTCCAACGCACCTCAACCCAGCTGACATTGGGTCAAGAACCGTAACACCAGCTTTGCTTAGCAGCACAACTTGGCTCAAAGGACCAGCCTTTCTCCATGATGCATCCTTGCATTCATCTGAGCCTCAAGAGGCTTACCATGTAATTGACCCTGACACTGACACGGAAGTGCGTCCTCAGGTGGCGACAAGTCTCACTCAGGTTACCAGAGACGTGGTACACCCACAACGCTTCGAGCGTTTCTCCAAGTTCAGCACTCTCCTCACAGCCGTAGCTCACCTCATCCACATAGCTCGTTCCTTCGCCCACTCGACCCAAAAGGAGTGTCAGGGGTGGCACATCTGTTGTCCTACAGAGGAAGAGTTACTGAGGGCCAAAGTCTGCATTGTGAAGAGCGTCCAGAATGAGTGCTACACAGAGGAGCTCAAGTGCATCAGCTTGGGAGCCAACCTTCCATCCTCAAGCAGCCTGTGGAAATTGCACCCCACCACGGACCAAGATCAACTCCTTAGAGTAGGAGGCCGGATTGTACAATCAGGTCTGAGCGTGAACGAGACTCACCCCATCATCATTCCTGGCCGACATTATCTCGCAACCCTGCTTGTGTCACACTACCACGAAGCAGTGAAACACCAAGGGAGACATCTAACCGAAGGTGCCATTCGAGCTGCAGGGTTCTGGCTCGTGGGAGCTAAACGCTGCATCAGCAGTCTGCTTCACAGATGTATCACTTGTAGAAAGCTGAGGGGAAAGACCGAACATCAGCAGATGGCAGCCCTGCCAGCAGAACGGCTACAAGTAGCACCTCCTTTCACCTATGTAGGTGTCGACGTCTTTGGACCATGGGACATCGTCTCACGCCGCACAAGAGGAGGAGTCTCCAACTCTAAACGATGGGCTGTGATGTTCTCATGCATGTGTTCAAGGGCAGTTCACATCGAGGTAATTGAGACAATGAGTTCCAGCAGTTTCATCAACGCCTTAAGGAGGTTCTTTGCAGTCAGGGGCCCCGCAAAGCAGATCCGCTCTGACTGCGGAACTAACTTCATTGGCGCCTCCCGTGAGCTGGAGATGGACAAAGCTAATCCAGGCTTCAACAGTGTGGAAAAGTATCTGGACACTCAGAGCTGCACCTGGGTATTTAACCCGCCCCACGCATCCCATATGGGCGGCGCGTGGGAACGAATGACTGGCATCGCCCGCCGTATTTTGGACTGCATGCTGCTCGAGCATAGGAAATCTCACCTGACACATGAGGTTCTGACTACTCTCATGGCCGAAGTAGCTGCAATCATGAATGCTAGACCGCTCATCCCTGTGTCATCAGATCCAGAATCGCCTCTCATCCTCACCCCAGCAATGCTCCTGACCCTTAAGACAGGGGCTGCACCACCTCCTCCGCCAGGCAGCTTTGAGGAAGCGGACCTCGTCAGAGAGGAGTGGAAGCGGGTTCAAGGCCTAGCAGACATGTTTTGGAACAAGTGGAAACACGAATACCTCAAGACATTGCAGCTTCGACACAAGTGGCAAGGAAAACGGCCAAGCCTCCAGGAAAGAAAACATCGTCCTTCTGAAAGACAATCGGGCAAAGAGAAATCAATGGCCTATGAGCATCATCACAAAAACCTTTCCAGGGGAAGATGGATTGGTTCGGAAAGTTGAAGTAGAAGTCGTCAAGGATGGAACCAGGAAGACTTTCTCCCGACCCGTTACAGAAGTGGTTCTGCTTTTTTCTCCAAAGACTGATTCTGTCAAGTAATGTGGGTTCTTTAAAGACCCCAAGCGGGGAGTGTCATGCCGCCTGAAAATATAGTTAATATTATGTTTTAAGATGTTAGTTTATCTCAGCTATATAGTTTATTTGTGTACTCTGTAACCATAGCACCCACTAGTGCATTCTGGGTAAAACAGGAAGTAGGAAGCAGTCATGCAGTGATCAGCCACATGTGATCTCGCTGTAGTCTCCAGCTTTATTTCCTCGCCTTTCTTTTCTCCCTTTGGCTCAGGCAACGTCTGTAAGTATTTTATTGTGTAACATTGAATTATAAGTCACAGTGTTTATTGTTGTTCATTATTAAGGCAGCTAAGATGATAATTAGCATGAGCAGGCCTAGCTAGCTTCATTAGCTCATTGTGTTAACACATGCTAGGTTCAGTTAGCTCTAGCTTGCTACGCTGTTGTTAGCATGGGAATTTAATTGTATTTTGTATACTGTTTTGCAGTTTCACAATATGCCAAGTAAAACTTCATGGAAATGAACCATCGGTCTCCTGGAGTTTCTTCGGTGTGTTTAAGCTGAGTGGAACCTAGTCCATGACAATATTCTTTGCAAAATTCATAGTGATCAGAAACCTGCTCCGTTAGACTTTGAGAAGTGTCTTATTGACGTTAAAGGGAAACTGTTAAGCGTTTCCTTATTTTCAATCATAGATGTCATAAGTATCATATGATGAGGTAATCATATGTAGAAGTAATCCCCAAAAACCTCAGGCTCCAACATTTGTTCTACTTTCAGCACGAGTCAAGGTTGGTTTGTGATAGTTTATTTATATGGTCATCTGCTCCATGCACAAGTTCACTTCTCCACTCCACTAACATTATGGTTCTAACTGATCCACTCAAAAAAGAGCTCGAAATATGTCTAAACATCTTGTCGCTAATGAAGCTTTGCCTACACAGTGAGGAACAATTTAGTTTAATTTCCTTTAAATTCCCATTATTTAGTTATTTAAGCTTTTAACACATCAGCAGCATTTCATCAGCAGTAACTTGATAGGTCAGATAAATAAGGATTGTTTTGAATTGTGAGTCATGCAAAGCTACTAAGGGAACCCAGACATCCTTCTCCCCGGCAACACCTTCCTGCTATTCCAGGGGGATTGCGTTCCCAGGCCAGGAGAGATTTACAGTCCCTCTAGCGCAGGGATCTTCAAACGGCTGACTCCGGTCCGCATCTGGACCGTGGGGCAACTATCTGCGGAACCTGGTCTAGTCTTAAAAAAAGAAAAATCTTGCATAAAACATTATTATTATTATTATTAAATGCGAGTGTTCGTGCGAGTCGGAATGATCCGTTTTATCGCTGGTATGGATGTGTGACTCCAGTCCTTCACTGTGTGTGTTTTGGTCTCCATGCCAACAATGCGCTGATAGGCTGTGACTTGTTGGGCAAGCACAGTTGCAGCGTGACCCACATTTTTATTTTATACTTGAGTCACTTTTGATACACAGCACTAAGAACAGCACTACTGTTCTTTCCTCCTTTCTTGTGTCCTTTGTGCCTGTATTTTAAAAGACAAGTGTTGAGATTTGTTTTGGATTATTTGCAGGGGTTTGAATGTATTTTGTTTTGTTTTGTTTTATATAAGTATATATTTGAATTTATGTTAAAACGAAAAATACGTTTTGTTTTTGAGTATTTATTAGATTTTTGTTGCTTTTATGAAAAGGACATTTTGTTGTGTTACATTACATACAATACATTTTATAGTTGAGTTATATATTCTATTTTTCTACTAGGCACCACTGTATTGTTAAGTTGGTTGGTGGTGGATACATTGATTTGTTGTGGCTTGACTGACTAATAAACTGACCTTTGACTCATTGAAAAAAAAATTTTGTGGACCTTTAAGATTTGTATTTGAGGAATACTGCTCTAGAGTGTTCATGGTCTGCCCCAGGGTGCACGGAACACCTCAGATATCCAGGAGGCATCTTCACCAGGTTCCCAAATAACCTCATCTGGCGCCTTTCCATGCAAAGGATCTACTCCATGCTCACCCCAGATGTCAACGCTCCTCAACCTTTTTCTCAGGCTGAGCCCAGACACTCTCCATAGGAAATTCATTTTGGCTGCTTGTATCCACAATCTCATTCTCATTCATTCAGTCACTACAGAAAGCTTGTGACTATAGGTGAGGGTTGTAATGTAGACCAATTAGTAAATTGACGAA
This sequence comes from Scomber japonicus, assembly GCF_027409825.1. Taxonomy (NCBI): domain Eukaryota; kingdom Metazoa; phylum Chordata; class Actinopteri; order Scombriformes; family Scombridae; genus Scomber; species Scomber japonicus. The sequence goes on along the minus strand of NC_070580.1, from coordinate 1,562,798 downwards.
ATTGTGTGGTTTACCACAATGGTTTGGTACAACATCTGTATTACTGCTAATGCTGCACCTATCCGTCAACCTCACACTCCATCTCTATTAGAGAACAAGACCCAGAGATTCTTAAAGTCCGTGTAAAGTAAGAATAAATGTGTTGTCTGAGTTTGACATACCACAGAAAAAATGTGTTGTTAACCACCCTGCCAAATTTGAATGATTAAAAAAATCGCCAAATATATGAAATCAGGCTTCAAAGTTGTGTAAAACTCAGTCTCTGTCTCTTCTCCCAAACGCTGTGGGCGTGGGTTCACTGAAACTCCGCCCCCTACCCAGTGTCACCTGTCAATCAAAGTCACCACCTCTACCAGGAACATGGACGCTACGTCTACGCTTTCTGCCTCTAGCTCGAGTAGCATCCAGCTGCAGCCCTGGAGCAGAAGCCCCTGACGTGACAAAAGCCTCTGGCTTGACGGAAGTGCCCCTGGCATAACGGAAGTGATGTAGAATACCAGAAATTACGTGTTTTTTGAGGATACGCGAGTACCTTGCTGCAGTAAAGATCATAGACATATATACGTATATATGTCTATGGTAAAGATGGCCGAAAAGAGCGCCACCATATATCCAATCCTGGATAGTATCTAGCTCAGCTGCTAGCTCGGCGGCCAACAGAATCACAACATCTGCAGAAAGCACAGAAACAATCCTGAGGATCCCCAAAACTCTGCTAACATGAATGAGGATACAATTATTTAATCATGTGGTTCTTCTATATGTTCCAGATGTTATCAGACTGAATGAATCAAATTCTGTTAGTGAGACGTGTCATTTTCTGGGAGTTGTGTGACACTGTATCCATTGCATTATATATCTTCTTTCTACATACCTTGTTTTTTCTTTCTTCTTTACCCTGCCCAGCACCTATGGAGATTTAGGATGTGTATGTTTTTGCTTTTGCATTCTAGATGGCTGGCAGCCTGTGATAATGCTGGGACCTCACTCACTGTGAAATGACTGTATGAAGAACTGGAATGCATTTCTGTTAAACACATACAGAATCATGGATTTGGTCAAATTATACTTATTGTGTTGATGTGATATTATTATTGTAGCGTTTTCCTGGTGATCCTCAGTACAGACAGTGATGCAGCAGCCCAGAACACCATTACTTCTTTCCAAATGCTTTATATAATCACCAATAGCCGTCAGCTTGCCTTTATTTAAGCTGTGTCTCTGCTTTTGAGCACATGCGAGTGAATGTCAAAGCCAGTTAGCTATAAGCCACTGCATAGCAGCTCTGGTTGTTGCTGTTGGAGTTATGAGTTAAGCCCAGAGCTCCACTTGGAGACAAGTTGGCGGAGAAGGAGCCAGTTCACCAAGAGAGAAAAAAACAGTAGGAGTTCTCCCAAGATGCTTTGCTGACAGGCTGCAGATAGAGGAGGGGGAAGGAGGAAACTGACACAGAAACCACCAAGGAGAGACTGATACTCTGCCACACATGCAGGCTTATTGACTAGAGTTAAAATTTTCTTAAACATGATTTCTGTGTGGGAAAAATTTGGAAATTATATGGGGAAGTGTGGCAGAAATCTAAGATTGATGTCTTCACACAGGCAACAATGGAAAATGGTTACCATAGATGACCACATTTGGTTTGAACTGTCAGAGTGTGTGACAGCCTGCCAGCCAAACCTGTTTAAGATTTCATTTTAGTTTGGGTACATTAAGCACCTTCTCAGTACACTAGTGGTTCAAGAAAATGTTAGTTTAGCAGTACAAGTACAAATGGATGGAATGAGAGAAGAAAGATAGCTAATACAGATCTCAACATCAGCTGTTTTGATGAGTATGAAAAATTATTGGAATAATATGCTGTGGCACCTAGAGTAGACTTTTTAAGCAACATAACAGATAGCATTGATGCTGTTCTGGAATCTCATAGTGGAACAACACCTCGCTGAGACTTTTCTTCCTCCTTTGATTTTGTCACTTTGCATTCCCTCTTAAATGTATTTTTTTTTCTTTTTAGAAAAAGTCATAGTAAAGCAGCACTACAAGAAAGAGACTTCATTTTACAAAATCTCAAATAATAATTTGTACTAGGGACAGTTCAGATCAAACTGGCAGGCTGGACCCATCATGCATTCTAACAAAACATACAGTCTGTTGTGACCATTGTTTTATAACAACTTATAAAGGCATTTAAAAGATATTATTTAGGAATTAAGAATATTACTCTGTATTTACAGGTTTCAGTTATTGATGGCAGATATTACTCAGTAATTGAGGTTCGTAGTCATTCTTTGGAAGCCTAAAGTGTCAGGTAGGAATAAAGTGGACCATCAAATATGTCTTATGCAGTAGTCTCACACTGTGGGGTTGATTGTCCCTGTTATTTTAATGGGAAAAAATAAAGACTGTTTAAAAAAACTAATGAAAAATGTTTAGTTTAATTGAAATACAACAACCTAACACATCTCCTGCACCAAGAGAACATAAACAGGAAAGATCATTCCTTTTTTTTTTTTTTTTTTTTTAAAGATTTTGTTGGCATAGACGCCTTTATTTAACAGTAGACCGACAGGAAACATGGGAGTGAGAGGGGGGTGTGACATGCAGCAAAGGACCTCCGATCGGGATTCGAACCGGGGTCGGCTGCGTATATGGCATGCGCTCTAGCCACTCGACCACCTGCGCGCCGGAAAGATCACTCCTATAAGAGCATTTTTTTGTCATTATATAACAATATTATGCATTTTCACTTCTCTGACTGCCCAGAGCATCACATCCGCAGGAGTCTGTCCTTGGCATAGCTAAGAAAAAAACCTATCTACCTATCACTCTCTCTTCATACTTTATAATGCTAATGATTGTTTTATTATAAACTCATTGTGTAAAAGCCTAGAGAAACACTGAAGAGTTGGATATTTACATTTTCACATGAAAAACACTAAACGTCCTCTCACCTTAATGTCAAGCAGTTTACTCCAGAAATGATCTCTGAAGTAACATCTCACCTAAACTCTGAAACTTTCAGTGCCAACACTTTTTAACAGCGCCCTCTAGAGACCGAGATTGAATGTGACAACCAACCCATGTGACTACCAATGATGTTCTCCCTACTACTGAGTAAACAACATACAATTTATTCATTACAGATATTAAGTAATTATTGGGTATTACTATATAGTTACTATATTTTCCTCATTAAATACACAACTTACTCAGTATTTACTGGATATCACAAAGTCATTTATTTTAATAATAATAATAATAACAGTAGTTATAGTGTGTGTGCAGTGTTTAAAATGTAAACACTTTATAATCGTATGTGGCATAAGAAAAAGGAAAACTTTGGCAGAACATGAATCTAAGCTGGATCACTATGTTAAACTCTTTAAAAATGACCCTCCTCGCCTGTTGTGCTATCTGCAGAATAATCATCACACTGTGCAGTACGTTCTTTCTCCAACCTCCCATGGACCTGAACTGAACAGACAAAACTGAAGACCCTTCAACAACACATTGAGGGGGTTGATAGTTGATATTTAACAGCCTCTAAATGTGGAAGAATTGCCCCTTTAGACCTATTTATAGCCAAGTCCAGCTCATTAAAAAGCCTCATTATCTGCAATATTGTGTTTTGGGGCTCAGTCTTTTGCTGCTGCGGATTTGTGAGTCTATGTTGAGCGCTCCCAGCCAGTGAGTTCATTATGATGACTAGAATAACCAACATCTAATTTGGGACTACATTACAATGGCTGGTAGTGTTGGGACCCATCAAGAAGCATATTTATTCAAGGTGGCAGCAGCGGCAGACTAATAGAATGTGCAGTATGGGCCTCATGAATACAGTCATTTCGCTCATTCTCTCTTTCTTCATTTTTAATCACATCATTATAATTGTCTGTTTAATGAAAACCTACATCCAGTGGGACCCCATGCATTTTCCAATATTTGAAGCCAAGTTTTAAATTCCACATCTGACTGCATTCTATACTGTTTCTCCTTCTAAAAAAAAAAGCACCACTATTTGACAGAAATGTACTTTAGTTCAGTAAATCATGTTGTGTCAATAATAAAAGGGGGGTGGGGGGGTCATTTTAGCACAAACACAACATACACAGCAGCCAACAGATATTTAACACAGGCATCACACATGCATGTGTCACGGGGTGTAGTGTGTATGCATGTGTATGTGTGTCACAGACGCTGATTGGCTCGGCGAGCCCCACCCACCTTCAGCCAGGTGATTGAGAAGATGCGAGCCAGGTGTGTGAGGGCAAATAAAGGAGAGGACAGACGCCAAAAGGCAGGGGGGAGCGGACGGACATGAGGAAAGAGCTTGAGAGAACCATGGGGTCCCAACCAGCCCACGGCCGGATTGACTGTGCCCAAGGGAATGAGAAGAGCCCTGGTAGCTCGACCGCACCAGGATGGAGCAGCAACAGAGAGACCATAGGTGTCTGGCTGCTACAGAGAGGGAGACACGCTACGTGGGAAAGTGGAGGGGTGAATGTACGCTTCACCCCTCCTCCAGTTAAGTCTCTTCTTTATTCATTCTGTCTTCTACCGTTGACTATGCTCCACTCACCGAACTGCTGATTGTGTCAGAAGAGTTTAACTACTGAGCCGAAACAAAAAGGGCAGGGCCACTAGTATTCTGCATGCTTATTTTGGTGTATTTCATTTGTGATTTTTCTCATTCATTTGCTTAAGTTTGTATGATGATTTTCCATTTTTGCTTAATTTGTTTAGTGTATATTATTTCATGTGATTTAGTATTGTTTTTGGTTTCACTAGTTGGCCTAACCTTAAAGTAGATAAAATTAGTTGATTGTGTAAAACACACCTGACGACTGAAAGGTCTGCTGATTTGGATTCTCTCTCTCCTTTCCCTCCTGTACCTGCTAGAGCCAGACACTGCATGTGACAGTGGACGCCAGGCCTCCAGGAGTAACAACCACACCATAGATTGGACCTTTAGGCACCTTACACATTGGACCCTGGGACATTGTTGACACCCATTGGACTGGTTTTTAACCTTGTTTTATCATCCTGTTTTACATCACACTTTTACTCTGTTTTTGTCATTTATTTATTCTCTTTTAAAATACAACTGGTCTCCTGTGAACTGGTGTGTGTTGTTGAGTCGGCAAATCTCCCAGTAGGGTTTTTGTTTTAAAAAAAAAAATTATTTAAGGGAACTTTAACTTCTAGCCACCCTCACGGGTGTGACATATGGGCTAATCCAGTGTAATACTTCTATTGAATTTTTTTTTTTTTTTACATTGTTGTGATTGCACTTTGCTCAAGGATGTGGCATGAATACACCATGTCACTTATGTAGCATGACTGGAGTAACATAATAATATGCAAATGGAGCTTAAACATGAGAACAATGAGTCACTGAATCAATCTTGAGTAGGGTTATACCATAGAGAAATAAAACCCAACATCTGTCCACATATTGTATGCAGTCGGCAAAAAGAAAAAGAAACCAAATGCTAAGCCTCTGTTATCAGCAGCCATTATTGGCCCCCACACTAATTCAAATTGAGGCTTGTCCAGGTTTAAATATGTTCATGCTTTTGCACTTTTTGTAAAAAACAAAAACAAACTGTACTGTTAACGGTACCCTTTATTTACAGGTACGTAACTAAAGTAAATGCTAGCAATATTCTATATTTTCTTGTCAACAAATTCCATGATGAATGTATCCTGTTAACCAGTATTGTCATTCAGAGCCTGATGAGTCTTATTCCTTCATACCTAGAGCTTCTACCTATAGCCATTAAAAACACTTCAATGAGTTGTACTATTGCACTGGGTCACATGTTCCTTCATCACTATGAACACTGTTTATTTTAACTCAATTTAACACACCCTATCCTGCAGCAAGAAATACTCACACCTCTTTTCCTGTCTGAATAATGTTTGCTACACTGTCCAGCTGTTACAAGAATGGGGGGGGGGAGTAACTGACTGTAGGAAGGTCTTTTCATGGGATTTGAAGAAAAAAAAAGGAATACACCTGCGTCAGCCTTCACATTTTAAAATGTACCAGACGTTTTTAAGTTTTAAAAAAATCATTCATTACTGCTACTACTGCCTTCAGTATCATCAAGTTATAGTCCCTGAAATTGTTGTTGTACCCAGGGGATCCCATTATTTAAGCTCATTATAAATATATTGTGGGTTAATACAAAACTAAAAGCAAACTAAATGTTATCAAAATGTCTTTTTTATTTGTATGTGTTCAATGAAAGATTATATAGTTTTGTTAAATAATTTCCCCCAAATCCCTCCAATGTCTTGGGCCAGCCCTGTAGCTCATATCAACTGTAAAGGCAACCCAGCTTTTCACTCTAGGACACCAAATGACACACAGCACACTCAGGCAGATAGATGATCTCTCTTGTAAATGTCACATTTTCCATATGAGCAAGTCTGAAAATGTTTACTGTCTCTGCTGCACAAAGCAGAAGATGTGAAAGGGGGGCGGCTGAGGGGGGATGGGCAGACGCATCCCTTCACTGCCACTGGGAATACATATTTCCAGCAGTGTGACTGCTTTCCATGACAATAGAGATGGCTCATTTTGGTCTGCTGGCAAGGTATCCCCCAACACAATTTCTCAATTATGCTGAAAATGTGGAAAAATAAGAAATAAATAATGTAGTGGTGTAAACAAGCAGTGCTGGCCAAGCACATAATGGATGGAGTAGCAAACACAGGCTTCCTCAGCAAGAAGCCAAGTTAGAGAAACAAAAGAGAGCTGCTGGCCAGAAGAAACCAGCTGTAAAACAATACACTTTCTGAACCCCATGAATGAACTTTCTACAATCAATTACTAACTTTAAAAATCTAAATTTAAGACAAATAAATCATCAATTGAACACAGACAGATGGAAGGCATTACATACACTGACTGTATCCAGTACTGACAATGCAACAACACTAAGGGCCCCGTTTTAACGATCTATAGTGCATGGTGTGAAGTGTCTTTGGAGCGTGTCCAAATCCACTTTTGCTAGTTTAACGGCGGAAAAATGTTCACTGCACCAGGCGCATGGTCTAAAAGGGATGGACTTAAGTCTCCTCATTAATCATAGGTGTGATTTGGGCGTAACACGCAGTAAACCAATCAGAGTGTCATCTCCCATTCCCTTTAAATGTCGGGAGCGCTGTCACTTTGGTGGATCGCTATTATAACGATGCATTTGTCAAGCTATGTGTTCCAATAATAAAACATGAGTTACTTTAGCTGAAAAGAAAGTTGTTTGATGAGCTGCTAACCTCACATTTAATTCATATAAAGGAAGAATATGGAGATATAACCAACCAGTGTGATGAGTGTAGAGGTGTGTGTAGTTATAACTAACCAGTGTGATGAGTGTAGAGGTGTGTGTAGTTATAACTAACCAGTGTGATGAATGTAGAGGTGTGTGTGGTTATAACTAACCAGTGTGATGAGTGTAGAGGTGTGTGTAGTTATAACTAACCAGTGTGATGAATGTAGAGGTGTGTGTGGTCATACTGCAGCAGTCTGGTGTCATCAGCTGATTTAATTAACAGTGATCAGCTGTGTGTAATGACACTGTGCTCTGTACAGCATCTCAGAGGCTACAGACTTATCAACATCAGTCCTACAGTATAAATAGCTGGATAGCAGGCACTGTAAGAATCACACACATTCATAAACAGATTAATACAGATGTTTTAACCACAGATGTTCAGCTTTTCTTGTTGATAAAATCACTAAGTGGAAGTGGAGCATCTTTCCTCCAGAAGCAGACGTTGTTCTGAGATCCATTCTCCACAAAAACACCAGAAACTCACTCTGTGCTGCATATTTTCTTGTCTCCTCAGCAGGTAAACTCAGCAGAGTTTTAAGTCTTGAAAGTATGGAAACCTGATCAATGACATCTCAATAATATGTGTTAAATATGATTCAAAAATCATGTTTAATCATGTTAACCCTTCATACAGTTGTTTCCGCATACTGTACTTCAGTGAAAATGTTAACATGTTGGTGTTACAGATATAATGGTTAAAATTGCCTTCAGCTGAAACAACTTGTCTAGTCTATTAACAAAAAATATTCAGCAACGATCTTCAGTTAATTGTTCAAGTCAGTTTTTAACCACTAAATACACAAATGTGTAGTAGTTCCATCTTCTTCTCTGCAGCTTTTTCTTTGTTTTCTATGATGATAGATTGAATACATTTTGGGTTTGTATTGTTGGTTAAATATGAAATACATTTTAATATCAGCTTGCATTCTGAAAAACTTTAATCAACAAATTTTACTACTATCTAATATTTATATGAAAAATAGATCAGTCAAAATAAAAATACTATAGGTATAGATAATCCAATGATGAAATTCCTTCCTTAGTGTAGCATTGTAGCATGCTAACATTTGCTCAGCACTAAAAACAATGTAGAGTTGTGACAGAATGTCATTAGATGTCAGGTATTTGATCTTGAACCAAAGTATTACACATTGGAATTTTGACCAGATAATGAAGTTAAGCGCTTATAAAAGCAAAATGAATAAATTACAATTAATCTTGTGGAGAACATAAACTAATACCAGTGCAATCCATCTAAAGAATATTTTCTTTTATATTTTAGCCTGGACCAAAATAGAGTCACACTGCTAGCATAGATACAAATGGATAAGAAATGGATTTTCATTTTCCATCACATTTATTTGCCCAGCACACATTTGTATGTATTACAAATATGACTCAGCATGTCCCATTACTGACATTTATCAGTTCTGAGCCTCTGAGCCTCTGCTCACCCCATAACAGAACATAATAAAACAAAAGTCCTTTCATTTCCTGCACTTTTTTATAAAAATAACAAAGGTGTAGATGATCTGCTCAGTGTGGAGTCACATCTACATGCCTCATGTTACACTTCAAAGGAAATTGAAGATGGCAGTACTGACGCACAACTTAGTGTATGAATCTTTACAGCTATCATAAGCAGTTTTGCTTCAGGACAAATAATAAGCTGATGCAGTGCTTCACATTTTTCTGTTGCTGACTTTGTTTTGACATGCTTTTTATTGTATTTTGCAAGAGTTTTTCCTTCAAATCTGTAGATCTTTGTAAAAATGACAAATATACATTTTTATCTATCTATGAATAGATGAAATGTGCAATTTCATCAAATCTATATCAACAGATCAAAAGTTGCTTTTCATACTGTTTCTTTTTCTGTCATCTCCAACTCACTATACCTTACTAGAAGCTGAAGTACACAGTGATTTGTTCATGTGTCAGTTAGAACTTCATGCTGGTCAGATTTTGGTCTTTTGTTTTTCTTTGGTATTTCCAGATTTAAATTATATTATTACATAAATGACAATATTTGTTGATCATCCATCCATCCATCCATCCATCTTCTTGCCGCTTATCCGGGGTCGGGTCGCGGGGGCAGCAGCCTAAGCAGGGAAGCCCAGACTTCCCTCTCCCCAGCCACTTCGTCCAGCTCTTCCAGGGGGACCCCGAGGCGTTCCCAGGCCAGCCGAGAGACATAGTCTCTCCAGCGTGTCCTGGGTCTTCCCCGGGGCCTCCTACCGGTGGGACGTGCCCTGAACACCTCACCAGGGAGGCGTCCGGGAGGCATCCTGATTAGATGCCCGAACCACCTCATCTGGCTCCTCTCGACGTGGAGGAGCAGCGGGTCTACTCCGAGCTCCCTCCGGATAACTGAGCTTCTCACCCTATCTCTAAGGGAGAGCCCAGCCACCCTACGGAGGAAGCTCATTTCGGCCGCTTGTACCCGCGATCTTGTTCTTTCGGTCACTACCCAAAGCTCATGACCATAGGTGAGGGTAGGAACGAAGATCGACTGGTAAATCGAGAGCTTCGCCTTTCGGCTCAGCTCTCTCTTCACCACGACGGATCTGTGCAGAGTCCGCATTACTGCAGACGCCGCACCAATCCGCCTGTCGATCTCCCGTTCCATCCTTCCCTCACTCGTGAACAAGACCCCGAGGTACTTGAACTCCTCCACTTGAGGCAGAATCTCATCCCCGACCCGAAGAGTGCACTCCACCCTTTTCCGGTTGAGGACCATGGCCTCGGATTTGGAGGTGCTGATTCTCATCCCGGCCGCTTCACACTCGGCTGCGAACCGATCCAGTGAGAGTTGGAGGTCACGGTCTGATGAAGCCAACAGGACCACATCATCTGCAAAAAGCAGTGACCCAATCCTGAGGTCACCAAACCGGACCCCCTCTACACCCTGGCTGCGCCTAGAAATCCTGTCCATAAAAATTATGAACAGGATCGGTGACAAAGGGCAGCCCTGGCGGAGTCCAACTCTCACTGGAAACAAGTCCGACTTATTGCCGGAAATGCGGACCAAGCTCTGACACCGGTCATACAGGGAACGGACGGCCCTTATCAGGGAGTCCGATACCCCATACTCCCGGAGAACCCCCCACAGGATCCCCCGAGGGACACGGTCGAATGCCTTCTCCAAGTCCACAAAACACATGTGGACTGGTTGGGCAAACTCCCATGCACCCTCGAAGATCCTGCAGAGGGTGTAGAGCTGGTCCACTGTTCCACGGCCCGGACGAAAACCACACTGCTCCTCCTGAATCCGAGATTCGACTACCCGACGGACCCTCCTCTCCAGCACCCCCGAATAGACCTTACCAGGGAGGCTGAGGAGTGTGATTCCCCTGTAATTGGAACACACCCTCCGGTCCCCCTTCTTAAAAAGAGGGACCACCACCCCAGTCTGCCAATCCAGAGGCACTGCCCCCGATGTCCACGCGATGCTGCAGAGTCGTGTCAACCATGACAGCCCCACAGCATCCAGGGCCTTGAGGAACTCGGGGCGTATCTCATCCACCCCCGGGGCCCTGCCACCGAGGAGCTTTTTAACCACCTCGGCGACCTCCACCCCAGAGATAGGAGAGCCCACACCCAAGCCCCCAGGCCCTGCTTCCTTACCAGAAGGCGTGTTGGTGGGATTGAGGAGGTCTTCGAAGTATTCCTTCCACCGATCCACAACGTCCCGAGTCGAGGTCAGCAGCACACCGTCCCCACCATACACAGTGTTTACGGTGCACTGCTTCCCCTTCCTGAGACGCCGGATGGTGGTCCAGAATCTCTTCGAAGCCGTCCGGAAGTCTTTTTCCATGGCCTCACCGAACTCCTCCCATGTCCGGGTTTTTGCCTCAGAGACTGCCCTAGCTGCGCTCCGCTTGGTCTGCCGGTACCTGTCTGCTGCCTCCGGGGTCCTACAAGCCAAAAAGGCCCTATAGGACTCCTTCTTCAGCTTGACGGCATCCCTCACCGCCGGTGTCCACCAGCGGGTTCGGGGATTGCCGCCCCGACAGGCACCGACCACCTTGCGGCCACAGCTCCGGTCAGCCGCCTTGACAATGGAGGCACGGAACATGGCCCACTCGGACTCAATGTCCCCCGCCTCCCCCGGTACATGGTCGAAGCTCTCCCGGAGGTGTGAGTTGAAACTCTCTCTGACAGGAGACTCTGCCAGACGTTCCCAGCAGACCCTCACAATACGTTTGGGCCTGCCAGGTCTGCCCGGCATCCTCCCCCACCATCGGAGCCAACTCACCACCAGGTGGTGATCAGTTGACAGCTCCGCCCCTCTCTTCACCCGAGTGTCCAAGACATGCGGCCGCAAGTCCGACGACACGACTACAAAGTCAATCATCGAACTGCGGCCTAGGGTGTCCTGGTGCCAAGTGCACATATGGACACCCTTATGCTTGAACATGGTGTTCGTTATGGACAATCCGTGGCGAGCACAGAAGTCCAATAACAGAACACCACTCGGGTTCAGATCAGGGGGGCCGTTCCTCCCAATCACACCCTTCCAGGTCTCACTGTCGCTACCAACATGGGCGTTGAAGTCCCCCAGCAGAACGAGGGAATCCCCAGGGGGAGTGTTTTCCAGCACCCCCTCCAAGGAGTCCAAAAAGGCTGGATACTCTGAAGTGCTGTTTGGACCATAGGCACAAACAACAGTCAGGATCCGTCCCCCCACCCGAAGGCGGAGGGAGGCCACCCTCTCGTCTACCGGGGTAAACTCCAACATACAGGCACCGAGCCGGGGGGCAATAAGTATTGCCACCCCTGCCCGGCGCCTGACACCAGTGGCAACTCCAGAGTGGACGAGAGTCCAACCCCTCTCAAGGAGACTGGTTCCAGAGCCCTTGCTGTGCGTCGAGGTGAGGCCGACTATATCTAGCCGGAATTTCTCAACCTCACGCACCAGCTCAGGCTCCTTCCCCACCAGAGAAGTGACGTTCCACGTCCCTAGAGCTAGCTTCTGCAGCTGAGGATCGGACCGCCAAGGTCCCCGCCTTCGGCCGCTGCCCAGCTCACATTGCACCCGACCCCTTTGGCCCCTCTCACTGGTGGTGGGTCTGTGGGAGCGGGGTCCCATGTCCCTTTTTCGGACTATGCCCGGCCGGGCCCCATGGGGGAAGGCCCGGCCACCAAGCGCTCGCCTCCGAGCCCCACCCCCAGGCCTGGCTCCAGGGGGGGGCCCCGGTGACCCGCGTCCGGGCAAGGGACACGAAAATCCAATTATCTTGCTCGTCATCGGGGTTTTCTGAGCTACCTTTTGTCTGGCCCCTCCCCCAGGACCTGTTTGCCATGGGAGACCCTACCAGGGGCATAAAGCCCCCGACAACTGAGCTCCTGGGGTCATTGGGACACGCAAACCCCTCCACCACGGTAAGGTAGTAGCTCAGGGAGGGGTATTTGTTAATCACATAACATTAACTCAGACACTAAGACAGGTTATTAATGGTGAGACTAAATACATTTCAGATACATTCTGACACATCTGTCCTGCTGCCTACATACAACAGACATTCAAAAACAAATTTGTTAAAAGTTTATGTTCATGTTCCCATGAAACAGCAGGAGGTAGATTGCCACAATGTGCCCTGCACTGATCAAGGAGACACCAGGTTGGAGTCATAGTTTGCACTTAATTGTACTGTACTGTACTAATTGAGTGTATGCAAGGTATGCTTCTCTTCTCTTTTCATTGCATATACATTGAAGAGAGTATATATATTTATATTTAACATCACACTAATTCAAGTGCATCAATAACATTTGAATTTGAACATCTCCATCAATGAACTGTAAAATAAAATAAAAGGCTTTCTTTTTTAAAGATACAATTTAAGTGTGAAGTGTGAACCTCCACCCACTCCATCTCACTCCATCTCAGTCTCTCTCTCTCATGTATATGCCTTTTATTTCTCATGTTGAGCTTTAAGTCAGAGCAGACTTTTTTTTGTATTAAACAAAGACCATTTACCAGCATTATGTTTCTAGCAAAACATTTTTGCTGAGGCAATTGAGTTGCATATAAACTGTAGAGGGGAAAGGTTGGTGGTGTTAGAGGCACAGTCCAGCAGCTGACTGTGTACAGAGCTGCTGTCATCAAGAAACTAAATAGCCCAAACCGAAACAGACTGCACTCTTTCTTGCTCCTCTTCATTTGGTGGTTGACTGTTAATGTTATTATTGCAGTTATGCATGCTAAAGATTTTTGGTGGCAGTTGCATTGATATTTTGAATAAATGTGTTAACTGTGTTACTTTTTCTGTCTGATCTTTTCTGCTCCACCTTTTCATTTATTGGGACATTCATCCATTTTTATAGACTAGCATTATTTTCCATTCAAACTCCTCTCTTTCTGTCTTAATTTGATTATTTCCTGCTTGACCTCTGACACTGCATGAATGGTGATTGGTGGAGGACAACAGTAGCACTTCCTGAACAGTATAGTTAGCCTCTTGACTATTGAGACTGTGTAACTCCCAATCAATTGGGCTGTTCCAACATCAAGTGGGCTGCAGCAGGCCGGTTGATTTTTTTTTTTTTTTCACACATTCCTTCCTCACATTGCTGGTGGACTCAGAGCACACTAAGTGGCATTGACGTGAAGTGCCAGACTGTCAGACTGAGCATGGGCACAAAAACCACTTGGTTAGGTCGGGGAAAAGTTTGCGGTTTGTGTTAAAATAAACACTTTTTTAAGGTCGGGAGACCTACAGTGATATCTATTAAACTGATGGCCTTTTGCTAGAATGCAGTTCTAAGTTACTTCCGCATTGGCCTCATTTCAGAGGACCGGAACTCCCCGCCTGATAAAAACAAGTTCAGTCTTTCTTTTACAGTATATATCAATACCTACACAGAGCAGCTACACAATTAATCAGCTAACATAACTCAGCCTCAACTCAATTTTCCTGTTTATACATGGACACACTCTGCTAAAAACATAATCAAGTCAACACTAAACCAAACCCACAGAAAGAAAACCAAGGGTCAATTTAACATTATGACGAACGTGATTGGAATTCACACGGTTCACTTAAGCTGCTGTGCTGGATGATATCCATTATCTTTACATGCTACACTGCTACATTAACTTGACATCCTCCAAGCTTCTTTACTACACATCCAACTGATGATGGCCTTTGGGAGTCGTGCTGTCTTATCACAATCTTTCAGCTGATCAGTAAAAGGCCCATTGCCTCCCTGCTCCCATCTTCCTATTCTCCAGCAGTTGTGTCAAAACATTAGTCTAATTCAGCCATAACTGCCTCTGGCTCCACCCAGGCTTAAAATAATAAAATAATCAGCACTGTCTTGTGTGGTATGTAGCCTCTGATATTAATCAAAGCAAGCAAGGGTGGTGGTTAGGGGTTAGAGTGTATATCTTTTGGAGAATTTGAATTTACAAGTAGCAGAGACACAGTTAGTGCTCGTAAATTCATTATTGCTGTTTCCACATATAAGCCCCAGTGTGGCCATTGTGAATCATCCCCCAACCAGCGCTGTCATCTGTCAGAGGGAGTGGGAGAGGAGAGTGATGAGGGAGGAGGAGAAAACACACAGTCCATGAAGACCAAAATGAAAATGCCAAAAGAAATCCACACACACACACACACACACACACACACACACACACACACACACACATATACATAGAGATATAGAGGAAATGAGATGGTAACAGGCTCAAACAGAACACACGCAACCTGAAACAAGCCCATACATGAGTGACACAAAACACGAGACTAGTCATATCCTCACAGAATAAAAAAACATGTAATATAAAGTGAGAATAATGATGCTTTTTGACATTAAATGGAGATTCTTGGATTTTACAAGAAGCAATCCTTCATTGCCACAGTGAGGCTGAAAATGTGATATGGTCCAATGTTTCCTTCAAGTGACCTTTGATAGAGTGTATTAGTTTCAAAAGACCTCAGTAAATAGAAGTGAATCATAGAGACAGTGATGTTAAGGTTAAGCTTTGAAAAGAGAAATAATACGATTAAATTCAGATAGTAATAAATATAATATATCATGAAAGGCTATATAATTTCAGAAGTATTTTCCTTTTGTTCGGACAATCACTAAATGAATGCTGGTGAATTTCTTAGCAAGGAGAAAGGAATATTTTGTTAGTGAGGGGCATTTAGAAATCTGATGTTTTCACATCATTGTCCATTGTCCATGTTGATTGTCCAATGGCCTCGAGATCCAGCCCTCGCAACCTCCCTGCTCCGCCCATGGCTCCGCCCATGGCCCCGCCTCATGCCCATGTAAGTAGAATCCGTGTTTTTATTTTTCCCAGCATGCACGTGAATTTTTTCAAGATGGCGCTGCCTAGATCCTAAACTATTGGCTTTCTGAGCAGCAGTCCACAAACCAATGGGTGATGTCACGGATGTTACGTCCATTTCTTCTATGCAAGTCTATGGTAAAACATGATACATGGGGTGGATGGGGGGCTCTGCATGTGCACTGGATTGTTACCAGGTGGAGACATGAATAACATTTCTAACATAATTGTTGTGATGCTCACACAATATTGTTCTGATCAACATAATTGAAAAACATGGCTGCTTCTGCTGCTATCATTTTTGCAGAGACTGCATGAGCTGGGATGTATTAAAACAAATGTGCTTTGTGACCAAGACTCCCTGGGTTGGAGATGTCCAGCTGTATGTGCTATCTCTCTGTGGCACAGAGGAGGCTGGCATGTTCAGCAGAACATCTGGAACCGGCCGATGGGAGATGAGCTTTTCATTTTAAAACACAGTCTCAACTGAAGAAAAGGAGGGCACCCCTCAGTCAATCAGAAGAAATGTGTGTTTGAGTAGCTTGCGTTGTCCCCACATACAGTCTGTCTGCACATGAACACAGGAGACATGCACGCAAAACAACACAGCAACAAACGTAAGCACTTTTTACAATGTGACTACTGTTATTGCTATTACTGCCACTGCTAAAACTGATAACAATAACTTTATAAGTGTAGGTGTTTATGCTGTCCTCACTAAAAGTCTTTAGCCTTACAGCTAGCTTAACACTAATATTTCTCTCAATTTTCATCCTCCAAGGAACAGACAGGTTGTTGTGTTTGGATTTACTTGAAGAATTATCTTAATTTCTTAAATTTAAAACTAATTTAGCACTTATTTATTAACTATTTATGGAATATTATTTTTATTATTTATATAGTGTCTCATTTTTAACTGACAATTTGAATGTTAATTATTAAGTGTTTTAACTTGTGAAACAGTATTTCGTTTTTATGTACCTGCATAAGAATGACAATTAAAGTGAAATTGAAATTGAATTATCTTACATTTTTTGTAAAACTACTGTATGAAAAAGCACATACACAAAACTCATTACAATGATTTCAATAGTGTTTTTCTTCTCAGTGATTTGTTTGTGTTGAACAATAATGTGAGGATATAGCCATTTTAACAATCTTAAGACTCATTATTCAAGTTTGAATATATGTTGAAGTATTGGAGTACTAACATAACATTAAACAACAGACTCACTGACCATCAAGAATATGATGATATGATATGTGTCTAAAATTGTCTTTGCATTGTGTCTGAACACACAGTAAGCGGTGGTGCTAGAAGTCCCCAAAATGGAAAGGGTTCATTTTCTTGATAGCATGAACGTACTCAGCAATTTCCATGCCAGTCATCCAGAGTTAATAATCTATAGTAAAGTGCATATTCATCTTACTCTGGATAGATGAACTATTTCTTATATTTCTGCCGAAACTTACCAATTTACTTACTGACATAATCCCTAAAGATATCAACAAATCAGTATTATATAATTTGATCAGCATGAATATGGATTTTGAAAAAATATACATGTAAACTTAACTTCCACACTGGAACACTGATTCATAAACATAACAGCTCTGCAGAGATCTTTGGAGTAAGTAAGAATATTACACCTTCTTTGTGAGCTGTCTCGTTGGTAATAGGCGTATTGAAAAATGTTTCGTAGCATACAGTGATTGAATGAATACCATGGAAATTTTCAAATTGACAGTAGATAAATGGAAACAGGGAACAGAGGACACTGAGAACACTCACTGTTTTGGCACCATCAGGGTTCCATACAAGCACACACGTCTTCTCACCACCAAGAGTTTGTATGAATAGTAAGTTTGAAGTTTGAAGTTGTAATCAATCAAATGTCAGTGCTTGTTGATTTCTATTTAAATTCCTTGGCCCACCCACCCAGAGGCCTGCAGACTAAACCAGATGTTTTTTAATTTCCCACACTGAAATAATTAAAAGGTATTAGCACAAATTCAGAAATCACTCCCAACCAACTCTTGCCTGCTGAAAGGTATGACTAATTGTGATTTCATTTGGACTTTCAGGATTATAACTTTTACAAAGGTGGATATACAGTACTTCCTGGTTTTACACTGGTTAATGCACTTAAAGTAAGTGCCAGGATATTTTGGGAGGGATTTGGGATTTGAGCACAGTGTTAGGTTGACTAGGCTCATATAATTGACCCTAACCCTCACTGAGCAATTTTTGGAATGAGAGCAAACTTACACATGTTTAACTATTGGTCTTTTTCTGGGAAATGTTAAGCCCACTACTTTTGTTTCCTTTCTGGAACAAACAGAAACAAACAAACAAAAAAACTTGTACAAGAACCCTAACCCTAAGCCCTAAACAACATCTACCAGCCTTCACTTACTTTCCTTTCATTCTTTCCTTTTCTTTCCCCTACACACACATATGTGTTAGAGAGTGAGCTTAGCCCAGATCAAGGACAACTCACAGTCATTCTCATAAGAACAGCAATGACATGAGATATTCCTGTTTTTGAAGGGTTGGTATAGGCCACTTATTGAAGTAATTGAATTCCCATAAACAAAACATATAAAAACAATTCATATTCTATCTATCTATCTACCTATCTACCTATCTATCTATCTATCTATCTATCTATCTATCTATCTATCTATCTATCTATCTATCTATCTATCTATCTATTTATTTGTTCAGCAGAGGCAGAAAAAAAGAAACACCAAGAGAGGAAACATTCAGTAGGAGTCCAAAGCAATGTGATGCTGTTGGTTTCCATGTTACAGTGACACAGATCATAGAATTCATCCTATGGTATCGTCCATTACTTTCCAAACAGACACTTGTCTATATAGGAGATTCTTCTGGCTCTGGATGAACACTGAGACAATAACCATGGCATAAAACATAACTACATTTACATGTGAGTGCTTGTATTAATAATGAGGATGCATCAGATGTTTTGTGTGAGATGCAGTGCCTTTTCTTCACAGTTGAAAGCAGGAAAGTAAGTAAAACTTAAAGGAAAAAAAGCCATGTAACAATTCAAAGCTGCTTTTTATTGAAGCAAAGCCCAAGTTCCTCAAAAAGCCCACATCTTCAAGGCACATATGACGTTTTTTTTGTTTGTTTGTTTTTTAATAGAAGATGTAGTTAAGCACCGATGAGATGTGTGAGTTGTTACAAAGAAGAAAGAACAAAGTAGTGTCTATAATGCATCGCGTATGAAAAATGTACAAGTGATAAAGTAATATATCAAAGGAAAACACTGTGTAAGATACACAAAAAGGAATAATTCAAAACAACAAGTGATCTGTCAGGGACAGGGATTAAATCTTTAAAGGAAATATGTGTGGCAGGAAAAAATAAAGGCTACATTAACTTTTAATTGCTGTTGCTTGTTGTGATGATGCCCAATTTACACTTTCTCTTGTTAAAAATACATAGCAGGAGTGAAAGAAGAAAGGTAGAAAGATAAATAGAAGCAGTTCTTGATTACTCTGTTATGGCTTATGTTGCTTCCAGAAGTGTGTGTGTGTGTGTGTCTGTGTGTGTGTGTGTGTGTGTGTGTGTGTGTGTGTGGTAGGGGATGGGATGAGGTGGAGTTAAAAAAACAGTCTTTTCTATATTAAACTTAAAAATGGCACTGTGCTTTCATTATTTACACAATAGAATTCATTCCATTCATTCATTATTTTATTTTTAGCAGGAAAACCAGAATATAAAATATTACAAGCTGTTTTTTTCTATCGCACTTTAGAAACTGTGAGTACTGAGTACCAGTCCAAGGTTTTGACACACTGTCTCATTTTTGTCCTGTATATGGCTAAATAAACATACCTACTTTTAAAAATGAACTCTCCTTAAAGAATACAGCATTCAGCATAAATAGAAAAAGTCAGCATTTTTAATTGTATACAGACAGTTACACAGAATTCAAAAGGGACAATAAGTGATTGATTATCGTGACGTTATTGATCATTCTGATTCTGAAGAGGGAAATATCTGTATACATTTTAAAATTTAAAAAGAGCGTGCACAGTGCAGGTGACTTATGTGGTCATGGACATATTCAACCTCTTCCTTTCCATGTGTGTGGTCCCCCCTGCTTCAAGTCATCCATCATTGTTCCAAAAAAAAGCAAGGTAACATGCCAAAATGATGGACGTCCTGTCACCTTCATTCTCATAGTGAGAAAATGCTTAGAGAAGCATGTTAAAGACTTAACTTGAAGTCTTTCACAACCCACTGTGGACCTTCACCAATTTACTTAAAGTCTGTGTAAAGTAAGAATAAATGTGTTCTGAGTTTGACATACCACAGAAAACCCTGCCAAATTTGAATGATTAAACAAAACGCCAAATATATGAAATTAGGCTTTATTAGTTGTGTAAAAATCAGTCTCTCTCTCTGCTCCCAAACGCTGTGGGAGTGCTGAAACCCCGCCCCCTACCAAGTGTCACCTGTCAATCAAAGTCACCACCTCTACCAGAAACATGAATGCTACGTCTGAGAGCTTTCTGCCGCTAGCTCAGCTGCTAGCTCGGCGGCTAACTCCGCTAACTGGCTAACCGTAGACTGTAGTAGTAGTGTGCTGAATGTATATATATCTGCAGCAGCAGGGGCGGGTTTATGCTAATCACCATCGCGCTAAGACCCGCCCACTAAATCCTGAACATAGAAATGTTGAAACACAGTTTGTGAAGCCTAGCTCCACAATTCAAATCTAAATGGTTGAAATGCTTTTTACACCTTTTTTAGAAATACATTTATGACCTATTTAATGTGTTTAGAAGAAAATGTCTGAATTCACTTTACACAGTCTTTAAAAACAAAACACATCATAGCCAAAACACTCTGCACCCCTGTTACCCACTTGGAAGGAGGAATTCTTATGTTAGAATGTTGTGTGTAGACTATAGTTCAGTATTTAACACCATAGTCCCCTCTGACAATCCACACAAAGCTCAGAGACCTTTGACTGGATCCTTGAATTCCTGTCATGTCAATGTCAGGTGGTAAGGATGGGCTCCCAACACAGGAGGTCCCCAGGGGTGTGTCCAGAGCCCCCTCCTCTACTTTATGTACACCTATGATTGCGCTGCCACACACAGGTCCAGCATGGTAATGAAGTTTGCTGACAACACACCAGTGATAGACATGATAACCAACAAGGAGATGGCCTACAGGAGAGAGGTCCACTCAGTGTGTATAAGAAAACAAGGAGCTGACTGTGGACTACAGGAGGAGAGGAGAGTCCATTGCCATCAACAGGTCTGCTGTAAGCTCCTTTGCATTCACACCACTGAGGACCTCACCTGGAACCAAGGGGGGAGTTGTGGGTTCTCCGAGTGAAGACCACTTCTGCGTTCAAAAAGCTGCAGTCCCCCCCGCGGCCTCTGGGGGCTGGTCCCAGAAGTGAGCAATACCTTATTAAAATCAGTTAATCATGTGGAGAGATTTCTCATGCAGGTAGATAATTATCTACATATAAGAGTTCTACCGTTAGTAAAGGTAAGAGACATATGATTTAGCACATTTGAAAAAAAAAATTTACTGGTAAAGACTTTCTAAGGTTCCATGGGCACCCTGGAAAGGTCAGAAAACAGAAACACTGTTGTGAGAATTTTTACAATTTTTAGTAAAACTTGAGCTTTAATGCTTAATATTTTTAAGTTGATATTCCTTTTAACTGACTACGACATTTTTAACATTTTCAATAAGTGTAGAAGACAAAAGGAGTGCAATTATGAAAATTATTTATTTGAACATGAGGTACTCTTTAAATGAACAGCCAATGAACAAACAAAACAATCAGTATATATAATAATAAAGCAGTGTTTGGCTCGGTTGGTGGAGCGCCCGCCCCATGTGAGGCTGTAGTCCTTGCTGCGGGCGGCTGGAGCGTGGAGGCTGGCCGGGGCCTGGGTGGCTTTCTTTTCCCCTTTTCTAAATATAAAGAAAGACAAACATGTAACCAGTGGTGTACAAAGTATTGAAATGCCTTACTTCAGTAAAAGTAGCCTACTAATACCACACTGTGAAAATACTCCACTACAAAGGCACTACACTACTACTATACACTACAAAGACCTGCATTCAAAACCTCACTTTTGTGAAAGTGTTAACATTAAGTTTTATCTGCAAAATGCAATTAAGTATAAAAGTAAAAACAGTCCCTCTCTGTTTTACTGTTATAGAATGTTTGTGAATTGATATCATTGATGAATCAATGCATATGATGCATTTTATTGCTGAGGCTGTTTAAGTTTAGCACAATTTAACAATTAAATATACTATTGAGTCGATTTATCTATCCTATCTATCTATCTCTGTCATGTGAGAACCCTGTATCTCACTTCTTTTAAAAAAATATTTAAGTGTATAAAATGCTTAACAAACTTTCTTTACATTATTCTACATAGTAATTTCACAGAGTAGTAACGTTAACCCTCAGATCCTGTTGCCACATTTTATGGACCATCAGATTTTTCATTTGGCTGTGATCATGCTATAATGTTCATAGGTTGCAGAGAGGTGGCTTTTGCAAGGTACATCATGCTCCTAAAAGATAAATGGACTGTACTTATATAGCGCCTTTCTAGTCTGTGCGACCACTCAAAGCGCTTTACATCACATGTCATATCACCCTTTCATATACTGATGGCAGGGGCTACCACGCAGGGTGCCAACCTGCTCATCAGGAGGATCTAACCATTCATTCACATTCACACACCGTTGGCACAGCAACGGGAGCAAGTGTCTTGCCCAAGGACACATCGACATGTGGACTGGAGGAGCCGGGAATCGAACCACCAATCTTCCAATTGGAGGACGACCGCTCTACCTCCTGCCCACAGCCGCCCCGTAAGATCTGTCTGCATCATGGTCTGCACCTTATAATTCTCTGTTTATCGCGGCTCCCGGGGTAGCTAAAGCTACGTAGAGTTATCGCCTCTCCTCCAAATATGGAAAGTACACGCCCACTAAAATCCAAGATGGCGCAGTCCTAATGCCCATAGTAGAGGCACAAAACACACTCCCCCAAACCAATGGGTGACGTCACGGGTGCTACGTCCATTCTTTTTACAGTCTATGCCTGGAACAAGCACACAGGCCACGTGGTGAAAAAGGCACAACACCTCTTTCATGTTGGGCGGCTATAAAAGTTTGGCATGTGGCCAAAGATCCCAAGGGCATCCCACAGAGTAACAACTGAGAGCATCCTGATGGGAGGTATCACTGCCTGTAATGGGAACTGCTCTGCCCTCAACCACGAAGCACTGCAGAGGGTCGTGCAGACAGCCCAGAGCATCAGTGGATGTGAGCTTTCTTCCATCCAAGACATTTACAACAGACAGTGTGTCAGTAAAGGATTATCAAAGACCCCACATACCCCAACCACAGACTGTTTCAGCTGCTGCTGTCTGACAAGTGGTACCCCAGCCTCCCCAAGGCTCCCCAAGGCTCAGACCAGCAGGACAGCTTTCCACCAAGCAACTAACATTATGTTTTTTATTGTATTGTATCTTTTAGTATTACTTTTCTTGTACTATTTTAAGTACAAACAGAATTTTAAACAATATATTCATATTTTTATTATTGTTTGCATTTTTAGTACTGTTTCTGCCTCTGTTTCTGTTATTGTATTGCCAGTGTTGTTGCAATGTCGAAGGGCAGAAACCCAACAATTTTACTCTCTTATACTTCTATTGTGTATATTGTATAATATGCAACAATAAAGGAATCTTGAATGTCATGAATCTTGAATCTTTTACTTTTAGTGTATGGTTATTCTTCCAAACCATATTGAGTCTTGGCAAAACAGAACAAAGTGAAGAAGGCAGAAGGAAATAATATAATTGATAGTACAGACGAACCCCTCGAAATTCTGTATAATTATGAACGCTTCATGATTATTATTTCAAACACACAGGATTCATTTATAAGTTCTAGTGTAAAGCACAGCTATTGGCCTGATAATTTATGTTGTAGTACAAGACCAAATTGTAAGACAGGAGGGCATTTTTGAAGTATAACAGCAGATATGTATAGGAGACAGAGCATATAAGTCCGACCTGACTGTAAAGATACTTATTATAGTAAATAATTTCAAACACCTTGGTGTTTACTTCACATTTGAAGAGCATATTCAGAGATTTATAAAAGAAGTACATATGAAATCCTTGTTTTGCCTGAAGAATAGGATAAGCCATAGACATTCTGCCTGCACGGGGGAAAAAGTAATGGACTACTAATCCTGAGGTGCTACAATATCACAAGTTACTTGACCAATTTTAACTACATGGGGTCTGTTTGATAAAGAAGAAGAGAACAATTCAAAGCAGAAGGAGAAAACTGAAGAGTTGAATTTATATTTATAATTTACAGTATCAATTGCATCTGTAATAGCAGTGGATTAGTAATGAGTGAATTCAGAGTAGTTATTACCTTGTTTTGTTTTGTTTTATGTAAGATCTGTGACAGAGAACAAAATAAGTGGAATATGGGAACAAGGAGTAGGACGTGTATTTTTGACATTTACCAAATCTTAAAGTGAAGAAAAATATTAATTTTTAAAGATAAATACAATGTCATCAGCTTTACTTAGTGAGAGATCATAGTGACATAGTGAGAGTTTCTTATTAGGGTAGATTATTACGTGTATTTTCAGGAGCAGGACCACGCCGCAACTGCCAACAAATAACACTTAGATTTCTCCTCCTCTTCCCCACTCGTATGCTGCGTGTCATGTGCAGGTGCAGGCAGCCTCAGTCAAGCTTTCATGGTCATACCAGAAACAGATCGTAGGCTACATCCCACATAATTGCAACAAAATTTAAACAAACGCAACGATTACTACTCCAAGAGCCAACTCACCAAGGATCACGAACTGCAAATCAACTCATCTGACTTGACTGAAGATTTGTGTGAAACTGGCTCTCTTCTCGTCACCCAGCAGCAGACCACAGCCAAGCATGAAGCGGAGCCGCTACACTCAGCAGTGCACATACCGGCCTCGTTGGCTCTTCAACTCACGCTCCCCTGATGTGACACTCCCGGTAGATCTGCAGCTTCCTCTCCTCCACTAGCTAGGGCAAAAAACCAGGGAAGCAGTTTCAACTCTCCCACCACACAGAACTCGCAGTCCTCCCCATCCGGCTGTGGGGCTAGAGTGCATACCACATAATCACAGTGTCCCTGGTTTGAATCTGGCCAGGTATCTATGCTGCAGGTCATCTCTCTCTCTCTCTCTCTCTCTCTCTCTCTCTCTCTCTCTCTCTCTCTCTCTCTCTCTCTCTCTCTCTCTCTCTCTCTCTCTCTCTCTCTCTCTCTCTCTCTCTCTCTCTCTCTCTCTCTCTCTCTCTCTCTCTCTCTCTCTCTCTCTCTCTCCCTGTTTCCTGTCCGCCTCTCTGCCAAGTACTGACTAAATAAAGGTAAGAAAAGCCCAAAAATAAATCTTTCCTCAACCACCTAGTACTTGTTAGCAAGCCGAGCCACCGGTCACCTGATGAGGCAGGAGATGTTGAATGGATGCTTCTTTCACTTTGACCCCTCACAACAGTCCACAGATCAGTTACAGCTGGTGTAAAATAATAATATTAATCTTTAGTTTTGCTAAAAGTTTTCACTTATCCTGTCCTTATCATGTGCAGTATTGTTGAATTCTGCAATGTCATTTGGACCATACCAGGGAACGGTATCAGCTTAGACGTCATTTCTGCCATAGTGATAGGCAGCTGCTCCTTTTATACAGCAAGATGAGCAGCAATAAGGTGAGGTGCTCAATCTCACTGCACATTCTGTGCACATCTTCATTAAAGATACCAGTACCATATTATTTTATTAAAAACACACCAGTGTGAGTTTTATAACCAGAGGAGCTTCCTGTCAGGCTGAGTCTCCAACCATCAACACAGTTCAGACAGACTGTCTGTAGCCTGAAAGCCAAAACCCAAGGCAAGAACTCTAAATGCACAGTATAAGTGACCTTTGGTAGATGAGTGTGTGCATGTATGATTGATACCCCCCAACCCCCCACCCCCTCATGGCCTGCTCCTGCGCTGGCCTTTGCTGTGCCTGCTGTCCAGACTGTGGAAGTGGGCTGTGACAGCTCTGCAGGGGCTCGGCTGAAATCTCCGCCTCACTCCCGACTGCCCAACAAACAAAGCCCCCAGGCCAGATTTGAGTGTAAACACACCAGATATGAGGGAGAAAAAAAAGGTCAAGGCTCTGCATTTCCTGCAGCTCAGAGAAGCAGATGACCTGATTTTGTTTGTGTGGTTTCTGACATGCAAGCACCAGTGATCCATGTACAGCTGGGTGTGCACAGGAGACTGAGCCATAGGGGGTTTGGTTGAGGGTAGGGGGATGTATTGTGTGTGGAAGGGGGAATGGGAGGAGTGTCACAATCAGTATAATATGTCCTGAGGAGGGACCAGACGAGGGAAGTGGAGGATGGTAAAGTGATATACACTGGGAGAACACTGGAGAATAATCTCTTCTATCTTATCTTATTTCTGAACAAAGCCACCTAAAATTGGAAATTTAAAATTAAACGCCTGTACATTTTTACCAACATGCTATACACTGCCTACATGTGTGCACAGTCTTGCCAGAAAGATATTTTTCCAAGGATTTTGGGAATGCATCACATCAACTCTATGTGTTACTCAAACAGAGCAGCAGGGGGTTGAAATTTGAGAAAATTGAAAAGTTTGTCATTAAAAGCCACATAATTAATGTGGTGAATAAAATGACCAGAAATATAAACACATTGTTGGATAAACATTAGATTTAAAAAAAATCATTAGGCTTTTATGATTACTTGTCTTTCTTCGTATTAGTTCCATGATAGTTTTTGTTTGTTTGTTCACACATGAGACCGAGCAGAATGTGATTGTTGGTTATGTGTTTAGACATCTCTGGTGATTAGTGAATTTAAAGTGCATTTACCCCTTTTCCAAAACTGTGCACACACAACTGATAAGTATAGCTCTGTAAATGTGGATAAATGAATAAAAACTAAGTTGATCATCTTCATTACTTCAAGCTGTCACAAGTTGTCTGTACCTGCAGATCACACAATAAGTACAGTGTTATATTCATTGTAATGAAGGACATGACTGCGTAAATAATATAAATCCATCAATAAATGATTATAATGACAGAAATGTATGTACTGTTCACCAAAAGAACATGAGGACACAATCCAAGTGTAAATCAATGTCATTTGAGGCAGAATTGGGATCAAATCATTTGTTTAGGAGCCAAATCAAGTCTTAAGTCTTTATAACAAAGACAAGTTAAAAGCTTTACTGCACAGGAAAATATGAAGTCAGTTGTTTAGTTACAGGAGTGACTGTAATGTTGTGAAAAATGCTTCTGACCCATGAAAATGGCAACTGTTTGTTCAACTGTTCATGAACTTCAAATCCTATTCTGCCATGAAAAATAGTTCCAATTTTTGATTTCGACCTGTGTTCCTATTTCTATCCAAGCAGAAATGTTAGCTGGTATTTTACTCTCAGCAGATTCGTGATTATTAATTATTTATTTATTAATTATGAGGACACCATAAGCATTTTTATAAAATGTAAGTGCACTTTTGAAAAAATCCTGGTAATGTGGTTTTAATAAAATAGCTCACAGCATCATCAACATCATCAACATCATCAACATCATAAATGATCTTAGTAGAGAATTAAGTTTTGGAAATATGTGACAAATTTGGCAGTCTGTCTATTGGATAGTAAAAAAAAGGGAATACATTTTTATATTTCGTATATAACAATGATACAATGTTTTGATCCCATTGAGCATATAAAAGCTATGTCTGGAAAGAACAGGAGAAAATGAAGAAACCAATTGACGTCCACTGTCTCGCTGTCACATCACTGCAGCAGACACTTATGGCTATTTTGAGAGAAAAAAGGGTAACACTTCATTCTACATGCCAAGCAAACCACTAAACTGAAGTTAGTTGCAGTTTAATTTCTTAACAGTTTCTATGTAACTTCTGCTGAGTAGGCCAAGCTCAAGTCTGTGAAAACAAAAGAATGGCAGCCATCCCTATTATTCTCAGTGGGAAATGCAATATTTGAAAATAATTTAGGCATTGAAATACATTTTGATAATATTTCTAGCAAGACATATTTATTTTACTCTCATAATGATTTTCAGTGAATGTATAAGATGTGTGTTAATGACTTACTAAGATTATTAAGATTGTTTCAGATATTGCCAGAAAATTGTTGGAATGCATTGTTTTGTGTGATTGCTCTAGTTCTCTAAAATCTCTTCCTTTTTATTGAATGAACATCATCAAACAATTATATAAAATAACACAAATAACATAAAAAGCTTAGATAACTACACAATGCAACATGCAAGCCATGTTTTCATTGATAACAGAGCAACCACCATAGCAGCAATGGAAAACGTTCCATTTCAACAATTTTCTGGCAACATCTGGAAATGTAATGAAAACACATATAAACGATATCTTAAAAATCTATCTTAAAATATTGCATTTACCACTGAGAATAAAAGGAATGTTATTGGTTTGTTTTGTTTTTACAGACAGAAACCTGATGTCATATGGACACAGGCCAATAGAAAAGAATGGGAAATCCCCCCCCCCCCCCCCCCCCCCCCCGCCGCAAAACAAAAAAAAACAACTAAAACCTGCAGGTGTCTCATAATTTTAGAGCTGTTATTGTGAAACTAATGTTTCATGCTGTGGACCAACATAGCTATTACACATTTGGTAATAGCTATGTAGCTTGTAATCCATCTATCCCAGTGTAACCTGCAGCAGCACAAAGAAGGAGCACCTCTCCATCCCACCATGTGGAACAGGTTCTCCTTTCATTCAGTGGGAACAGAAATCAATCATTTGCCATCTGTTTATTCCATACAGGCAGCAGAGATAAGTATCAGGCCTGATGTGTGTTTACATCTGAAAAAAAGGAGACTGGCCATCTGTGGAATTTATGTAAGTATATTTTGCACATTACTACACAACTGTTTCACAAGAGTATTGTGTAAAATGTGTGTGCAGAGAGAGTTAATAAAGTATCAATACTCATTTTTTTTACGTGATATCCCAAAACATCTGAGGGAGAAGACAGACCTGCTTCATTTCCTCAGTAAAAAATCTAATTATTCTAATGCCAATCCCATGTAGGAGGAGACATTCTTTGTTCCCTAAAAGCTCTCTACAGGTGACAAACATCCCGAATCTTTACAGATTTTTTGGGAACATTCCTAAAACATTATCTTTTCGTTATGAAAGTGCCCCAATTCAAAATCCCCTACATTACTTTTGGGGGGAGGGGGAACTTTTCTTTGAGAACATCATCAGAATGTTCTGTGAGATTTTTTTTATCAGTTAAGTATTGATCAAGTTATATAATTCTAATATATAATATATAACTTGATCAATAGTTGTTGTTGTAGTATAATAGTGAAATGATGATTATGCAGATAACAACAAACTTTTTGCAGTGTGCCCAAGGCCATCATGGCAAGTAATGTAATTTTGGCAGCACACTCAAGCGATGGATGTATTAGAGCTCTAATAAAACTTGTAAGACTCAAGGACATCATTGACATCATGTGTGAGAGAACGGTCAGGGTCAGAGACAATAAGCTCCACCTTAGATAAAACTCAGATGGGTAAAAAGCATGCAAGACACAGACTGTCACTTATGTTATCAAAGTTAAATCTATTATTGCATTGAACTCTGCCTGACTCAGTGTCTGTTTTACTCTTGAAGTTCTTTTTGTTTTTAATTGAAAATACATGTTGAGAAGAACCTGAAGTTTCAACTGGCAGAGCTGAAGGTTTTTTTCTGTATTGTCACAGTCACAGTCCATTATTGACAGCAGCTGTTTTTTGTATTTTGGTTATTTTATGGTAATATTGTACTGGAAGAGGACAACAACTCCACCTACACCAGAGCTAATATGGTCATTTTTTAAACCCAGGATTTCTTTTTTAAGTAGTTTTCCTTAATGTGATCATCAAAGGGTAAGTTTTTAAAATCTAATAAAGGCTGCTGTGTCAGCTGATATTCTGACTGATATTATTTGGGAAAGTGGTCATTAACGTGTATATGTTGCTAATGTTTTGCTGTGTGTGAAATGTGTGTGTGTGTGTGTGTGTGTGTGTGTGTGTGTGTGTGTGTGTGTGTGTGTGTGTGTGTGTGTGTGATGTGTAAGCTTATTAAATTGTGTTGGTACTGCATGCTTGTGTGATGATGTCATTAATTGTAAGGCAATCAGCTGTTTGTTTTGGTGATAACTCTCACTCCCTCCATACTGTTTGGTTTGCTCGTTACATTAGTATCTTATGCAGCTCTATAGGAGAGGACACAGTTGGGGTGGTAGTTTGCTTTTTTCCCAGTGAAGGAAGGGGGAGTCAGAGGGCCAAGGTTTAAGAGTCACAGTATATTATAAAATGACTGATATTACAATACAATAAACAATAAAATGACACAATCCCTCAGACCTCCCAGGAATAACTCAACTGCAATGTCAGAATTTAAAACAGTTGACCAAAAAACCATAGAGGAAACAGTGCAGCATCTAAAACCATCAACATGCTGTCTTGACACAATGCCATCAGATTTCTTTAAAACTATTGTGAACTCTGTCCAAACAGATTTGCGACAAGTAATAAATAGCTCACTTAAATCAGGTGTGTTTCCTAAACTCCTAAAAGTAGCTGCCATTAAGCCACTCTTAAAAAAGAGAACGCTGGATGCTTCCATGTTAACCAACTACAGACCTATCTCAAATCTTCCTTTTATAGCCAAGATCGTTGAGAAAGTGGTTTTTAATCAACTCAGCAATTTCTTGAACTCCAGTGACCTTTTTGACAAATTTCAATCAGGCTTCCGACCTAACCACAGTACAGAAACAGCTCTTATTAGAGTGTTAAATGACATAAGGTTGAACACTGACTCAGGCAAGGTGTCAGTTCTGGTCCTGTTGGATCTCAGTGCTGCGTTTGACACTGTGGATCACAGTATACTGTTGAACAGGTTGGAAACTTGGGCAGGACTCAGCGGAACAGTCCTAGACTGGTTCAGGTCCTACTTGGAAGAGCGGAGTTATTTTGTGACCATTGGAAGTTATGAATCTGATCGAGTGGCTATGACGTGGAGTTCCTCAGGGGTCAGTTCTTGGACCCCTTCTGTTTAGTCTATATATGCTGCCCTTGGGTCAAATTCTGCAGAACTCTAATGTAGACTATCACAGTTATGCAGATGACACACAGATATACCTAGCACTGTCCCCAGATGACTACAGTCCAATACAGTCACTGTGTCACTGTTTAGAGCAAGTAACTAATTGGATGAACCAAAATTTCCTTCAATTAAATCAGGACAAAACTGAGGTCATTGTTTTTGGCAATAAAGAGAAGAGGATTGCTGTCAGTAAACATCTCGAGTCACTCTCTCTAAAAACTAGGGACCAAGTACGAAACCTTGGCGTGCTGATAGACTCAGATCTGACTTTCAGCAGTCACATCAAATCAATCACCAAAACAGCCTTCTATCAGCTTAAGAACATATCCAGAGTGAAGGGTTTTATGTCTCAAACAGACCAGGAGAAGTTGATTCATGCTTTCATCTCAAGTAGACTCAACTACTGTAACGGTCTTCTGACTGGACTCTCACAAAAAAGCATTAAACAGCTGCAGCTCATTCAGAACGCTGCAGCTCCAGTTTTAACCAGAACAAAGAGATCAGAGCACATTACTCCAGTTCTAAAGTCTTTACACTGGCTCCCAGTCAGTTCTAAAGTCTTTACACTGGCTCCCAGTCAGTTCTAAAGTCTTTACACTGGCTCCCAGTCAGTTCTAAAGTCTTTACACTGGCTCCCAGTCAGCTATAGAATAGATTTTAAAGTTCTGCTACTGGTCTACAAATCACTGAATGGTTTAGGTCCAGAATACATGAATGACATGTTAGTAGAATATAAACCCAGTAGAGCTCTGAGATCTACTGACTCAGGTCAGATAGTTGAGCCCAGAGTTCAAACTAAACATGGTGAAGCAGCTTTTAGCTGTTATGCTGCACACAACTGGAACAAACTACCAGCAGAACTGAAATCAGCCCCAACAGTGAACATTTTTAAATCCAGGTTAAAAACATTTCTCTTCTCCTGTGCTTATGATTGAGCTCTTTTAAAGCACTTTACATTTTAATCTTTCATTTGCACTCTTTGTCCTTTTAATGATTTTAAAGCTAATTTATTATTTTATGCTGCAATCATTTTATTTATGTCTTTCTATTTTTCTGTACTTTGTTTTTATTATGGGGTGGGGGGGTTAATTGTATGTTTTAAGTTTCTCAAATTACATGTTTTTTCTGTTTTATGTAAAGCACATTGAGTTGCCATTGTGTATGAAATGCGCTATATAAATAAAACTGCCTTGCCTTGCCTTGCCTAAAATGTAATGTTTTTGTTTACTTTTTCTTTCCTCCAGTGCTACCTACCTTTGGTGTGAACTGTATATAAAATATGGATATTTTCCTCCGGACACTCAGGGAGACTCAAGGAAAAATATCTGTAGCTCTAGGGAGAGTCAAGATAATGAAGAAAAACAAAGTCATAGCCCGAGCAGCCCCTCCCTCAGATAAATAATGAACTGTACTTTATAAAGAAGCATTTTTGTTTTTCTGCCATCTACAATAACTTTCATTCAGTTTGCTGAAGAATACAAAGCAGAAGTGGAAGATCAAATGAAATCACTTGGCTTCTGACCTACAAGGATCCAAAGCCTTCAGGCCCAGTGAACCTGTGGTGCAAGGTGGACTGTGATGGGATTTTAGATTCTTTACAGACAAGTCTGCATCCACAAACACCATTATAAAGACTGGAAGGACAGCAGCTGCCTACACTCAAAAAATGAACTTTGTGAGTTGTTGAATTAATGAAAGGCACCGATACTCATTTTAATTAATGTCTTTTTTGTGTATTAAATCCTCTTTATGAAGTTTAACCTAAACTTAAGACTTGGAGAAGTCGCAGGGAGCTGTTATAGTAATAGTGTATGAAGTCAATGTAGCTGCACCTGTAACAAACGTCACATTATGATTCACTTGATGTTATAAGTTAAAAATCATGTAAAGCAGCTTTAAAGTAGTAACCTTAAATTTTCCAAGTATCTTACAATTGAGAAATGTATGGTTTATGACCATGGACATGTACTCACTGGACTTGAGCTACCCAACAAACCTGAAGTGCACATTTGAGGTTCTGCAAAAATTGTGATGGAACTAGATGGCAACAACCTCTCAAGACAGACTAAGTGTTAAAAAACAAACTATTTGAAGGACAATTTTAGACAAGACAATCCAAGTGGAATGTGAAACACTAAAGGCTGGTTCATGTTCTGAAGAAGCACAGAGGAAAACTATGGAAGGAACTGGTTCCTTGATCTGCATGTTGAACTGTGATAAGAAATGGAATATTCTTGGTTTCAAATGATTGGTGAATCTTTAACAGACTTTCAAAATGTTCACACTAGAAAAAGAATGAGACCCCGTTAATACGTACCCGGTTATTTTTAAAAACGGAGACATTAACCATCGTTTGCACCCTCCGTTTAGACGCAAACGGAGAATTCGCCCCTGAAAACGATGCTTTTTAAAAACTCCGGCCAGAGTGGAGATTAAGAAAAAACTCTGTTTGCATGTTTGCATGTAAACAGAGAAAAACAGAGATTTGTGGAGCCGGAAACTGCTCCTGGGTTAAATGCGACATAGTTTATAATCTACAGTCTATGTTTACAATCTATGGTGATCATGGATGCATGTAGAATAGCAGTCGTATTTATGCTGGTGCAATCCCTTTGTAACTGTTTGCATTTGCAAATACAAGTGCTGTACCATGTGGAGGAGCTGAGACGGCATATATACATGGGTTAGTGTAAACGGAAACTTTTCTGAAAACGGACTGGTGTGCACCCAGTTTTTTTTGTAAATGGAGAGGATGAAATGTCCGTTTATGAAAATAGCTGGGCACGTGTAAACGTACTCTGAGAGTACCAATTAGAAACTACTGTATGCCAGAGGTTGCATTTTAAGCTAGTTAAAGTAGTAGCAAGAATAGGAGAGTTGAAAACATCTTAGGTTCAAAGATAGACACAGACACTATTAACATGTTATTTATATTAAAAGTTGTTCTGTAATAAATTCAACCTGACATGGGACTGTTTTTATATGTTTTGTATTTAACTTACAATTATTTGCTGTCTTCCTTTATTTTATATTTTGCATTGCAGGTAAATTATATTTATTTATTTTTGCTATTTCACTTTGCATTGTTATTGTGTTTTATCTCTTATAGGTGAGATTATAAAATAAACCCAGAGTGGGTTTCAACCTCACCTGCACGTTTTTTTTTATTTTTCTCTGACTTTTATTTTTGTGCAAATAAACCAATAAACCACTTAAATGAGCAGCAATGTCAGAGGCTGCCAAATGAGTGAATGGGTGCCATGGTGATTTAGTCTTTTGTGACTATGATTAAATATTGTGAAGAGCAATGTACTGTATGAAGATAGTTGACTTACAAATCAGTCTTTATACTCCAAGTCTTCCCCACAGAAACATTGTTTTTTATTTGAATTTACTTAACAACACTGTTTGGAAATTGTTGACATAATCAGGTTTAGTGAATGTTCTTAAAAGTAATATCATTGAAACAATGAAGTGTCACAGTCTGTTCTGCTCTTCTCCTGCTGCTGGTAACTTTCCATTCACCACACCCCTGCTCTACTCCTGCTAATCAGCCACACCCACCTCATCAGTTAACTCTGTTCACCTGGGCTTCATCAGTAATCACCTGGACTCTCAGCTGCACCCCATCTGTAATCAAGCCTGTATATATACTCCTGTTGTCCACTCACTCTTTGCCAGATCGTCATTTTGCATTTGCTTTATGGGTTAGGGTTACCCACACTAATTCATGGACTGGTTTCCTGGTTTCGACCCTGCTTGTTTTTGACCTCCTCTCCTTGTGTCTTCCCAGGTAAACACACCAGCCTTCTGTCCCTGACCTTGAGTATTGCCTGTTCCTGTTTGCCTGTGGCTGTGTGGCGTCCTCCAGCTTTGATCCTGTCAGGAGAGCACAGAACTTCCAGCTTGGTCAAGATCAGGCTGGTGATAGATACAAGAGTTTATTGCTGACTAAGGTCCAAATTACACATTTCCATTTTTATTCCTAATGTGATACAATAATCTAAATACCATTTAGACATTTACCATCTCATTTATCACTGCTGTGACATAAGTAAGCTTGTTGTTATCCTGTCTTTGTGAATATTTACATCCTATACTGTAATCCCTGTTGCTGCATTGACTGTTATTCACGTGTAGTCAATAAATCGGAGTATTGACAAGTGTGTGCAATTTATTTCTGGTGTGAATACATTTTTGGTTCCCTGATGCCTAGAATTCATAACTTTAGATACTTGACTGATTCAGTAATTTACTTTATTCCAAGTCTATTAAATTGAATTGCAGTATTTGATCGTCTCTGATACCGTAATTTCCCGTGGTGCCCCTGATAACGAGTTTTAAATAAAGGATCCATAATCCGCAACAACTATAAAATAAAGATCATATTTTTAAACTGCTCCCTGGTTCTGTGCTGCTATTGGGTCCTACCACTTCCACACCCGTTACAATGAAGACCAATTAAGTACAACAAAATCCAGTGGTTGCTACATTTATTAAACTCAATTAAGTTGGAATTGCAAGGTGTGGTTTTGTTGATCTAACTAAATACAGTTTAATAACGGAGGTCCAACAATTTAGTTAAATTTACATAAGTGACTTAAGTCAATGAAATAAAGTCTTTATGTTGGTATTAAACAGATTTAATTAAGGCAACAGAAACAGCATTGTGTGTTAAGTTAGTTGAACACTACCCTGTTAAGTATGAGTTTACCTGGTCATGTTGGAATTACTTAATGCAGCTTTTTTGGGTACATAAGTAAGTTATTTCCATTTGAATACTACTTATTTCTAACATATCTCAGTTTCATGGAAATTGTTGACATAACTGTATTTAGTAAGTTCAACACGTTGTTTTTGAGTGTACCTGGTGACTTGACATATTTAAACACCCGATGTTCAATGTTGTCTTTGTAATATTTGCTAGTGCTAGCAAGTTGCACATGGTCCCTTTTATGTTTAGAGCAGACACATTTTTATTGACTGTTAATTTGATGCTCATGTAGTCCAAACATTTCCTGCTGATTTTATTACACATTTCAATCTTCTCATAGTTTATTATGAAGCATGCTAAACTGAATGCATTGGTGCTATTAAGTAAATTGGTCTACACATCCAAATGTTTTGTGCTGTTTGGTCAGCACATCACATTTATTTATTGCAAAGGAATTTTGGTAAAAGAGGAAATAGCCACATTGAGCTGGTAGACATAGAGCAGCAGGGACTTTTAGTGCAAACCAGCGTGCATCTAACATGTCATTAAAGGTAAACTACATGTTCTGCTGTCCTGTCAGAGGGAAACTGTTTGCAGCATGCATCAAAGATATCATTTCAACAGCAGTATTTGCAGTCTATTGTGTTAATAGCATGGCAGTGCTCTGCAGATGGCTGTTTGAGTTGGTCAGTTGGGTATTTATGCGCTTTAGCACAAGCTGTTAATCCAAAACATTGTTCTGAGCCAGAGTTGTAAAGTAAAAAGTAAAAGTAAGTGGACTCTTTTTTCTGGGTTTTCATACCTCAGTATTCATTTTTTTGACATCTTTTACTTTGCCATATTTTCAGAGTATATTTGTGATGCTCTGTGTAGCCTACAAGAGAGATGTCCAGCTCTATTTGATGTAGAGGTAAGTAAAAAAATCTTTCCCATTTACCCAGAGGAGAAATTGGTTTTACAGTAGATTGAAACACACTTAAAATGTGCATTGTGTATAATTTAGAGGCATCTAGAAGAACAGACTTGGCAATAATGGAATGTAATATTAATCTATAATATTCATCTTACAAAGTACTTGTGTTGATTGAACATAATTAGTTTGTGTTGATTTAACACAATCCTGTAAGTCACTGCCAAAGCAAACGATCTGTGTGTAACCAACGTCCACTATTGAATGAAGTCAATCCAGTGTGTTCTTTTTTTCGGTGCATGATGAAGCGTGTTTTCCAGTTATAGTCCTTTATTAAAGGGTCTGTCTCCTGAGTCCTCTGTATTAACTCTGATTGGATGTGTGTTAATTGATAGAGCAAGCCTAATTAAACTCACTCTAGACTGCATTAACTGTGGATATCTGAGCACTATAAAGAACAGGATGAATGTGCACAGCAGTTAAGCTGTGCAATTTCTCTTGTTTTGACATTTGCATGTTAAGTGTTAAACACAGATATATGAAGTGTGTTATGATAAAAGACATTTCAATCAGGAGAGACAAGTGAATGAAACAGAACAAGTTGTTTAACAGTATCATGTAGTCAGCATGATACTAAGGATTAAGTGTTATCAAAAGTCTTTGGTGCTTGGACTCTACAGTGAGATTTTGAATGGAGGGGTTTGAGTCCTGAGCAGCAGATAGATCCCCCTGACACTGGTGGTGGCGGCTGATGACTTTTGCTGAGACTGATTGAGCTGATAAGGTCAATGAAGTGAAGCACCACTGATAAATCTGCACAAAGCATCACTAAGGAAGAAAAGGGGGAGAATACATATTTAGAAAAACAGATGGAATATGTTAGGCTGACTATGAAGGTATGTCACTGTGCTATTGGTTAGATGTGCCCTGGTGATGTGAACAGCTGGCATCTTAATTGATCTTTTGTGTCTCCAGAGGGAGCTGTGTGAAATCTGATAAAGTGACTCAAGTGATGTCACTTGAGTCAGTGTGGGTTTGGGCTGGAGACTTAAAGTTTTAAAATGAAGAAGAAGAAAAAAAAGAAAACATCTGGGGGTGAGAATTAAGAAGTGAGGAGACCTCTGGGGTAGGGTGACCGTATTTTGATTTCCAAAAAAGAGGACACTCGGCCCAGCCACAAGATAGCCTACTTAAATGATACTCGCAGTTTACTCAAAGATTCCTTATAGTTTTAATATATTTAAAGTTTATATGTATGGATAGAATATTTTGTTATATTACAAAATAATCTATCTCTAAAACAGAAATTCAGATTACTGAACTTTCTTTATTATGCCTCAATTATATACACATATATATATACACACACACACAGAACGAAAACTGGACATTATCATCAATTAATAAAAAACCCCCGGCCGCCCCGGACAGGACGTAAAAAGTGGACATGTCTGGGGAAAATAGGACGTTTGGTCAGCCTACTCTGTGGCCCCTCATCTCTGCTGGAGGTTAGTAGCTCCATGCTACGTTAGCCACCACTAGCATAACACACCGTAATCTGAGTAAGATTTCAGCAGTTGGGTTGCATTGTGGTTAATATAGTCCAGGGTTTGACAAGTTTGGTTCACCTACATCAACTTTGATCCTTTAAAAATTGTGTGGTCTGACAGTGTGACAAGAATGTAATGCTACATCAGTGCAGTAGCAGCAGGCGAGGAAGCAGCATCTCACTGCCCTCTCTGGTTGGAAGTTTCAGGAGTGTTGTACCTCTAGGGTGCTCTGCTGTACGTGCTGCCACACCCAGGTGTGATGTCAGAGTGGACTGACATACCCTTCTACATCATGGTGCCAAGGTAAGAAATGAAACCACTTACGGTTAGATAGACATAGAAAGCATTTTGCAGTACATTTACTTTCATTCATTTAGTTGTCATTTCTAGACAAAGCACAACATCTGAATTCCAAGTAACATTTTGGACTCCACACTCTCATATGACACACACATCAAATCTGTCACCAAATCCGCCTTCTTCCACCTAAGGAACATTTCAAGACTCCGTCCTTCACTCACTGACTCAGTTGCAGAGACTCTCATACATGCATTCATCACCTCACGTCTGGACTATTGCAATGCCATCCTGTATGGGGTCCCCAATAAAACACTGGACAGGCTCCAACACGTCCAAAACTCAGCTGCCAGGGTTCTCACTCGAACAAAACCCTGGCAGCACATCACCCCCACACTCAAACAGCTGCACTGGCTTCCAATTAAGTTCCGCATCACTTTCAAACTTCTTCTTCTCACCTATAAATCTCTTCATGCCGTTGCACCCCAGTACCTAACAGACCTTTTCCATGTCTACCACCCTTCACGAGACCTGCGCTCCTCCGACTTGGGCCTCCTGTCCATCCCTAGCACCAGAAGGCAAACCTTTGGGAGCCGGGCTTTCAGTGTGGTAGCTCCTACACTTTGGAATTCGCTCCCTCAGGACATTCGCCTAGCACCAACTCTGGACAATTTTAAATCAATGTTGAAAAGGCACTTGTTCCTGCAGGCTTTTGCCGGCTAAATGTGTGTTTTTGTCTGTGTTTCTTGTTATTGTGAAGCGACCTTGGGTTTTATGAAAGGCGCTATACAAAATAAAGTTATTATTATTATTATTAACACATTTAATTTTCATTTCATAACTTTTTTTTGTAAAAGAACATAATGTAAATGTTAATTTAAATAAATCTTTGATTAATGGATTTTAAAGGCAACAACTGATTAATTGATTATAATTAATGTTTCACTTGCATTTTCATTCAAGCAGCACATTGTAGTTTCCATTAAAAAACGAAATAAATGAATAAATAAAGGGAAATATAACATGTTCATTAGAATCAGAGGTGTTCAGAAACACTAAGATACAGTAATAAGATAGTTAGATAATGAGTTATCACGTCCACCGTTGTCATTTTGTCCTAAGGTTAAATAGAAAACTAGAGAAAACCTCAGGCAGTGCCCACAGCAGAATTGATTCAACCTCTGGATGATCCCCAGTAAATTCAGTAGAGTGTGCTCATCAGATGAAGATATATTTTGTATATGTAAAGTTGTTATTTTGACCTGATGGGTCACACTACAAGGAGGGTCAATGAGGAGTCTGGGTACAATGAATACTCACTAAAAAACATAGTTCACATATTCTTGTATAATTTCTCCAGATACCATGGACCATGTTATAAAAATCACCTTGTATCAATCACAAATTAGGCAATCAAATCTCCCATCAGCATATCAGGTACCATACCATATGAGCTTCTGACCCTGAGACTGTTCTAATACATCTTATAACAGACCACAGCTACCTGCAGGAGAGCTTCTACTGAGGCTGTGAACATACAGGAGCAATAAACTGGAGCCTTCTTCATTATAATCCTGCTTTCACTCCTTCTATGCCTCTTGTACATCAGCACATTTACATACACATTTGCATCAGTAAACAAACTCCACTGGATTAATTCAAGCTGCCTGGTGATGAGATATATTTAATGTATTCATGTATTTGTTTAATTTTTCATCTCAAAGATGCACAATCTATATATTTAATGCAAATGAGTCAAACAACAATCCATAATCCTGAGAGAAATCTTAAACAGCATTATGTTACAGACAGGAGGATGCATGGACACATGGAAAATGTGATTTTAACTAGACAAATATATGAATTATGTAGAATGTATATTGATTGGGCTGCCCAAACTGAAAGTAGCTCATTCCAGGAAATGATATAGACTACACATCATACACTGGACACACACAATATACCATGAAGCTACATATGAAGTTCTTACACTATGTTTACATTGGCCACATAGTGACAACAGCCTGTCAGCAGCATCAGCCCTCTCTCAGTGTCAGCTGTACACTGGATGTGCTGCTTGCTCACATGTTTTGTCAGCACTGGTGTGGAGTTTGTGACCACTTGTGCTAAAGGGGAACATTTTCATGAGCAAGTCTATTTTTGTATCTTTGGAGGTGACTGATACACGTTCCTGCTGATGGTTTCACAAGACCTCACAGGTTAACAGCTGGTGGCAGTAAAGCAACGAGAAAGGCAGTGGCAATATATCAGCTAGAACCAGGCCACGGATTTTGGAAATTGGCTTTGCAAATGTTTTATGAAGACAGAAATGCATGCAATATGTTTGTTAGGCCTCAAGGTTTCACAAAAAGTGGAACAAGAAATCTCCACAGGCTTGCTTTAAAAGAGTTTTTCAGTGTTTTTCATCTACTACATCTCTCATTGTTACTAATAAACAGAATCACTGCTAGGAGTGAAGCGGCTGCACAGAGCCTTGGGCCTCTGGGTGCCTCACAATAGTTTTTTTTTCTGTATGAATCATTTGTTATCCAAGAGTTTTACCTAACCATTACCCTACCTGGCCACACATAGGAAATGCTGAAATAAATATATTTTTGAAACAATAATGGAATACAATGTTGAGAAACAGTTTAGTCTTGCACATCTTCCAATATCAATGTTCTGACTACAGAGTTTGAAAAGAAACAACAAACTTTATTGCTCAATTTTCTCTTGTGGCAAATATGTGGATAAAGTACTGTAAAAACCGGTGTATAAGGCGGACCTTAAATGAAATGAAATGAAAGGTGAGATGTGTCTTCTACAGCGGTGTGTCCTATGCAGCAGTAAAATACAGAGTTAGGTTGGATCTGGATATGATCAAGGCTGTCCACACTCAGAATGATAACTATAACAATAACTATAACTGCTAAGATAACAATGTGAATTAAGTGTAACATATTTTTATATCAAAGCCCCTGTCTTTTCTTTTTCTGTAAAATGTTTTCATGTATGTGACTCATCTTGAATTTAGGGGCATACACAAAAATGTATCCAATCAGAAGTGATTTTGGGTGACTCAAAACCACACTTGACTGGTGGGTGTTTGTAGAAGCTAACAGAGCAGTAACATGGGGGGAAATGTGTGTTTGGATATTATATGGAAAACTAACTATGTTTTCATTTCCACAGACCCTGGCTGAGGTGTCATTTGTTCTTTTCTCCCCCCTGATTCAACAATAGCTGCTGTAGGGGAATATGTATCTTAAAGATATTGAAAATAGCTCTCGTAATAAGGGGCACCACCTTCGTATGAAGGAAAAGATTTTTACTTAATTGGTTGTTTGATTAGCCAATTAATAAATCAATAAATCATAATAATTAATAAATCAATACATTTCTGAATCAGTCAAATATCTAAAGTTCGTGGCTCTACGGTTCAATAGATCCCCTGTATCACTTCAAAGAATAGACATACACAATTGATTGAGTTTTATGGCTTTTATTAACTACACACTACTAATAAATGATGTATAAATAAATGTGATGATACAATGCAATATGAATTCAAGAGATTACTTGATATAGGAACATGAATGAAAGATGATGGTGAATGATGAATTTAAATGAAAGATATGTAATTATGTGGAAACTAAGTAAACTTAGCCTATAAGTTTTACTGAGCCTTACTTTTAAAGGAAATTTGAATTACTCGATCTGACATCAACCCTTGATTATTGCAATATTTGGATCCTACTTTCATCGATGGAGGGTCTCAGCTGTCCGTCCTTCAGAACCGCGCGTGCGCACACCAAGTGGAAGATCTCAGGGAGCACCGCAGGTCCGGGCGATATGAGATGGTCCGGTTCGGCTGGCCTTTCCGTCAGACTGCCTGGTTCCGGTCGTTGTCCG
This sequence comes from Scomber japonicus, assembly GCF_027409825.1. Classification (NCBI taxonomy): domain Eukaryota; kingdom Metazoa; phylum Chordata; class Actinopteri; order Scombriformes; family Scombridae; genus Scomber; species Scomber japonicus. The sequence continues at coordinate 1,520,479 of NC_070580.1, read as the reverse complement.
CTGGCAGACTTTGTTCCTCTCGGTTATGATGAGTCGTAGGGTTGACAGACGTTTGTCTGCTCAAAAGTTCTCTCAGGTTGATGAAAGTCTAATTTAACTAGTTCTCTTTCTGGAGAGATCTCAGCGTCAAAATCATCAAAATGTCAAAACAGGCTGAATGCAAAACTTAATGACGTGTTCACTTAAAGGGCCTTTTCTCTAGACGTTGCTGGTGAAAGTTACAAGATTACAAAACTTAAGAAAACTTAGATAAAGAATAACTAAAGATTAAGCTAAGAATGTGTGAGGTGAAGAAAAGAAAAGATGGACAGAGCAGAACCCTGTTCGGGTCGCAGAGCCCTGTTCAGGTCATGCTAAGACCAAGACCAAAAGGGGAGAGAGAGACAAGAGGGTGCAGCTCGTTTTTGTCCCTGGGGAGGGTTTGTGTGTCAGCCAATCAGATTCATCAGAGCTCACTCTGAGGATCTAATTTTCCAGCTTTTTATCATGAAACTTTTCATCACCATCATTCATTCAGTATTTAATCCTGATTATAAAATGCATACTACAATCTATTAACACAGAACACAGGATGTATTATTCTGTTATTAATATGACATCAGCTTGATTCATCAAGCTGCCATTCATTAAAACCTGAAGAGGATTAATATGATCAAACATAACACATAGTTATTCTACTTATTCCATGATAGATAATTGATTATCACCAAAATGTAAGCATAACATCAATGTAACACTTTCTCACATTAAACAAACATTTTCATACCAAAATTTAGTAAGTAAGTAAACTAAAGTAAGTAAGAAAGTATAATCACAGTTCTCCAAATACACATTTATCTATGATCGCTGTAATAGCTGTTACAGTGGAGGTCTCTTTAGGTAATTGATAATCATATAAGTAATTGGTATTGTTTAAACCATACTTTTCACTAAGATGTTCTTACTTGAGTATTTAACACTAATTTTCTCATTTTCATGTTCTGTGTGGTTTCAGGAGACACAGAGAGGGGGAAGTCAGGAATTTGTCTTTTAGTTTACGACCGTTGTCTGTGTGGCTCTTCTCTGATGACGTGGGTAGTCAGAAGACCCCCACTCCGGGCCTGGGGTTAAACTTTATGACCGGAAGAATGGGAAGAGGGGACAAACTGGCTCATTCTTACAAAGTGAATTATCACTTAACGGTCCCTCTGTAATTAGCTCAAAGCCTTGATTCTGTCCCATGGAATGATAAGGGATCTTTGTTTGTCCAAGAGAAGGACCCTGTTTGTCTCTATATCAAGCCTGGTTCGATTTCCTCATTTGAGGGTCAAAGGTGACTCTGACCAGAGGATGTTCTGAGCCGTCCTGATGCTGTGTTCACTACACTGCAAATAAATCTGAAGAATTTTATTGATCCCCCTGTGACCCTGTATCCACATTTTGGGTTTGCTGGTTTACATTACATTTCATTCTGCTTAATTTTGACCTTTGTCCTCGTTCGTACACAAATGGTTGTGCCACCTAGTGGCAGTAAAAGCACATTACACATGAATCAGTGTAGAAACCAGATACCAGACATCTTAGTGAAATCAACAGCTGATCTCCAGACAAAAGTGGACCAGGTACGAAACCTTAACAGAATTTATGTTGAAACTTGTTTATTTACGCTAAGTATCATTTGTAGTTTGATATTATTTTACAAATTTGACTAATTTTAGCAATAGCAACGAGCTACGCCACTGATAATGAGGAAATACTCATTTGAGGACAAAGGGATCATTCACGCAATGATGAAGAGTAAATGTAAGAAACGATGCTTAGTTTTTGTACTCATCAGGTCCTACGAATCCCAGATATCAAGGAGAAATTTAAAAATGGATATCAAACTGGCTGGTGATTGTCAACAAATCTCATGTTAGATTCAAACCAACAATAAACCAATCTACTATCAAGTAATGTGTGTGTATCCAAAGCCTGATATAACTCTTTGCTGTCTCTGTTAGGCGGCATTCACACAAACAGACTCACAAGCTGGGACAGCAACAACTTCTATTCACTGTGAATTAGATCACCATGATCCACAGCTTTGTGACAACATGCTAGCATGGACTTTCAAATGGAATGATGAATCTGACTTCGTTACTTCATGAATCTGTCTTTGTTACACTTTTCTTGAAGTCAGTAAAGTGGCAGCACAGTTCAGGTCTGTGTGGTTGAAGAACACTGCAAATTGATTCTGAAACTGTAGGAGACGATACACTCAGCATAGTCTCTGGCTTTTTCTGAGTAAGTCAGACCACAATGGTAGAGGCCTGACTTACAGCTGTGCAGAGGAAGAATACATTCGTTGTCCAAATCTCAGTGTGGAGAAGTTGTGCAAGGAAAGAGCAGCACTTTAGAAGTTGAGCGTGAAAGCAAGAAGTGATTATCATTCTGTAAGGAGAATAAGCACATTATTCAAACAAATCAGCAAATGAAATCATGCAAATTAATTAATTCTTTCTTTTTGCAGCCTGGTTGAAAACACTGTGAGAAACAAAAGTTTCACTCTCTTTTTTTCCTGCAATAACAGAAGAGGAGTGAGCAAAGAGCAATGATTTATGACCTCCTCCTCCATCAGCACAATGCATAAACCTACTTACAGCTAAACTAAACAGCTGTGTTATGTTGGCATATGACAAAACATGAAAATATGAAGATCAACCCCAAACTGAAAACAAACAATGCTGCACAGCGACAGACCTGGTTAACTTTCATTCTGACAAACAGTCATTGTTATTGTCAACCTGCTGTGTGTGGATGTGTGTGTATAGGGTAAACAACAGCTAATATGGCCTTTATATCAAGGGCAGGTTCACTTCAGCAAAGTCAGCATCTGTTGCCAGGCAACAACAGGGGGCTTTAAGAAATGTTCCATTGAACAGTGGATGTTCAAGTCAAGTCAGACAGAAACAATGAGACAGATATTGACTATGAAAGACATAGACTACTGCAGATCACTGTCAGGGACACTACATTATACACCACCACATGTTTATTTACTCACTCACACTGGTAGTGGAGAACAAGTTTGAATTAACCCTTTGAACCTTCGATTGATTTTGCACACTTTTCACTCTTATTATTAACAGACTTGTATCTACACGTGTTAGTTAGTATACCTGAAAAAACAAACCGTCTGTTTTTAAATGGTAAGGAACTGGACTGACAAGCTTAAAGACAGACTAAGGGTGAGAATCACAGTTCCATTCAGAAACTGGTTCTTGATTGATTAATAGAGAACATACATTGTATATCAGTGTATACAGTACACTAATCATTTTAGTCCCCCACATGCAGTTCAGTGTGTGTCATATCTTGGTCTGACATGTTTGCGCCCCCAGGCAACATGGACATAAAGAAGAGGAAAGTAAGTAATCACTGGTAGTAATCAGTTAACTTCAGCTAACTACAGCTGAGTCTCTCATAGACAGGAGCTGACTCATTTATAAACCGGCTCATAAAACTGAAAAATATCCTACTTTTTGAGGAGTCCTCTTTGGCCTGCTGCTGAGGACTTAAATTTCCAGTTACACAGACTGGTATACTGGTTCACAGTCAATTGTATTTACATTCAGTATAATTTGTTCTGATTATAAACATGAAATAATACATACTGCTCACTAAATAATGATCACTCCATCTCCTCTCCTGACATCTAGGTGTATGAGAGTGAGTCAGAGACAGGAGCAGGATGCAGGGACAGAGCAGAGATCCTTTGCTGTGGTGAGTGATGAAAGGAATTTGACACTTAAGAATAATTTGAAATGAATTTTGTTGTGATTTGGTGCTAGATAAATATTGATTGATTGATAATAATGTTTGTTTTATTCAAAAGAATTATTGAATTTCTCATATATGTTTATATTGTCACAGTAACTTGACATTGTATGTTAACAGAATAAATATAGTTTGCCTTATTAAAAGAATAGGATACTGATGGCATTACATCAATATTAATATGATTGACAAAATCACATAAAAGAATGGCATATGGACTGTGCTCCAGTGTTTTTCCAGTCATACACTGATGACAGGAGCTACTACACAGGGTGCCAACCTGCTCATCAGGAGGAAACTAACATTCACACACACATTCATACACTGTTGGTGCAGCCACCAGGAGCAATGAGAGGTTAAGTGACTTGCCCAAGGACACATCAACATATGGACTGGAGGAGTTGGGAATCGAAACACCAATCTTCTGATAGATGGATGACTGCTCTACCTCCTGAGCCACAGCTGCCCTAGGTATTTGTCAGCAGGTATTTGTCTGGCTGACTTAAAGCAACACATTTTAGGCTTAAATACACTGTAGATCCACTCCAAAGAGTTATTGAGTATATTAGTATTTCCCTGTTCTGAAGTAAAGCTACTTGTTCAGAGTAGTTTGTTGCAGTGCAGCAGGTCAAACCAGTTTTTCAATACATTTGGACAAATATAATACATCAGCTGAGTGATAATGTACCAGAAGCCAGAAGTTATTAGTAGAAAATAATCACTGACAGGCTGATTCACAAAACCAACACAAAGCAGAGGTGACCCCGAAAACTCTGAAAGGGCCTCTAGTACATTCATGTTTTTATATTTAACAGCTGCAGTACAGCTGGGACATTCAGCCTCTGCCACGAGATGTTGATTTCAAAGTGAGTTTGTCCTTAACTGGACTCAAAAAGTTTTAATGATACCAAGTATGACAAATTTCCACACGGATACTCTGGATCACGGATCAATTAAGACTAAGATCTTTAAAACTAACTAACTAACTCTCAAAAAAGGATCAGTGTTTATCTCTGTGGTCACAAAGCATAGTCTCACAGAGATGCTAACCAGGTGCATTGCTTTAAAACCTTTAAACCTTTCACAATGAGATTCTGGTCTAATATGCTGCTTATACTATTCCGTCTGCTCTAACATAAATGATGAAGGGCTTTAACCACTAACTTTGCATATTTAAGCTTAAGGATCATTATCAGGATCATTAGTTTATGATAACTTCATGTCAAGACATAAAGAGATGTTTGTCTCCTAGTTGGTTTCACTTCATGTCCCAGAGACTGAAAGAGCATTCAAACATTTTTTTAATCAAATATATCTATCAGATATCAGTGTATCATAGTGAGAAATACCTTGACTGAATATCAGCTGGCATCATGAAGTGTCCTGATACTGACGTTGAGAAATGTTCTTTCAACTTTTGACACAAGGTTGCATGGCAATCATGGAGAGTTGCAGTTTTGTGCTTTAAATATGTGTTTAACATGGACTTGTTAGGATTGTGTGGTGTGGCTAGAAATATCAGCTACTCATTAAGCTCCAAGAAAAATATCTATATCTATCTCTTTATCAGTATCTACATACAGTATCCGAACACACTATGCAGAAGTACAACAAAGTGAGATCTGCCAGGTGTTAAAATGTGCCCACACACTTCAATTTCCAAACAGTGCAACTCCAATGCTGGATTTTACAGATTTATACACTAATTATAAATATTCAATTTATGCCCCATCCGTTCCACTAGATGCCACTAAATTCTACACGCTGGATCTTTAAATACACTTGTTAAGCAGAGCGGAACAGGTGAATCCAACTCGAGGCCGGCTCTACGCAGGGTCAAGAGGGGGCAGAGCCCCCTTAAATAAATGTCTTGCCCCCTCAAATCAAAATTTTGGAAGTTGAGAAAGCACATTTTAATATACTCACAAAATGAATATACATTACAAGTTGACAAAATAATCTGCAATAGTGGAAAAATCCGCCGAAAAAGGGACACACACGATAGCCTACGGTGTCGGCTTCCCTCTCATCTCACTGTCCCTCCGCTGTGCGTGTATTCACCATAGACTGTATATTCACAGGCCAGGCAGCGCAGAGACACACCCGCACAAGATGCACACACCCCTCAGCCCTCAGTAAACATCCAATCACTGTTGCAGTATGCAAATGAGCCAGGTTTCAGCACTGCCACGGAGTGGGTTAGACATTGAAGGAGCAGCAGCGTTACAAGCATAGAGATGAGTGCCCACGTCCACTGCATGTGACAAACTGAAGACAAGTGACCTGTGTCTGACGGACCCTTTATACAGTCTATGGACGGACCCCTACGTAAAGCCCCGCCCCAGGCTGTAGTTCTGTACTGTTTTTTTTAATAATCACAGCAGCTAGCAATACTGCACCTTTAGCATCAGCAAGCACTGATTCTCCTGCACCAGCTCCCTCCATCCCCTCAACAAGTGCTCCCCCAAAGCAGCCTGTTAAGCTGCCAAAAAACAAAATGTTCTGCTGTATATCTGTTGTGTTTTATAAAATAGTTTGAGAAGATTTTTTATTATTATTCATAAGACTACCTTTCAGTTTTGTAAATATTGACTATAGTGTGTGAAGTCCTACTTTAGGTTAAAATTGATTTGAGAATTAAGCCATCCAGTTAAGATAAATGTTATGTTGTTGGTTGATAAAATCTGAATGAAGGATGGTATGCTGGGAAAATGCTTTTCTATTAAATACTGGTTTATTAGCTATTCATTTATAAACACATACGTTTATTCAAGTTACTCTAAAACTTTTTCAATCTACTATTTGAAACACAATCAAAACACACATATTACACCTGAAGCAGTGTATTGGGTTGATGGTAGTTGCTAATGTTTTACGTAACTGAACTGAACCAAGTAGTACATACCATTGGCAAAGACACTGAATTATTTGTGTGTTTGTTTATTTATATTACAAATACATTTAAGTAATGGTGTTAAAATACACTGTTAAAGCATGCTGAACTGAGTCATATATGTCATGTTGTCATGTATATGTCATATATATATATATATACCTGAACTATATATACATATATATATCCACAGAGCACAACAAATTACTTAGAAGTCCTGAAACAAACATAGAATCCCCTCTGAGTGCATGCTGATGTATGTCCGTCTGAGAAGAGTGAGCGTGGGGGGGGGGGGGGTATGGCATGATTATTTGGCACATTACCATGACCAATTTAATTACACCTAATGACTGTGAGAGTATCCCCCTCTTTTTGAAATGTGTGCGTGACTTACTGTAATGGGGTTAAATGACGCCTAAGCGATTACACAGCTCCCTCTTGGTGGGCTGTGTGGTCTGACAGAGGCAGAACAGGAGAGACGGAGGAGGAGGCAGGCTGAAGCCTGGAGATAATCACACTGCTGAGAACGCCCCCCCCCCCCCCCCCCATCTCTCTCTCTTCCTCACTCCATTCTCTTACCTGAACTGCTCTAACACCACAGCGTGAGAGCATGGGTGAATCTGGATTTGGTCCCAGAAGACTCATCCACACTCTCTCTCAACAGCTGTCTTTCCTGCATTAGCATTCCAAATGCACTCTGACAATTCCACAATTAAGAACTAGAATGCTACAATTAGTTCCCTGCATGCAGGGATGACCCAATTAGTGTTTACTTTACACTGAGTTTTTATCACTTTTTCTTTGTAAATGCCAACAGCCTTTTTTGCGACAAAAGTGATGCTAATTTCCTTCTTTTACAGAGAACATTCATAGCACAGGCTGCCACTACCACAAAGGGCATTTCTTTGTGTTTGTTTCCTGAGGATGTGTGCATTTTAGTGACCTGAAGTGCAGTTTACAGTTAATATCTTCTTGGGGAATGAAATGTCCCAGAATCTGGCAGGGTAATTAAGTAATCAAATTTAATTTTGAAATATATAGGCTACCTACACCTAAAAGGAAATGTGGCCACCACAAATTTAATGATAGAAAAACACATTTTAGACATTTTACAGGAACATACCATTGGTTTTACATGTTTTAGCCAATTAACAAATCAAATCACATGACATCACTACTTATCAGGGACGTGCACATGATTATAGAGAGGCAGGGGCTCAAAGTCAGAAAAGGGCAGCATGTGCGTGCCGAATTTTTTTCCCGGTCCTTTACACAATATGGAAATTAATGTAAAATTAAAAAATAAAGTGCTAATAGAAAGCTAACTACTTAGCTGTGTGTCCTGTAGGTGAAAGTGATATGAAATTGCCATTTATTTTGTGTCAACAAATGATTGTCAACATGAGTAATAATACAGAATGCTGAAATTACTATATTATTATTATTATTATTATTATTATTATTATTATTATTATTTTGTTAGCCCACACAGTAGTAGCAAAGTCACAATAAACTTTATATCTAAACCTCGGACCTGTACTTCAGACCTGTAGTGAGGGAAATATGATCTGCCGTAAACACGCTGCATTTTATTTTGAAAATTAACCCAGGGTTTTATTTTGTATTTTGCACACGATTTTCTGTCCCGCACGATCTGCTCTGTGTGAATGATGCGCCGTGCTCCGACACATTGACTAAATGAGAGCGTTTTTCTGAAATATTACCCATATTTAAGCACGTTGGATAAGTGGACGGAGACTAGTTAGACCATAACTCACAGGTTCAAGTTGCTCCACTGTCACGTCTCCTCAGTTTCTCTCTCTCTCTCTCTGGCGGCTCTGTGACCGAGCGGAGCCGCAACGGACAGAGGAGCAGCAGGCTCAACACACATAACAACCCTGTATTACAAGAAATGGGTACCGTTTTTTTTACATCCCTAACAGGAATTTAAATGTTGTTTGTGTTTGTGTGTTATTTAAAACAAACAAATAAACACACACACACACAGAGGGCACTTTTTAATACGAGGCAAAAAGGGCAGGGGCTCAAGCACCCCCAGGGCCCTATGTGTGCACGTGCCTGCTACTTATTGTAATATATTCTCCATACATTTATTCTATTGTTCTAGAAAGTCATTGGTTTCCATTCATGTCTGACTGTCAAAGCCTACTTGAGTTGTGTATTCCATCACAGTGGACATAAGTTAGCATTATCTCAACCATTCATTGCATTACTATTACCACACAACACTTGGAGTTTGCCACTATCATGATGACAAAAAAGAGACATTTTAGAAATGAACAGTATTTTTTAAAGGCTATTGATTGATTTAAGACCATTACCTGGATGTTATGAATCTCTAAATGTCAAGTATTTTGATCATATTGAGTATTTCTAGTTTAGTAGTAAACCAATTTATGTTTCATTATCCTCCCAAAATAGCCTATATGGATGTACGTTCATAATGCTGATGAAGTGAAGAAGGGTTTTAGTGATAATCATGTCGATCCTACACGTCACTATTTTTAGTTAAAACAAATCTACTTACCAGTATGCCATTCCTTTACAGTACCAGATATAAGAACTTAACTGGAGATATTTAAAGTATTTAAATCTATATGCAAAAACAATTATTGCTACCAACAGGCACTGCATTTTGTCTAATTAAATCAAAATGCAGCAGTGAGTCTCAACAAAACAGTTTAAAATCCCTATTGAAAAGTAAATTCATTTTAAGACGTTACCACACTATCATTAAGGTCTGGTTAGTTTTAGGCACAAATACATCTTGTTTAGGTTTGGGTTGAAAAACACTGGGGGCGTATCAAGTAAAAAACATGAAAATGCAAAATGCTTTCCTCCAAATACTTCGCATCAAACATATTCACACCAGCTGCAATACCAATTGGCAACAATTTGGTGAAGACAGTTTGTCCAGCAGCTGTCCTCTCAGCTACACAGAAGCTGCTGCTGACAGATGGCCGGTTTCATAGACAGAGACGCTGAATGCAGGTCAGAATCGGTGTGGATTGAACAGATGTAACGCTCTGCGCTTCTTTTGTCGAGTGAGGACAAGATCTACGAGTCTACGACCTACAATCAGCGTCTACGTCCACAGATGCAGACATCTGCCAGCTGCAGCTCCTGCAGAGCTGAGAAGCACAGCAGCTGGACACTTCCTTCACTGCTGACTGACAGCAGAGATTTACTGAAGCAAAGTTTTTATGATGGTTCCACAAGAAGAAATCAACAGTGTTTGTATTTATATATACATGATGATGATGCATCCCATGATACATGATTCATGAATCAATATTGAATCATTAGTTTTATTTCTGCACCCACCATAACAAGTGAACCTACCTGTCGGCAATGAAACAGGTGAGCTCACAGATGGTCTGAGAACCTTGATCAATCAATGTATGTACAGTGAATAAGTTCAAAACACGTACAGAAGGATATTCAACACCCAACAATAAACAGCTGTCTTTGCAGATCATGCACCCTGATTAGTAGTGATGGTTTTATTCACTTTGTGAAAAAATCAGCCTTGTTCTGAAAAAAAAGACCACTTCTTGCCACATAATATTTTCCTGCATATTCTTCTGTGTTAAAGTACTCATGACAAAAACAGTTCTAAAAAATATTTTGACGTGCGAATTAATCACAAAAAAGGGCTGGCTTTGGCTTCGTCCACTAAACGGAATATTACTGTAGTGGTTTTGATTCCTGGCTCCTCCAGTCTGCATGTTGAAGTGTTCTTGGGCAAGTGAACCGAACCCCAAATTGCTCCCTATGACTTTGCTGGCACTGTGTGAATGTGTGTGTGAATGGTTAGTTTCCTCCTGATGAGCAGGTTAGTACCCTGAGTGGTTGCCCCTGTCATCAATGTATGAATGGCTGAATGTGACTTGTAGTGTAAAAGTGCTTTGAGTGATTAGATTCTGTATTCTATTATTTATTCGGATCCCCATTAGCTGATTCCAAGCAAGATGAAGATTAGAAAGGCTCTATATATTTACCATTTACTGTTAAAAGGTGTGGACAGGTGGTGAACAAGGTAAACAGAATGTTGTTTTGTGGCACTTGCTGAATCTACTGATGCCGTTGTTTTTCTTGGTAAGACAGTCCCTGGATAGTCTGTCTTCCAAGGCCCCATTCTTCATCTGTGGACCAAGTTATCAATATTAGAATGTTGATGATGTTCTTGTTTTATTTTTGGCCTCAGAGGAAAATTAAAAGAGCGGTTGTCAGGACAAGTCCTGAAGCCCAAACCTGTTAAAGTGCAGCTTATTGACATCTAGATGAATATCAGGATGTTTTTTTAGACAAAAATGTCTCACTTCATAATGTAAGTCTGTTGATATAATTACAATTTTAGATGAGGACATGTCGGTTATTGGTGAATAATTATGATCATTTTATGTAATTATCACAATTCGATATTTATAATGAAGTTTTTTAAAAGAACCTGTCCAAATGAAGTTTGAGATCCTGCAAGTGAAAATACATGAATTCTAAAAGATTCTGATTTTTAAATGTTACTTGTTTCAATTGACATGATTACTGCAGTAATATGTAGTAATGCCACTGCTGCAGTGAAGGGAGGTGAAATAATTTATCTAGGAGTACCTGCAGTGCACACCGACAACCACCAAGGGGTGCTGGAAAACTCACGTACATTTGCACATTTATCAGGAATAGCATAACTTGATCATTTAAATGATTTTGGGCTGTGACAAGATGGCTTGAGAGCAATACTTAAAAATAATTTCAAATTAAAAGCACCCACCTATACACTGGGAGAATGAATGAATATTATTGATTTTTTGCATGGTGTATATAATGGTATCATCGGCGTACATTTGGAGACTGAGCATGAGGATGAGAGGTCTCAGATTATGTAAACCTGAATTATTGCATCCCACCAACAACACCCACCATGCAGCATGCACACGTACGTACACACACACACCCCCACACACACCTCCCACCTCTCTGACTAGTGCCTGGCATTAGCCTGTGTGCCCCCTCTCCTCCGGCCGAGCCTTCTTACCTGGACGATTCAGTGCACATGCTTGCCTCTGAGCATCTGACATTTTCACTGACATCAAACGGGACCTTGCAACCACTCTCCACCTTTTTTTTCTTTCTGAACTATCAACGGCGGTCCACTGGGGGTAGATTTTTTGCCTCTGAATTGCGCTGGGTCAGCAGTTCCACCATCCCTCAAGGCGAAGGAGATGCTCAAATCAAACACTATGCCATCAAAACTGGAGACTTTGCTATGATCAACTTTGTTCTCAGCTCTTTCCTTTACAGTTCCACTCCTTTTAACAGCACAGTGCATTGTGATGTTATTTATTCACTCTCTATGGTGATTCTTAAACAGCAGCAGCTGGTCAATACAGTGTCTTTGGTTCTTTGACATAACCCCTACTAAGCCTGAGTTCAACTCAATCACCAGCCCACACTGTTAAACACCTTGGACCAGTAAATGGCTATTGATTATCACACAGGGGCTTTGGTCAGATTGCAGCCAGGTGCTCAGAGCACTAACTGTAATAACCCAGTGTACAAATGGAGCTAATTTCACCTTTAGAAGAGAAACTCTGAGAGGCTAGTTCCTGTAGTCCCAATGGCATTTAGGTGTTGGGCAGAGGAAGAAAAAAGTTTTGAATCTGATCAAATACATGCGGTCACACAGCTCTTATTATCATAGTATTATTGATTCCTAAAAGTATTTTTTGTAAAACAAGTATACTTTAACCCATTTCCAATAATGACATATTTTGCCACTGCAGGAACTTAAAATGTAACGAAATGTGAAAGTGTGCTTTTGTTTTCACTGTTTTTGGCACAGGTCAGGAGGTCAAACTAAATCCAAGTGTCAGGTATCTTTACGGTATCTGATGATTGTGAATGTTAAATAAGATGAGATCTCACATCACAATGAGGATGACTCGGACAAACACAGTGACAGTAATGACAGTACTACTGCAACTACATCAACCACAACAACAGGTGATGCCCAAGTCAACAGAATACAACCTCACTATCAGGTAGTAGCAAAAAAGGATAATTTTTTAAGTGAGGTACAAGGGTTAAGGTAAGGAAATGATTAGCGCCACAAACTAATTACTATGGCCACTAGATGGCATCTGTCGCTTATTTATATAATATATATTACTTTTTTTGGGCAACTGTCATTACAACTTATTGTGTCTGTTTCTTGGGGAGACAGTCTCTGAGGAGATAAAAGAGACAGAGTAATACAGAGCAGCAAGTTCATGTAGTGATTTTGCAGTTCAGTGAATGTTCGATTCGGAGTGAATTTTAATAAACATAAAACTACAAATCTGGCCAATCTGACTGCTTATTACAAAATAGTCAGACCTGCATTCTTTTTTCTTTTTACTGTATTCTCACTTTCATATTTCATCCCAACGTTAACTTTCAGTCACATTTTTATTTATTAGTTAATTTTAGGTAACTAAAGAAACGGTCACACTTATCATATCCTCATGATAGAGATTTTAATTATGGAGCCCATACATCAACGGAGAGAGTAGACAGGAGTCAAGGATGTCTTGTATTGAAAAGGTTTATTTTCTTGGCCAAGGAGCCTTGCTATGACCGCAAAGCCAAGTTTGACCCAGTGCATATTAATGATTGAAAATTCTCTAACACAGATGACACCCAAACTGCAGTTGCATCTTATGCACATTTTCTACTACCCAGTTCTAAAGACCTGCTAATGAACTGTTGAGACTAGTTTTTAAAACCCTGTCTACACCATTTGGTGTCCATTTTAGTACATCCTCAGAGTACAGTTCTCAGACTGGTGACTGGTGAGTAGGGTTGCAAAGGGATGGAAAATTTCCGGTAAATTTCAATGGGAAGTTAAACTGGGGAATTTTGGAAATATTCCAAATTGGAAACTTTCCATGGGAATTATGGGAATTAAATGGGAATTTATGGCAACTGAGGGTAATTTAGTGGAAATGTATCATCATTTGATTGATTAATTGGATAAAAAAGTCCACCCCTTCATTAAAAAACAGAACATTATTTTAAATTGACGATGAAAAAAGGTGCACAATGTCGCTTGATGTCCCTGAGCTGTTGAAGTTATATTAAATTATACAATAATTTATAATTTAATGTTAAAAAAGTAACTAAATGTTATTATTCTTAATGGTTTCACACACAACTCTGAAAAAATACAACAATGTGTCTGTGAAGCTACACATCCCCGACAGGGATGTGTCTAATGTATCCTGGTAGAGATACAACTAAACATCTTGTATAAATCTAAAATATACAAGATGTTTGTAAAACTATTAGTTATTGTTATTTACTGGTGCAAATGATATAACTAGTAACATCAAAGTTCCACTCCTGTCTGTTAAAGTGATATTTGCTGTGTAAATTGTGGTTTATTTGGTTTTGACCAGTTTTATTTTTTCCAGCATAAGGCTAAATATAGCACTTACACATAAAAATATCCCTGAATATATTCCCATATGATGTCATCAAAACCACAGGCTCAAAAGTCTGGCTTCAAGTTGTGTGCTCTGAGCTCAAAAGTGTGGTCTAGGATTGTAGAAATCATCTGTGCATGTGATGGAGGAATGCACAGTACATCTAGGGGGCGTGGTCTCAGTAGCCCTGCAGTAAACAGTGTGCTATGTGAGCATGTGATAGCATAGATATTCAACTGTACTGCATGACATCTGGTTGTTTTAGTCAGGATTATGCTAAAATATTATTTTACACAACTATATTTAAGTTCCCTAATAAGAACATACCTTCAGTTTAGTAAATTCCCGGTTTATTCCCGTTAATTCCCATTAATTCCCGTTAATTCCCATGGAAAGTTTCCAAGTTTGAAAATTCCCAGAATTTTGCAACCCTACTGGTGAGTAAAGAATACTATTCCATAGCTCAAAAGGCTTCAGACAAAAATATAGTCTTGCGTTAGGCATCAAAGGTCTGAGTTCTGAGGTCTGACAAAAACAGATGCACCTTCATTTGAATCTATAAATTGTCTATCTAGACACCTAATGACTCTCACTGCAATTGATTTATGCACATACCTGCAACCTGGTGATTTATTTTTGTTTATTGTCCCCTGACTTTTTGGATGTACCTATATCAATTGTGTATTGAATTTGCTATTCATGAGTTGTCCAACTGGTGGAGCTAAAGTTAATTAAAGAAAATTAAAGTTTGTTCTGAGTTTGTTCTGCAGTAGATGTATGTTCCTAGTGTCCTCTGGGGAATATGAATATGCTTCATGTTAATCTGTTGGGTTCCTATGTAGAAGTCTGATGGTACTGCTACAAGAAAGCACATGGGATTATTACAATAAAAAGGACCATGAGGACCATGGATGTTCTCAGTGAATCTCACACATACACATCTTCCCATTTGCAATGTTTTGTCATGTCCCCATGGATCAATTGTAAATGACCACTATTTTAAAGCTCTTGGACACACTGACAACCACTTGACATCAGCATTGCCGCCATAGAGCACCAATAATACCAAGATCCCCCATTCAGAAGGTCTAATACTCAAACAGATTCTCATATGGATAGAAGCTCATGAGCTCAAGTTATAACTGATCGCAACATCCAGGCACTGCTGAAGGAGAACAGTACTAGCAGGTTTCAAGGTAGCAGCCAATCAGGTAGCAGCCGGTCTTTTTGTTCTACTTGATAAGACATTAAACCATCCATTGCAATCCATTAAGAGCTTGTTAAACCATGGCCTCGACCTGCTTACAGAAAGAGACTCACACTCATTAACTGAGGTCAATGTAAAATCAATTAACAAAGAGCAAATAAACCCCACATCATTTCACCTGTCAGCCATGTCAGGTGGAGTGCCTGCTTAGGTAATAAGAGCTCGGCTATTGAAACTAGATTTAATCCCATTTGCACTCCTTCATAACAAATCTGATTTAGCCAAGCAGGAGGACACCCACCACCCCACCCGACCCTCCTCTCAGCAATTTCTTCTTCTCTCTGGAAGAATAACTGATGAAGCAGTTTGGTGGCAGGAGAGTCAGTGTCAAAAGAGAAACTCAAAGAGATAGAGAGTAGCGTAACACTGTTTTTTAATTAAAGGACTACATCTATGACAACACTTTCAGTGTGCAAGTCACCCGTGTGTATCATACGTAACACAAATGGGACTTGTGGTGAAAAGAAAATCTTATTTAGATTCAATTTTCTGATGGGGGTCGGCTGAACACTATATCTGTCTGAGACACTTATCAAGTCTTTAGCCCAGAATGAGTATTACACACAAAGAAAGGGATAGGCAGATAGCCTCGGACTAATAAAAGGAGTGAAGGGTAATATGACCAAACATGTGCAGTGACTTCAGAAACAGCTGGATAGCATGAGTTGGCAGAAGCAGATGTGTATCTAACTTCCAGCTGAAACTAAACTTAAACAACCAAACCATGTTTTACAAATGCCTGATGATTTATACAATACAAACACCATTATACCATAATAGTAAACAAACAAAAACAAAAAAACGAGAGGGGAGAGAGAAAAAAACAAAGGGATGTATGTGTGTGTGTGTGTATGTGAGAGAGAGAGTGTGTGTGTGTGTGTGTGTGTGTGTGTGTGTGTGTGTGTGTGTGTGTGTGTGCATGTCTGTCCTTCAGTCATTATGTCCATTGTGTGTCCTTTCTGTAGTATTAGTTGTGGGAGAGGAGGATTCAGCTCTCCTTTATGTAGTTGATAAATGGAAGCCAGATTTTATTATATTGTTCAATTTAATTGTACTGGTGACAATGACAATAACAAATTTATTCTATTCTATTTTTTTTTGTCTTTTATTGTGAAGGTCAGTTATTCGATATTTGAATGGTTTGTAGTAATTCGAGCCATTGTATGATTGAGATTTTTGTTCTGTCTTTCCAGTGTAGCAGTATTATTTCCTACACTCAGCTTACGAGACAAGACGAGACACGATATAGATGAGACGTGATTTTAACTTTATTTTGAAGAAAACTTCAATGAGGAAATAAATGACTGTTCTTTTATTTGAAATTCACAAAATGGAAATTGAATTGAAATGTTTTAACGAATCATCTTGTAATAAATCACTTTAGTTCTACTTTCTAAATATATAATGATCATATGCAGTATGCAGCACTGTAAAAGGTTTCTCCATATAGATATTTTATAGATGGATCATTTTGGTATTTATGGAAATAACAACCATAAATACAATCACAAATACTAAAAAGTAAATTATAAAGAGTAGAAACAATTCTAATAAAGAATCTAATTATCACAAATTATATCATGTTGCTAATAAAAAAACACAGAAATAAAAGTTAATTGCACAAATCCTGTATTACATAAATACACAAGTAGAACAACATATAAACTGTGTTATAATTTGGTAGTGTGACTCATTTTACTTTTGGCATCATTAGGCCTATACCTGCTCCTCCTACTTCAGGCTCTCAGTGTAGAGACCTGAGGTCAACCTGCTGCTCTCCTCATCTCATACTTCTGACAGAGATCTTCTCAACAGGTAGAAGCTGCAACAAGGTTAATGATCCACACGTGACATTATAAAAATGGGTGCACCACCTTAATTATAGCTTTGTGACAAAATTAACTTCGAAAGTTAATTAATTGTATACTAAACATTAGTATACATTTCTGACAGTGATGTCCGTCAGGTCACCCAACAGGCAGAGATGGTGTCATTGGAATGCTGAGGTCAAGGATTCGGGAGAGCCTCTTGGCGATTTGAATCACTGAATCCCATGATGTGTAGTTTATGTTGATGTGTGCTCTATGAAGGCTCTTATATTGAATTTGTTGGATTTTCGTATAATAATTATTATTATTATTATTCGTGTCATTTGTTGATTTATGTTACACAGAGTCTTATAGATATGGGAAAGTAGTTTCTTATTGCTGAAAGACTGGAGTTTTGCAAGCAATGACGTTTGGTGCAAGTTGGATCTGTAATGTTGGATATGGTTTTCGAGAGCTGATTTCAGCTGGATGTATTGAAAGGAGTGAAGGGTAATGTGACCAAACATGTGCAGTGACTTCAGAATTCTAATTTCCAGCCCGAAACAAAACTTAAACAACCAAACCATGTTTTACAAATGCCTGATGATTTATAGAATACAAACACCATTAGCGAACTAATGCATTTTGTTTTGTAAGTACTAAATGCACCTATCAAACAAATACACATACAGCATATTTCTAATAGATCATGCTTCAGAAACAAATACAGCATGTCTTACAGTAGTACTAAGTACAAAATATATCTTGGTGTTTAGGGACAGCTGCATTCTCTCTTCTCATTCTCTTCCCAGCAAAGGGAGAGAAGAACCAATTTACAGACAGACAAACCACTTGAGATCTGAAAATTTGATATATGCATATTTGTGATGCACTGTGTTGCTGTTGTTTAGGTGCTGCTGTATGATGTACTATTTTTAACTTTGTCAGTTCGAGCTATTGCTTAATAAATGTGGACCTACATAGACACTCAGGAAAGATGACCTTAGCTAAGTAGGTCACATGCTATGTACACACTATATGCATTGTTAGAATACCGTTATTTGGCACTATCCTTTGTTATAATTCATGTATTTTGATATCCTAAAAATTGTGAAGACCTCCCTCAGCTGCAACTGTACTTAAACAGATATAACTGAAAATAATGTGTTTTTTATGGCCAGGTTCTGTGTTTTTCTGCAATTTTTTGCACACGTTTTTACACACGCAAAACTTTAGTAAATCAGGCCAATAATGATTCTATGAAAGTCTGTCACTTTAAGGGAAACAGCTATGTCAGAGTGGGTGTGTCTCAATAAAAATGTATTGGCATCATCAGACTTCTTGTAATTTTTTTGGAAGGAGCAGTCTGTTCTAAAGCATTGATCTTAAATAGCCCTTAGACAGAAATAAATCTGTAGAGGGACCAAAACCCCTCCCTGAGCTACTACCTTATCATGGTGGAGGGGTTTGCGTGTCCCAATGACCCCAGGAGCTCAGTTGTCGGGGGCTTTTATGCCCCTGGTAGGGTCTCACATGGCAAACAGACAAAGGGTAGCTTAGAAGTCGCCAATGATGAGCAAGAAAAATGTTCACCATATGTACACTTGGCACCAGGACATTCTAGGCCGCAGTGCGATGATTGACTTTGTAGTCGTGTCGTCGGAGTTGCGGCCACATGTCTTGGACACTCGGGTGAAGAGAGGGGCGGAGCTGTCAACTGATCACCACCTGGTAGTGAGTTGGCTCCGATGGTGGGGGAGGATGCCGGTCAGACCTGGCAGACCCAAACGTATTGGCAGAGTCTCCTGTCAGAGAGAGTTTCAACTCCCATCTCCGGGAGAGCTTCGACCATGTACCGGAGGAGGCGGGGGACATTGAGTACGAGTGGGCCATGTTCCGTGCCTCCATTGTTTAGGCGGAGCTGTGGCTGCCCGAATCCCCGAAACCGCTGGTGGACACCGGCGGTGAGGGATGCCATCAAGCTGAAGAAGGAGTCCTATAGGGCTTTTTTGGATTGGTTCGCAGCTGAGTGTGAAGCGGCCGGGATGAGAATCAGCACCTCCAAATCCGAGTCCATGGTTCTCAACCGGAAAAGGGTGGAGTGCACTCTCCATGTCGGGGATCAGATCCTGCCCCAAGTGGAGGAGTTCAAGTACCTCAGGGTCTTGTTCACGAGTGAGGGAAGGATGGAGCGTGAGATCGACAGGCGGATCGGTGCGGCGTCTGCAGTAATGCGGACTCTGCACAGATCCGTTGTGGTGAAGAGAGAGCTGAGCCGAAAGGCGAAGCTCTCGATTTACCAGTCGATCTTCGTTCCTACCCTCACTTATGGTCATGAGCTTTGGGTAGTCACTGAAAGAACTAGATCGCGGGTACAAGCGGCCGAAATGAGCTTCCTCCGCAGGGTGGCTGGGCTCTGCCTTAGAGATAAGGTGAGAAGCTCAGCTATCTGGAGGGAGCTCGGAGTAGACCCGCTACTCCTCCGCCTTGAGAGGAGCCAGATGAGGTGGCTCGGGCATCTAATTAGGATGCCTCCCAGACGCCTCCCTGGTGAGGTGTTCAGGGCACGTCCCACCGGTAGGAGACCCCGGGGAAGACCCAGGACACGCTGGAGAGCTGGATGAAGTGGCTGGGGAGAGGGAAGTCTACGACAACGGGACCAAAACCATGCAAACAAGAGTCTTTTGATATTTTTCTTTTTTTTTAAATTACAGAATCAGCATTGATTGCTTTTCAGAATGTAATATTTATTGTAATCTTTTTGATACATTACTGTGATTGTTGCCATATATTGTACAGATCAGTTTGCAGTTACACCCAGAGAACATCAATACAGCCACAGTAAATCAGTGTTGATTTTCACCCATTCTTTCAGAATAAAACCATCCTCCATTTTCTGAAAATATGTTCATCCTTGGCCCAGTGTAATTTATGAGTGTGACATCAGCTCTGCTGCTAGAAGCTCTCCTCTACTGCTGGAAGAACAACTTGACACAGCTCATGAAGCCATCAGTGAAAATTCATTTTTATTGAATCATTTTAGGGGGCACCAGACAATTGAAAACTAAATTGGATTTTGCCTCACTAAAGAAAAGACAAAGTGATGTGAATGATAAAGCCAGGCAAGACGACAATAACTTAATATAGTGCATAATATCTGCTGGATGTACTTCATAGATTATTCATGGCGGAGATGAGAAGCCTGCTTTGCCTTAATTACACCGTTTACTGTATATAAAAAAAGTGAAGTGAATGAGTGAACACTGCACCCTCACACACTGCCGCTCCAGTGGAGCTCATCATTAGCTGACAGAGGCAGACTGTGGTTGTTCACAATGTGTGGACCTGTAACAATAGGACTTGTTTTGCCATTACTGTTTAAACAGGGCAGAGTTGTAGGAAATAGAATTAGACTTAAAGGAAAATTCTATTTTCAGAATATGGCTCAAGCTAACTTTGCACTTGCCTCCTCTGTTTTAGAGTTTGGCAAGTTGTGTTTGCCTGAATCTTCCTAAATTAACTCCAATTTTATATTGATTAATTTATCTAGCTACTATAGCTATGTAGCTAAACGTATATGGGTCTGAATCAAGGGAAAGCCGACTTGCATAGTAACTTACCTTTAACTTTGAATTATTATGTCAACACTTTAGATGTACTCAGTGTTAGCTATGTAAAAAAACAAAAAAACAATAGCCCTGGAAGGAAGATATTCAAATGACATATTATTGCAATGGTGAGCATTGAATGTCCTGAGAGACTTGTACCTGACTGTCCTCAACGGACATCAGACCTGACTTTTACTTTACCATGAAACTTATGGCTCTGATACACAAGCCGTGGTGGGTTTGGGCTTGGGTGGGAACAATGGCATAGTTGATATAGCCTGAATATATGTACATAGCAAAGTGTGACATCTCCCTTTGGTTAGCATTGGAGCTGGTCTAAAGCCCAGAGTTGCAGCTTATGTTTGGCACCATCTTTTTCATTTGGAGCCAGGACCTTCCAAATAAGGAGTGCAGGATGTTGCCTTTCCTAACCAACCAGTAGCAAGTATTAACCAATCAGAGGCAGAGTAGAAATGTTCGCCGGAGAATGCAGATGTAAATAAAAATAAAAAAAGTAGTGTTGCATTCTTGGGCTAACATTAGTTACTTTTGTAAAATTGTGCTAACAGGGCAGATATAATAATTAAATTGCATTAAACCTAGTGAAATATTGCAACAATAGTCTGACTCAGTGCAAGTCTTGGAGCCGGGGAGAGCAGCCTCATGTCACAGCTGTCATTCAACACCCACATGGCAGACATCACAACTACTACAGGTTTTCAAATCTTAAGCACCCTTTCTTAGAGGGTCTGAAGTAAGTGATTGAGACCAGAATTACTTGTTGAAAAAAATGGTTTCCTTGTAGTATATTTAGAGAGAAGTTGATGCTTTTTGGATGGGAGTCAATTGGAGCATTTGGTGGCCTTGGTAGCACTGCAAGGTACTTACACATGGCTTCAGCCTCAAGCTGTGGTAGTTGTCACTTGGTATTTAATCAAGCTTGAAATGTCTGACATCAACCAAACCCCAAATGATGGCAGGGTTTGAAATAGGTTATTCAGAGAAGAAACAGTGACAAACTGTAACAGAATTATTTGACCAAGAGGCATAAGTCAAATAAAGACTATGACACCCTATGAGAGAAACTACAAAAGTACTGAGAGCTGAACAGCCACCAACACAGCTAATCAGTTTAGCTGCTGAGAAGTTCTGACAAGCAGTTTGTTTGAAGCAGACTAAAACCTTTACTGTAATCTGTGCTCCAGTATGTAGACCTGACATTGCCAGTGTATTGAAGATAAAATGGAAAAATCCGACAGTAACAGAAACTCATTCTATCAGAATACAAAGCATCTGTGTATTGTTAGAAGTGCTCTACAAATAAAATGTTTCATTATTATTATTATTATTATTATTACAATATGGCAAATATGCTTTCAGTGAAAATCTGAATAAGAAATCTGCCATTTCTAAACACCACCATCCACACTACATTTTCTAAAAAAAAACAACACACATCTAATTCTCCCATTATGGCTCCATTAGGCAAAAATGTCCTTAAAATGATGGTATTACAGTGGTAATCAGAAATGCTGAAACTGTATAAAAATGGGTTTTATTAATGGAAGCCATTATGATGCAGTCCTGCGTAATACAGAGAAATGCATTTCTGTGGCTTTCCATAATGTTGTAACACAGCAAATTGTGCAACTAATAATATCACTGCAATTATTCCTCCATTCCTCCTGCCTGTGCAAGTTAATGGATTTTAAGGTAATTTCCCCCCCTTTTGTTATTGACCAAACGTTCTCTTAATCAATTACAAGAATAATTTACATCTCATCTTACATTTTGCTTCATATTGTTAAGAAAAACAAAGCAAAAGCTGCTGCAGCTGGTTTCGATGTTTTATGCATCTGCTGTTCCTGTCTGCTGTCCCTTTGAGATGGGGATTTTAGAACCACACAGTGAACATTAAAAGACATATCAAAAGTGAATTATTCAGTGCTCATCAAACAGCAGGGTGATCTGGGTGGACAGACAATCACAGTAGTATAGGCATGCTGGCATTGATCTGTCTGCTATAACCTATGTATTACACTCCACATCAAACAGAATTAAATTAACTTAAATAACTGGGTATGTTCAGTATAGGAGGAGAACTACGAAGTCTCCTCACACTCTGACATATCCACAGAGTAAGAGCTAACTGTAAACAACTCACATCCTGCATTAAACCCATTATCACAAGGGGAGCTTGCTGGCAAATCTTATCAGGATAGCTCGCCCTCCCTAAGTCAGGGATGTTTGGAGATCCCATTTGGTTGTGTACATGAATCATTATCACAATACGCCTTGTCAGCACACCATCTCCAGGAAACAGGCATTAGCGGCAGAAATGAGATTAGAGTGGGCAAAAAGCATTGGAGACAGAAAGAAGTCACTGACGCGGGGAGATTAGGGAACCCCGACCAGAGAACAATTACACAAAGGTGGACTCTAACTTGGCTTACATCTGACAAATAAACTCCAGATCCTTGTCAGAGTTACCTACCACACGAATATGTCTTCTTCTTAATGAACTTAGTTACAGCTTTTTCTCTATATAATCTAGTGAATCAAGACTCTTTTCAGACTAAAATACATGGCGACTAAGCTCATACAAGGACATTTTACTGGGACAATACAGTCAGCAGTGCAGCGACAAGAGAAATGAGTACCTAACAAAACAAAAAAAATCCCCTTGTGTCCTCAAATGCAGACAGAACAACTCCCCCCGGGAATGCTGGGGGATTGAAGTCACAGTAGGAAATGCAGGAAATATCAGTGATATTTACAACATTCTGCAAATAGCAATGATCAAGATAAGAAGACTAAACCAAAAGTCAACAAGATGAACCAACAATTCTGAATAACAACACATCACTTTGCATCTTTTACTTGCTCTTGCCACTAACCCTTGTTTTTTACCATGCTGTTGGAATGCCTGCTTTTTACTTATCTGAGGAAGTGATTCAGAGCAATACACCGCGTTCCAAATTATTATGCAAATGATATTTTTCTCAGATTTTCCTAAATAGTCAATGAGAATGACAGTCAGTATAATTTTCAAGTCATCAACCGTTAGAGTATAATTTGAATTTTATTGAACAAACGTCCCAATGATAACAGTATTTTTTTCAAAAATAAAAAACTCAAAATGCACTGTTCCAAATTATTATGCACAACACAGTTTCAAAACATTTTATAGGTTGTAAAGAACTGAAAATGGTCATTTGTTGAATTTGCAGCATTAGGAGGTCATAATTACTGAAATCAAAATCTATTTCAATAAAAAAAACATCTTAACAGGCCAAGTTACATGTTAACATAGGACCCCTTCTGTGATATCACCTTCACAATTCTTGCATCCATTGAACTTGTGAGTTTCTGGACAGTTTCTGCTTGAAACATCGGACAGTTGGGGGCCCGTTCATCGCTGCTTGCAGCTTTAATTTGATTTGTACTTGAAAGGTCTTTGCAAACATGTGTACTATCCCACTCCTCCTTCCCTAGTCCTCTCTTTTGAAATGAGCTAATCTGAAGGTCTATAGTAGATGCATGTGAAATTCAGAGATTTGTCATACAAACAACCGTTTGCTGCAGGCATCAATGTTTTCCCGAGCAGATGCACTGGGATGCATTTAGATTGGAAATCTGGGATACCAACTCAACTTACAACTACAGATCTATATCTAACTTTGAGGATTTTCAATCAGGATTTAGAGTACATGGTAACCTAAAAAATGACTTCTTAATTACATCAAGAGCTTCCCTCTTGTTTAATTCCTCTTCATCAGATTGATTTCTGGGTGTACATGTTAATGATGAATCCACCAAGCAAGGGTTAGGGTTAGTAGGGTTAGGGTTAGTAGTAGACAGAGTTCTACAGGGTTCTGTGTTTGGACCAATATTATTCACTTTACATAAAGGAAAATTATTAGGAAACATTCCAGAAACCTTCATTGTTATGCAGATGTTACCAAATTATATTTATCAATGAAGCCAGATGAAATCAATTATGCAGGTTTTCATTCCCTTAAAACATGCTTACAATATTAATAATAATAATAATAATAATGATAATAATTAAAGCTGCAAGCAGCGATGATCGGGCCCAAGCTCCCCCGCCCCGCCACGCCATCTTCCAGGTCTTGAGATGACACAGAGTCAAAATGAAGTCGGTCGGATTAGGAGGAATTCATTAAAGTACGTGGTGTGAAAATTGTATCAAACCGTGCCAAAATTGCAAATTCACTTCAAAATGGCCGACTTCCTGTTGGAGTGAGGGTATGGGTCCAAGAGACTTTTTTGTGCGTCTTTAGATGATACATAAGCGTACCAAATTTTGTTCATCTATGTCAATCTTGAGGGAGGGGCTCAATTTTATTAATCTTCTATGGGGTGCAGTACCCCCATTTGGCCAGCTGTTCCTGTTTAATGGCGAAACATCAAAATTCCTCACATCGCCATGAAGCAACCAAATCCCTAATCAGAAAGTTTTTGATAAGTTTTCATCTCCAATGTCTCAAGATGGTTCTGAGTGAATTTGAAGTCGGTCGGATTAAATCTCTAGGAGGAGTTCGTTAAAGTACGAGGCGTCGAAAACACAAAAAATCGCACATATTTCTCAAAATGGCCGACTTCCTGTTGAAGTGACATCGTGGGTTTAAGAGAGTTTTTGGTGCGTCATTACAAGATACATATGTGTACCGAATTTCGTTTGTCTACGTCAATCTGACTTGAGGGGCTCAATTTTTTTTCAATTTTCAATGGGACGCTATTGTATCCAGTAGGTGGCGCTATGGAGCTGACACAGTATTGATGCATAGACGTGTTCAGGGTGGCACCCTCTACATGCTTGATTAATTTGGTGTAGATCGGACGATGTCTGTAGGAGTTATAAGGACTTCCTGTTTAATGGCGAAGGATCGAATGGTGAAGGAAATTGTCGGCGCCGCCACGGCCAAACCGGATCCCTAATTAGAAAGTTTTTAGGAACTTTTCATCTCCAATGTCTCAAGATGTTTCTGAGTGAATTTGAAGTCGGTCGGATTAAATCCCTAGGACAAGTTCGTTAAAGTACGAGGCGTGGAAATCGCCAAAATCGCGCATATTTTTCAAAATGGCCGACTTCTGTAGGAGTGACGTCATGGGTCCCACAGACTTTTTTGTGCGTCTGGACATGATACATATATATACCAAATTTTGTTCATGTACGTGAATCTTTCACATTTTTATATTCGTTAGGGGGGCGCTATTGAGCCACTTTGCGACGGATTTGGCCATTTTGCCGTACTAGTCGAACCAAAACTCGAACTAGTTACGCTTTTTCAGCAACTAGTGACACTTTTGGCCAACTAGTTCGGACAAAAGCCGTACTAGTTGAGCCAAGCGCCGCACTAGTAGCGCCAAAGTCCCAACTAGTACGCTTTTTTGCGCACTAGTTGACTACTGGACCCAACTAGTAAAGCTTAAAGTCTTACTAGTTAACTAGTGTGCTGCAAAACCGCCGACATGTTAACTAGTCGAGCGCAAATTCGCCTTACTAGTTGACTAGTAAAGCTCAAAATGTTTACTAGTAGTACTAGTAAGAGCCAAAATGTCCACTAGTTACACTAGTGGGCTGTTTTTGACCTTACTAGTACTACTAGTAGGAGCCAAAATGTCCACTAGTACTACTAGTAAGAGCCAAAATGCCCACTAGTCACACTAGTTGCACAAAATGCTAATGACGAGGCATGAACTGAGGTTTCCAATTGGCACTCCAGTTCAAAATAAAGAAAACCATCCAATCAGGACTCAGAATTTCCTCATTATCCCGCCCGTTTCACGTGCATGCAGAGCACTAGTACTACTAGTTGCTGTATTCCCGTACTACTAGTACTACTAGTGAAGCTCAAAATGTTTACTAGTACTACTAGTAAGAGCCAAAATGTCCACTAGTTGCACTAGTAGGGAGTTTTTGACTTTACTAGTACTACTAGTAAGATCTAAAAAGTTTAAGTAGTTAACTAGTAACACTGATTTTTGTCTTACTAGTTAACTAGTAGAGTACATTTTGTCCGACTAGTAAGACTTTGTATACCGAACATGTAAAGACTTTGACCGAACATGTAGGAAATTTTTCATACATGTTGACACTTTACTTTAACTAGTTGAGCCTCACGCCGCACTAGTAAGAAACTGCGCGCAACTAGTAAGACTTTTGTTTAACATGTTGGGCTTTTTGTCGAACTAGTTGACATTTTCGGCGCACTAGTCGACATTTTCGTTGTACTAGTTCAACAAAATTGCGTACTAGTCGGCATGAGCACGTGACTAGTTAACTAGTAAAGCATTGCAACTGTCATACATGTTAACTAGTGAAATTTTATGACGTCACTAGTAGTACTAGTCACACACTTGTGTTGACTAGTACGCACTTTTGTAGAACTAGTACGACGAAAACATCTACTAGTGCGCCAAAGACCTCAACTAGTTTGACAAAAAGCCCAACATGTTAAACAAAAGTCTTACTAGTTGCGCGCAGTTTCTTACTAGTGCGGCGCGAGGCTCAACTAGTTAAAGCAAAGTGTCAACATGTATGAAAAATTTCCTACATGTTCGGTCAAAGTCTTTACATGTTCGGTACAAAGTCTTACTAGTCGGACAAAATTTCCTCTACTAGTTAACTAGTAAGACAAAAATCAGTGTTACTAGTTAACTAGTTAAACTTTTTGGATCTTACTAGTAGTACTAGTAAGGTCAAAAACTCCCTACTAGTGCAACTAGTGGACATTTTGGCTCCTACTAGTACTACTAGTGGACATTTTGGCTCCTACTAGTACTACTAGTAAACATTTTGAGCTTCACTAGTAGTACTAGTAGTACGGGAATACAATAACTAGTAGTACTAGTTGACTGCATGCACGTGAAACGGGCGGGATAATGAGGAAATTCTGAGTCCTGATTGGTTGGTTTTCTTTATTTTGAACTGGAGTGCCAATTGGAAACCTCAGTTCATGCCTCATCATTTGCATTTTGTGCAACTAGTGTAACTAGTGGGCATTTTGGCTCTTACTAGTACTACTAGTAAACATTTTGAGCTTTACTAGTCAACTAGTAAGGCAAATTTGCACTCGACTAGTTAACATGTCGGCGGTTTTGCAGAGCAGTAGTTAACTAGTAAGACTTTGAGCTTTACTAGTTGTGTCCAGTAGTCGACTAGTGCGCAAAAAAGCGTACTAGTTGGGACTTTGGCGCTACTAGTGTGGCGCTCGGCTCAACTAGTACGGCTTTTGTCCTAACTAGTTGGCCAAAAGTGTCACTAGTTGCTGAAAAAGCATAACTAGTACGAGTTTTTGTTCGACTAGTACGGCAAAATGGCCAACTAGTTTGACAAAATGTCCAACTAGTGCTGCCAAAGACCGAACTAGTAGAGGAAACTTACGTTTGATATCAAGGATATGTAATAAATGCTCAAAGGGCTTTCCATAGTGTAGTAGTAGTAGTAGTAGGTGTACTAGTAGTAGGTGTAGTAGTAGGTGTAGTAGTAGGTGTAGTAGTAGTAGTAGTAGTAGTAGGTGTAGTAGTAGTAGTGGTAGTAGTAGTAGTAGTAGGTGTAGTAGTAGTAGTAGTAGTAGTAGTAGTAGGTGTAGTAGTAGTAGTAGTAGTGGTAGGTGTAGTAGTAGTAGTAGTAGGTGTAGTAGTAGTAGTAGTAGGTGTAGTAGTAGTAGTAGTAGTAGTAGGTGTAGTAGTAGTAGTAGTAGTGGTAGGTGTAGTAGTAGTAGTAGTAGTAGTAGTAGGTGTAGTAGTAGTAGTAGTAGGTGTAGTAGTAGTAGTAGTAGTGCTAGGTGTAGTAGTAGTAGTAGTAGTAGTAGTAGGTGTAGTAGTAGTAATCGTAGTAGTAGGTGTAGTAGTAGTAGTAGTAGTAGTAAAAAGCTTCTTGGACCATAAAAGTCTGCAATGATGGATTTGTTCCTAACTGATTGATTGAACTGAAAAACAGTTAAATGAACCCAGCTCTTTCACTGCAAAAACAGCCCCTCTCAAAATAAAGCAAATAATCCTGAATGTAGCCAAGCTGTCTTGTATTGATAAAAAAAAACTGCCAATGGGGTAAGAAAAATTTACTTGGTTAGAATTCTTAAAACTAGCAGAAAAGTCTAGGCACTGAATATTCAAAATGTGCCTTAAATCTGCAGTTGGTAAGTCTTATAAAAGTAACTTTTTATCATATTTGCTAAGACTGTCACTATGTAAAGACAGCATTACATGAAACGAGTCATCTGTAAAAAAAAAAAACAGGCTCATTTCGCCCCGCCTACTGCTCCTACTGCAAATTGCCAGAATCCACCATGGCCGGAAAAAAGAACCAATCAGAGCCAGGATTGTGTCTGATGGAGTGTCTGACAGCTGTCGATCACTGCTCACACACACAGGCCCCTCCCCCTTCCTCCTCAGCTCGGTCAAACTCATATCTCCGAGTTTCTAGGTAAGGTATAGCCATGTGAAAGTCACTGTAAAGCGTTTTATATCTAGCTGTGTGGAGTGTAGTTCATGTATTACCGATCGCGTGCACTTGGTCGCGCGCACGTCAGGACTTTGGAGGCAGGGCAGGAGTGCAGTGGAGGGATCTGAAATTTGTACTTCTTCAAATTTGATGCTAAGTCCTCTCTCTCCTCAAAGTTACCAACTGCAGCTTTAAAACTAGACAGAAATGCTAAAATTGAAGCAATCCGTGCTTACTTCAAGCAATGAAATCACACTTATTTAAGACTTGAAATGAGTATTATATATCTTAAAAATAAGATACCAACTAGCAAATAAAATCTTTTTGTTTAGCTAGCATCGAGAATTGATGCCTTGATGCAAGATTAAAGACTAGCAAAAAAATCTTAAAATAAGGGAGCACTCACACTAGGCAAGTGTACCGTGCCCAAGCACATTTGCCCCCTAAAATCCAGATTATTTAGCTGGTGTGAGTGCAAGTGTACCGTGCTTGAGTACAGTACACTTCCCTGGCCCAGTACGGTTGGAAGAGGTGTGCTTGAGCACGGTACACTTGGTCACACATGCGCACTAGGGGTTAGGGTTAGCAACTGTGCTTGAGTACACTTGGGTTTGAGGTAATGTGAGTGCGGGCCATCGGGGGACAGGGGAGGGGGGACATTCGTGCTTCAGCACGGTACGGAACAACTGGCCTTAGTGTGAGTGCACCCTAAGCACCCAATTTCTTGAGATCACAGAGTAATTTTTGTTTCTGCATTTAGAAATAAACAGTACAAGAACATCTGGCAATTCTGACTGCTACTAGCTATGTACTATAACGAAGGAAATGCATAAAGATATGAGGATGCATTATTCATTTCACGTAGTTCTTATAAAACAAGAACCTCAATTGTTTGGAAACACTGCTGCAGTTTTCCAGTGAAACTCTAGCAGTGTTTTGTGGATTAAAAAACTACACCAGACGCGGGAGTTCCGGTAGGCGGCAAGATGGAGTAGTCGCACTTTTCCATGCTCCCGACCTGC
The DNA here is from genome assembly GCF_027409825.1 of Scomber japonicus. NCBI lineage: Eukaryota > Metazoa > Chordata > Actinopteri > Scombriformes > Scombridae > Scomber > Scomber japonicus. The sequence continues at coordinate 1,490,126 of NC_070580.1, read as the reverse complement.
TAACTTTTAAACACGCCTAAGAGTTCTACCACGACAACATAACCAGCCACAACTTTTTTTAAACTGTCACCAGCAATCCCTCTACGCTGATAACATGTCTAACAGATCTAAAAGAGACGAGCAAAAGAAGGAAGATCCTGCGACCAGCGCCATTACACCAGCTACGCTAACTGCTATGCTAACTGACCACAAGACATCACTCCAGGCAGTGTTCAAGACGGCGTTCTCCAAACTCGAGACGAAGCTTGACAATATCCAGGCCACCTTGCTAGAACACCAACAGCGTCTCTCTTCGCTGGAAGGTTCCGCCACAACGACCAGCCAGGATATGCAAGCCATGGAGATGAAGCTAATTACAGTAGCCGAGGAGAACGCCATGCTAAAAGCTAAGCTAACTGATCTGGAGAGCAGAAGCCGCCGGAATAACATTAGGATCGTCGGCCTCCCCGAGGGCATCGAGGGCCCCCAGCCAACAGCTTTTTTCTCCCAGCTCCTACTTGAGGTACTTGGGGGCCACACTCTGACATCAGCCCCGGAGCTCGAACGAGCCCATCGCACGCTAGCAGCTAAACCAAGCCCAGGTGCGAAGCCCAGGGCAGTCGTGATATGCTTCCACAGATTCCAGACCCGCGAGCTCGTGGTGCGCGAGGCTCGAAAGCTACGGGGCAAGCTGAAATACAAAGACTCTCCGATCCACATATTCGAGGACTACTGCCCAGAGATACTGGAACAACGCTCGGTGTACCGCGACGTCATGAAGGAGCTCTTCAATCTCGGCCTCAAGCCTGCCCTCCATTACCCGGCTAAGTTGTTCATAACGACCACAGAGGGAAAGAGGAGACGACTCGAGTCCCTCAAAGACGCCAAAGACTTCATCGAGTCTTGCCGTCGACACAGCCCCGAGTCTACAGAGGGCTGACTTCATTGGGTATGTCCTTACAAGACTGCCATGGAAACCCACAGTTAATGCTGGGGCTCGGCCCCAGTTTATTGTTATTAGCAATTAGCCACGGTTGCCATTCGGCTAAACTGAAACTGCTAACCTATTGACTGATAGATAAGATCTCAGTACATTTAGGACTGCGTTTTCTCTGGCTACGTTCGCCTGTGTTACACAGCTTTCTCCACTAGGTTGTGCTAACGCTACGTCAGGGTTTTATCCTGGCCCGGTTGTTTTCAGCAAATAGCCATGCCCTGACGTTGGTTAACCTGTTATTACTGCCTTTCAAACTTAAAGCTCATGAAAATTCACTAATGTTTTAGGCCGTATGTCATTTTTTTTTTTTATGGTGACTGTATCTAACCAAGACAAAACGGCTCTTCCTCTGTTAAACTCAGGAGCAGTCCTTGTACATATTATTTTTTTTTTTTGTTGTAATACTACCTTGCAACACTTTGCTCACTGGCATCTTATTATTTACTTACATTCCTCACCTTAGAGCACTTATCTGTTAGAGTGACTCACGAATCATCAGCGTTTTCTTTTGCTTTAAAAAAAAAAAAAAAAAAAATGGAAGCGCTGCACACCACGTTTAGCCTACAACTTTACTAGTTTGCTGGTTTGTTTACAGTTGTAAACTAATGTTTGTTTGTTATTGTTGCTACCGTGTTCTTCTTCCTTTTTTTGTGTTCGCCTTTTGTTTTTCATTGAACTCACAAGCTACACCTTGAAATGATCAGGTTGGAGCCTGGACAGGAAGATCCAGGCAGATGCAAGGACGATGCATCACTGTGCAATGGACACAAAAGGCTTTGCTTACACAACGGGAATATCAGGTCCTGGGACTGAGGTTATGTATGTGTTTTCTTAATGTGACTGAATGTGTTTTATCTTGTGTTGTCTGCCCCCCCCCCCTTTTTTTTTTCTTTTTTCTCTCTCTCTCTATCTCTCTCCTCCCTCTCCTTCTTCTTCTCTACCTTTCCTCCGACACCAACCATGTCCAAGTTGGCTACAGCTACCTGCTTCAGCACAGTTGCCCCCCCCCCTCTCCGTTCACATTGCAGTCCTACTCCCCTACTTGGAGATGGTAAGGTATGACCAGCACAAATGACATACTCAGGTTTGTCTCATGGAATGTGAGAGGAGTAGGGGGTGCCACCAAGTCTGCTAGAATCATGGCTCATTTACAACAGCTTAAAGGGGACATATTTTTCATTCAAGAGACCCATCTGCGCAACAAAGAGGTGTCACGGCTCAAAAGAGCGTGGGTTGGTCACCTATTTCATTCCAAATTTAATGAGAAGGCCAGGGGCACAGTTATTCTGATTCGTAAAAACATCCAGTTTGAACACCATAAAACTGTGGCGGATCCCGCGGGTCGCTTTGTTATTGTCTCAGGCAAGCTTCAGGGCATTCCAATTGTTTTGGCAAACGTCTACGGCCCTAACTGGGATGACAGTGCATTTATAACCAATCTTTTTACGTTTTTTCCAAACATTGACAACTACCACATCATCGTGGGCGGGGATTGCAATTTAGTCCAGGACCCGATACTTGACAGATCCTCTAACAAAGTGTCTCCTCTGACCAAGTCAGCTAAGACACTTAGCACTTTTGCTGAACGACTTGGGCTTTCGGACCCATGGCGGCGTAAATTTCCCACAATTAAACTTTTCTCTTTCTTTTCCCACGTACATCGCACTTATTCTCGCATAGACTTCTTCCTACTAGACAACAGACTCCTTCCCAATGTTAATTCCTGTGATTATCACAGCATCGTCATTTCTGACCATGCCCCGACCTCTGTTGACCTACATTTTCGTGTACAGATCAAACCCTTCAGACAATGGAGGTTTAACTCTGCGTTATTAGCCGAGGACAGCTATCGACAATTTTTGCGTTCCCAAATTACACTGTTCTTTGAATTGAATGATTTGGCAGAAACTAAAAGAGGAATTCTATGGGAGGCTTCAAAAGCTTATATCAGAGGTCAATTAATTTCTTTTGTCTCAAATTTGAAGAAAACCGAATCATCTCATATGGCGGATCTGACACAACAAATAAAAGATGTTGACAACAATTATGCATCTAACCCAGATCTTAATCTCTATAAAGAACGCCTTAAACTACAAACAGACTTTGAATTGGCATCCACAAACAGAGCAAAACTACAAATACTTAAATCCAGACAGCGCTTTTTTGAATCTGGCGACAAGGCTGGAAAGTTTCTGGCTCATCAGGTCAGAGCTGAAGCATCTTCAAGATTAATCTCAGCCATCAAGTCTGACCAGGGAGAGACTTATACCGATCCGATTAAAATAAATGAAACCTTTATCAAATTTTACACTGACCTCTACACTTCTGATCATCTCCCACCTATACACGAAACATTTAGCAATATTACCTTTCCTCAAATAGACGCTGAAATGGCAAGAGGCTTGGGAGGACTCATAACATCTGTTGAGGTTCAGGAAGCCATTCAATCATTGCAGAGTAGTAAGTCACCGGGACCGGATGGCTTTACCGCCAAATATTATAAAACTTTTTCATATCTCCTGGCCCCAGTCCTTAGAGACATGTACAATGAGGCATTTCTAAGTGGTCGGCTGCCAGACACCCTGTCAAGGGCCACTATCTCCCTAATTTTAAAAAAAGAGAAGGACCCTTTACTCTGCAAGAGCTACAGACCAATCTCGCTTCTTAATGTAGACCTTAAAATTCTCTCAAAAATCCTCGCTCTCCGTCTCCAGCGGGTGTTACCCTCAGTTATCTCTCTAGATCAAACAGGCTTTATGCCGGACCGACAGTCCTCCCACAACACTAGGCCACTACTTAATATTATTCACACATCGAGCTCTGAGAGCCCTGAAATAGTAGTATCCCTCGACGCTGAAAAAGCGTTCGATAGAGTCGAGTGGAAGTATCTTTTTGAGGTGATGGATAAATTTGGCCTTGACAATGATTTTATTCTCTGGGTTAAGCTTTTATATTCTTCCCCCATGGCCTCAGTCCAAACTAATGACACACTATCCCCCCCTTTCTGTCTCCAGAGAGGCACGAGACAAGGCTGCCCCTTGTCACCACTCTTATTCGCTATCGCTATAGAACCCCTTGCACTGTGGTTGCGCTCAGAGGATGGCTTTGAGCCACCCAATTGGATACAACACATAAGGTCTCACTATACGCGGATGATTTGCTTCTGTACATCACAAATCCAGCTACCTCTTTACCTGTGATTCTTAACATTCTACAACAATTTGGCACACACTCTGGCTACAAACTAAATTATCAAAAGAGCGAACTGTTTCCAATTAACTCACAGGCAAAGCAACTTCCGCGCTCTTTAACTCCATTTAAATGGGCTGAGAACAGCTTTCGCTACTTAGGCGTTGTTATCACAGAATGTATGTCAAAAATGTTTAGTGCTAACTTCTTACATTTAGTTGAGAGGACCGAGAGTGACTTTGGTCGCTAGTCCGCTCTACCACTATCTCTCGCGGGTCGGATAAATCTGATTAAGATGGTTGTTATGCCCAAATTTCTCTACCTTTTTCAGCACGTCCCTATATACATTACTAAATCATTTTTCGACAAGCTAGATGGGATAATATCTAAATTTCTATGGGGAAACAAACCGGCTCGAATTCGAAAAACAATTTTGCAATCTCCCAAAAGGGAGGGTGGCCTTGCACTCCCGAACCTGAGGCGTTATTATTGGGCCGCTAACATGCAGAAAATTTTATATTGGATGGGTGATCCACAGGACTCCCTCCCCGCCTGGATACTGTAGGAAAGGGCAACTTCGCACCTCTCTCTACGCTCTGTCGTTTGTTCTCAGCTCCCCCTTCCTGTAACGTCTCTGAGAGCAAACCCAATTGTGTCTGCCTCACTAAAAATATGGAACCAACTCCGGAAGAACTTTGGCCTGCAGGGCCCGTCCACCCTCTCCCCACTTCTTAAAAACCATGCCTTTAAACCCTCTAATATAGACCCTACATTTAAAATCTGGCACAGTAAAGGTATCATCAGCATTAAGGATCTGTACACGGATGGCATTTTTTCGTCTTATACAGAACTCTCATCAAAATTTAATTTGCCGGCCTCCCACCTCTTTCGTTTCTTTCAAATTAGAGACTTTGTTAAAAAGAACTTTCCCCATTTCCCTAATCACCCCCCTGAAACCCTAACAGACACGATACTAGCCGTGGACCCCAAACAAAAGAAATGTATTTCAGTGTTGTATAACTTTCTTAGGACAACTGTCTCTGACTCTCTCAATCTAACCAGGACCGCATGGGAAAATGACATGTCAATGGCGTTGACAGATCAGCAATGGACCTCTGCTCTTAACTTAGTCCATTCCTCTTCCATCTGCGCCCGTCATGGCCTAATTCAATGTAAAGTTCTCCACAGAATCCACTACACAAATGCAAAATTGGCCAAAATCTATCCCACAGTTAGTGAGGCCTGTAATCGGTGTAATCAATCCCCTGCTACTCACTATCACATGTTTTGGTCGTGCCCTAAATTGAAAACTTTTTGGCAAAGGATTTTTGACACCATAGGTAGTGCCTATGGTCAGCTTATTCCCCCTAACCCAATATCTGCTGTTTTTGGCTCCCCCCCGGACAATAATCTCTCTGCTGTGGCGAGACGGGCCCTGATTTTCACAACCTTGTTGGCTCGCCGGCTGATTCTTCTTGACTGGAAGCTAACCCGCCCCCCATCATATAATCGCTGGGTTAAAGAAGTTCTATATAACTTGAAACTTGAAAAACTTAGGTTTTCACTTCGTGGTTCCATCAAAAGATTTCATGACATCTGGAACCCCTTCTTGGAGTTTGTTGGCTCCCCTGGCCTATCTCTGGATGTAGGGGAGGATTAAGCTCAGGACAACCCCCCCCCCCCCCCTTTTTTTTTTTTTAAATTAATTTGTTTTATTTTATTTATTTTCCTTCCCCAATTTATTTACTTAGCTATTAGTTAATCATTTATTTACTCACGATTCGACTTAACTACTATTACCTTTCTCCTCTTCCCACCTTCCTATTCCTGTGTGTGTATGGTTGTATGTATGTGTTGTTTGTCCCAGTATGGTTCAGACCTGAAGTGGGTGGGTTATTGGGTGGGCGGGTGGGACTGGGTTGAGGGGTTTCGATGACAGACTGCTGTGAATGTCTTTTTTTTTTATACTGTACGATATCACTATTGTCATCCTGTTGAAAAATTTCAATAAAGAGATTTGGGAAAAAAAAAAAAAAACTACACCAGACTTCTCATCAGCATGAGGGTGAGTAAAAACTGGATTTTCATTTTAAGTGAACAATTCCTTTAAATCAGGGATGGGCAACTTAAATGATGGAGGGGGCCACAATTTTTCATCCACACTAACAGAGGGCCACATAGGACCGCAAACTTATGATAAAACTGCCATTTCAAATATGTTTGCAGATATATATGTTTATTGACCCAATTTACAGTGCAGTAACTTATTTCACTTTCACTTTATTTCATGCTCAATAAATTTGATGAATATGAATACAAACAAATAATAACTAATAATAACAACTTACTGATTTTTTGCAGTGCAAAGGGTTCTCAAGAAAATAAAACATACAATTCACCATCCACCTCAAAGATGGCAGAAAGCTGCAGAACAGCAGACCACCATAATAAACTGCACTTTAATTATTTTTAACATTTTCCCTGTACTCACTCCTCACCACCATTAGCAGTAGGCCTACTTCTCTTTTAATGAGAAACTTGTGGCTTTGCCTGCTGGTGCACAATTGACTGGATATTAATGTCAATCTTTGTGCATCCAATACGCATCAGATGAAAAAGTGTGTCATCCGTGAGCCTGTTTCTCTCTTTTGACTTTATGTGCTTCATTGTTGAAAAATTGCTCTCACAAATATACGTGCTCCCAAACATACTGGTCATTGAGAGTGCAAACTCTCGGAGGAGTGGAAAACGGGACTGTGGAAGCAGACTCCAAAACCAAACTCCCTTCTCATTGCGTCTCGCTTGAAAAAATGGATCTGACTGCAGGTCGCAAAGTTCCAGCTGCAACTCTGAAGGTTGCTCACTGATAGTAGCGGAGAGGGGGTCCACGAAGAGCACCATCCGTGGCTGCATTGCGTGAAAATCTTGGAAACGATGCTTGAACTGGTCCTGCAGTCTCTCGATATCGGCCGTGTATTTGTGAAGTAACTCCTCGCACTGAGGGACATTTTTTTGCATCTCCTCATAAGCAGTAAAGTGTGTCAAAATCAGAGGAGGGGATGATAATCCCTCTTTGAACAAGTCTAGTTTGCGCTGAAATGTGGTCATGTGTGCATACAGGTGACGCACAGTTTGGTCTCTCCCCTGCAACTTTGTGTTCAGGACATTCAGGTGGGAAGTAATGTCAGTGAGGAAAGCCATGCCACATAGAAATGCAGTGTCTCTGAGTTTCCTGCAGTAAGCAGTCATATCACCACTAACGCTTTCCTCCAGAAACACCGGGATTTCGGAGCGCAGTGCAAAAAAATGCCCAAGACACTTCCCCCGACTCATTCATCGGACCTCGTGTGCATTTGTAAATCCCCATATACAGCGTCCACTTCATCCAGAAATGATATAAATCTCCTGTGACTGAGCTATCTGTTTCCTCCTCTGATGAGGTTGGTTATTTTAGTCACCAAATTCATAACGTGACTAAAGTTCAGTGTCTTTGCGCAGAGCGCCTCCTGTAGATAAATTAAATATAATAATAATAATTATTATTATTAGGCTATTTATGCATAAAATTAACCAATATTTGTCCTGTATGTCACTCAAAATCCCGATCCTAATACTCACTCACCTGATGTATGATGCAGTGCAGTATAGGGCAGTTCACTCCGCTCTTTTGGAGGAGGCCTACGAAACCAGTGTGTCTTCCCTGCATCGCGGGCGCTCCATCCGTTACAACAGCTGACAGCTTGTCCGTGCCACCATACATGTTTACAACACTGTTGACGGCATTGAATATGTCCGCGCCCTTGGTGGTACCATGCAAAGACACCATTTTCAATAACTCCTCGTGCACTTCAAACGAACTGTCAATAGTTCTTGCAAAAATCAGCAGCTGACTGACATCCGTCACAAGTTTTTAACCAGGTTATCATCACCAAAAGCCTTTGCCATTTCCATAGCACACCTCTTCACAATTTCTCCATCTGACAGGGGCTTCTTTGCTTTAGCGAGCTCAAGCGCAACGGCAAAAGATGCCTTGAGTGCAGACTCCTGAGTGGTTGTGGCTCTGGTAAAAAGTCGCTGTTGTTTGTGTACTTTTGATTTGAGGTCGGCTACCATAGCAGCCCTTGCAGCTTCAGTATACTTCTCGTATTTAGCTTTGTGCAAGGTGTTGTAGTGGCGACTTAAATTGAAATCTTTCATGGCAGATATCGTCTCTAAGCAGACTAAGCACATAGGTCTACCTTTAAATTCTGTGAACAAGTACTCATCTTCCCATTTAACCTGAAACACTCGGTTTTCTCCATCAAGTTTCCTCTTTCCTCCTCTTTTAGCCATGGCTCCACTCTTCCTCACTGGTGCGTGCACGAGGCGGCATCTACATTGGAGGCGCTATCTGGTGGCCATCTGTGTCATTACAACTGATTCAGTGTCATTACTACTGATTCAGTGCCTCAGAGGACACATTTTTTATAATTTTCTAAAATTAATCAAAGAGCCACTTTGAGTGAGGGTGCGGGCCGCCAGTTGCCCATCCCTGCTTTAAATACACCCTCACTGAATTGTAATTAATTGGATCACTTTTTTTCCTTTTTTATTTTGAACCTCCAATGGAGTAGAACATTGCCTGCCTGCACTCTAACCTAGCAAAGGTTGTGAAAATGGCAAACCTGTTAGCAAACCTAAGTGTTGTGTCAGGATGCTCCTTTTCTCACACAGTCTTTTTGCAATCTAGCGGTAGTGAAATGAAATGGCAGATGCCAACAACAAGCAACCCCCAGACAATAGTAGACAAGTTACAAAATCTCATTATGATCAATAGCATTTGTAGTTTGATAATGGCCTACAAATTTGACAAATTTTAGCAAGAGAAATAAGCTACGATGCTGCTAATCAGGAACTACTTACTGTATATGTTTTTCTTCTTCTTATGAAATACCTTTTCAGGGAATATTTCCTGTGCTCAAAGAACGCTGAATACAATATACAACAAGGAGGTGGAGTTGCCTGATGGTGATGCTGATGTTCCTGGTAAAATAATCAGGTTCTACTAATCTCAAATGTATGCCAAACTAAAGTTTGGGCCTTAGATGTTTATAATACCCACATGTTGCTATGTCAGATCCAAGTGATGTCTTTTCTGTTACAGATGCCCAAACGTTGCATCCGAATGCAGCTGCTGCACTTCACCTCATACTTAACCTTTGTGTCTGACATGGACACGTTTGTCCAATCCTGATTTTCATTTTGTGACTATTTCATAGTGGTTTTAGCAAGATATGTCATTGATGAGTAACAAGATTGATTTCCAAGGGTTTTTAATTTTTTGTCCACATGACTCTCAGAACCAAACTAGTACCACATTGGACAAAAGTGTCCAACGTGTTAGATGCCATAAAAAAGGCATATTTGAGATTTTTTTTCTTCAGTTTTTTGCACGCATCTTCTAATCCACTTCTCCTCTATTGATCCAAACTATTAATTTAATTAATTTCCGACTTTTTGTTGGAACAGTTGGAAATGGAGGCATACCTGGGCCTGCTGCGTTTGGCCAGGGTACTGCGCTCGCAAGATGAGTCGACCCGGTTGCTGTGGGACTCTGTCATCGGACGAGATATGTTCAGCGCAACTATGTCCCGCTCAAGGTTTGTGCAAATCTGATCTACGCTCCAGTTTGATGACCCTCTCACCCGCCCCCGACTGTGGGAGCAGGGCAAGCTCTACAAGCAGCAACTCTTCATACGGGAGGTGGGGCTTTCCCTGACAGCAGCAGCCCGGCTGCAGCATGTCACATGGCCTGTCTCCCACGCTCGGAGGGAGAGTGCAGTGTTTTTCTGCAAGTCCGTGTAAAGTTTATAGAGAGTGATTGCACAGAAACAGAACAGGTCATGAGGTTAATTTGGTGGTGGAGGTGGGGGCAGTAGGGGGCCGAGAGTTCAGTTCCTGAACAGCTGAGGGGTAAAAACTGTTCCCCAGTCTTGGGGTGCGACACTTCAGGGCCTTGTAGTGCCTGCCAGAGGGTAGTAATGTGAAGACATTATGGGACGGTTAAGTTGTCACTGATGATCTTGCAAGCCTTGCTGTAGCAGCGTGACTTGTAGATGTCTTTCGGGGGGGGGGTGTTTATATTCCATTTTATGTCATTGCTTATGTTGCTCCCCAGAAACTTAAAGCTGTTCACCTGCCAGATCTCCTATCCTAAGTAGCAGGTTCACATCCTAGGGTGGTGGCTGGCCACAGTAACTTCTCCGGTGGCCAGGGCTCCTGGATTTCGAGTGGGATGGATAGCCAACACAATATTTACATGCATAATTCTGCAGATACATTTTACATGTACAAACAAAAACACTAAAAAATGAATGTTCCGCGCCGCGGATTTCCGGTGGAAATCTCCAGTTATTCACCACAATCATAAAGCAGAATTTTCACCTTCTTGTCAAAAAATGTATTTGAGCTTCATAAATGTAGAATTCATAGCAGAGTTGTTGTATTGGATTAAATTAGATTGCACAGGTTAAACCATTGAGTCTATCTTATATAGTTAACTTATTCTCTGAACTATATTTATAGTAATTACAAGTTATCTAGTATTATACAGTTAAGTAGTTATATTCAGCTTCAGTAGCATCATGTTTTTGTTGAATGTCTCTCTCTCTCTCTTCAGGTCTGTTGAATGAGAAACATCTGAGTGACTTAAAATTGACATTTTGTAACATCAGCTGATAAAACGCGCAGCACAGCAACATTTTACACATTGCGCCGTTAATATCAGCTGTTTAGTTGGAGCCGTTCATATACTCTGAGCCGGTTAGCCTGAAGCTTGTTACTATAGTAACGTCACAGTTACCTGTTTGAACCATGGGATTAACGTTGTTAATGGTGACATCGCATGGCGCTGTTTTCATTAGTTTTTCGGGCTCTGCTGTTTTTTTCTGAGCAGGTTCTTCCTCAGATGATGTAGATTTATGTTTTAACCAGCGGTCTGTGTTTGTTTCCTTAAACTTAATATCACTGTTAGCGTGTCTGTGTTATGCTAGCGGGAGATACAGAGAGCTACAGGTGTGTTCAGGGTCGAAGTCAGACAGTCGGACACAGCGGTTCTGACCAGTCGTCCTGCAGTAAGCACCGCTGCAGACGTTGGTTCAACATTAATATACATCACTGTAAATGTGTGCATTATAAGTGTTGGATTTGCGGGAATCAATTAAATTGTGCGCAATACCCGCAATCCTGCACTGAAATCCAGGCGTTGTCACCTAAAATAAGATGGCTGAATCGTACAACTGCACCATAGGTACTGTATATACAGCGGGACTACCATTAGTCCTTTATATTGACTAAAAATCTAACTTAATTCTCTTTTCACATGCAAGAAAAATACTATATACCAGTTTAATTTGTACAGTTTAATCTAATAAGCACTTTTGTAATGTCAAGGCAAAGTCAGTGTAATCTCATTGTAATGTTTGTTTAGCGTGGATCAAATATTATTGTTTGTTCCATCAGAATATGGATACATGCTTGCCCTGTGAAACATGAAAAATCCTACTTCACTGTTCACCAGAGTGAGTCGTTTTTGTTGTAGCAGCTTAGAGGATTATGAACGTATCTTCAGATGTGGTGAACATGTGGTAAGCGTTATACTTGAATTTACTTGTGAGTGTAACAGTTGCTCATTTGTGTGACTGGAATGTAATCATCAATGCAAAAGCCTCAAATGTTAAATCCATGATTACATGAAAGCCACAGACTGATTAAAGGAACGTGATGGATTGTAGATTTTAAAGCGTGACTGCCAAAAAACTCCTATCTATACTACCAGTGTAAATCAAATAAGGAGGGTTTAACGTAGGATTGTGCCTTCTGTTCTGTTGAACACAAGGGAGGGAGCATGAAAGTATCCACCTGTATCCGTACACATGCTGATTGAAGGGTGGGAGCTGTGAAGGCTGAGGATTTAATGGGGATTTTACTCCCACAGTTTGTATGATTTCACTAGTAAGAACAAGTGAACAATTCGTAAAAGCCCTTTAAAGTCTGTTCTGGTACAAACCAGAATCAAGAGCTGCTATTGATTTTTTTGTCAAAACATAAGATGGATATACCACAAGCTCCATGAACCTAAAGAGAAATCACCTGGAGAACAATTCACATTGCAGTACTGGTAATGGCAGTCAGAGTAGATTTTCATCAAGTCCAATCTCTCCAAGTAATTCATCTAGTGAAAATAATATCAGAACCACTTAGACAAGTTGTTTGTTGACTTTAACAGCTTAAAAGTAGTATTTCTTGTAATCAATGTTTCACTTCTTCAATCCATAATCCTTCTACATCATGAATGAATAAAGATGCACATCATTTGAAAGCATTCACGAGTACCACTAACATTTAGAATTTGAAACTGGACCAACTAAAGCTCAGCCTGCATAAGATAAAGTTTGTGATCTCTCTCTCTCTCTCTCTCTCTCTCTCTCTCTCCTGTCTGGACTATTACAACCCTCACTGGAGTCCTGCTGCCTGCCTGGTGTTTAACCTTTTCCCACACCACTCTTCTTTTTCTGTTCACTACACTGGCTCCCTGCTGCAGCTTTAATCACTTCAACACTCTTGTGCTACGTAGCCTGCAGGGCAGTGAAAGAATGTGCTCCTCTCTACCTCCAAGTCATGGTTAAACCTTACACTCCAGTACAATCATTAAGAGAGGCATCGGCTAAATGACTGTCATGTAAATCTCACTTCAGACACTGACCAGGAGGAATCCTTGGCTGTGTCAGGCTATTACAGTGTCTAATGTTATGACTTGATTAGTCATGTGTGACAAACACTTTTGCAGTGCATACAAGATAAAATAGAATAGAATAGAGTAGATTGTTGTTATTGTACTGGTATATTTAACACTGACTGCTTCCCTGGAGCTCAGATAGAAAGAGACTTACACACACACATAGGGCCCTATAAAAATCATTTTCATTTTTTCCCAAATTCCGTTTTATTTTTTCCTAAATTCCATTTTTTCCGTTTAAATTTTTGTAAATTCCGTTTTTTCCGTTTTATTTTTTGGGGATCCTGTTTTTTTTACCTTTTGCTCTTATTTTACTAACAAAAACAGTGCCTTTAATGTAAATGACTAAAATGTACACACATTAAATAAATGTACTTAAATTTATTGAGCTGACAAACAACACATTTGCTCAATATCGTACCGTACAGTAATAGTGTTGAGTTTCTACGTTTTTTTCACCGATGAAGACAGAGCCGTGGCCAGCTGCTTCGCCATGCTTACATTGTTTTGAAGGGGGATGGGCTCAGTGTGTGGAGGGGGCTTGTTATGCCACCCAGATTTGCTTCCCTCCGTGCAGTTTTCCACAGACATATGTTCCTCTTCCACATGAAAACAGCATTTCAGTCAAATTATGTCAAATTCCACGTTAAAAATAAATTCTGTTCTAAACGGCCAATTTCACGATTCCGTACGTGATTCCATGAAATCATAGGGCCCCACACACACACATACACATTGTACACACGGTTCCCATGTGTTCAAACATACAAACACAGTACTTACTATCTACATACTGCTTGTATTGCACTTGTGTAGCAGTATTGCACAGAATAAAAATAAATAAGAGTGTTGCACTTTATAGTACAGGATTGTCTATGATGCCTTAATTGCAGTGTTCAGTGCGCAAGGAATTGTAGGTTCTTACTTAACTTTTTAGACTTAAAAATAAGAATTGTGACCACAGTAGAAGGAGTAGGATGTATTGCTAAAGAAGTGGGGAACAAAACATATTTTGCATACTGGCATATCACTATTTAGGGGCTTTATAATGGAAGCTGATGTAACTGAAATGCAAGCCAAAAATGAGGGCATTAAACAAGCGAGGAAAGTGCACAGCTCACAGTTCCTAACAGGCATGGGCTCCCAGGGCTCCCTGGTGGACTGTAGACTGGTGCTCATGAGGATGAGGGGGTTAGTGATGGGCATGTGGGAAGACTATGGATCCAGCTGCGTTCTCTGTAAGCTAAAGCCTCACTTCAAAGTCCATCTCCCCATACAGCAGCCACGGACTGCCCTTATTGAAATGCACAGATCTTAGAGAAAAAACCAAGGGAATCCACTACAGATCAATCTGGCTAAGCCGTGCCATGGACGAATAACGATGATGTTCATTAAGACAGCAAATGCTCTCCAAGGTCACTTGAATCTCATCTAAGAAAGTGAACAGCGAGCCTTTAGATACTGTCTGAGAAATGTGAAAAATGAACAAAGGGCCTCTAATGCATTCCCACAGTGATAGTGGGAGAAGGCGAATGTTCAAAGCCCCACCAAACCTCCAAACCAGCCCTCTGAGAGTGATCAAACTACATGCCATCTGGACGCCAAGGTCCCATTATGGAGCTGACGATTAGAGGAGAAAGGAAATGAAATGAGCGTGAGCTGTTTCACAGGATACAAGACAAACAATACACTGCTGGCTTGGGACTTAGCTTGTAATATGTCCCTGTTTGCTTTCACCTTAAATTGTTTTTAGATTTTTTTTATAGCTACTGGGATGGAAATATAAAGTTGACAATCACTAACAGCATCTATAAATAGTTTATAGCACACCATCAGCATAAGTTAGGCTTGTTATCATCCAATGCACTGTGTTGTTTGCTTATATTTACTATCCTTTAGTCCTGACATGAAAAATAGGGCCTGTTCACTTCCTTCCAAACTTCTGCCATATATTCATGGCTCAAATTAAAGCTCCCAAATATTGTACAGCAAAGGAAGGACCCTTTTGAATATGGTTTGCTGTTGCATCTCATTAAATCTGCATCAACAAGCCTTGTGAATATCAATACTCATGTCAGGATTCAAGGGCACAGTAGCCTGTATTAGGAGGGTAACACAAGGTCTGTCAGGCCTCATTGTAGAGGCCTTACTGAGGAATGTGGAGTTTGATGAAAGATGACAGCCAATTCAATCCTCGCTGAGTTGTGCTTTTTGTGGAATTTAAAATAATCTTCATAAGAAGATAAAGAGATTATGTGAGGGGTTTTTTTATGGCACAGCCACATAATACAATTAAACATGATTTAAAGAAAATAGCCAAAATGTCTTCTCTCTCATATAAGATCACGTGTACATTTCTGTACATTTTAGTTATATTTTGGTATGATACTTTATTGAGACAATAAACTATGTTTTGGTGTACTATACAGTATTTGCTGTGGGGAGATGTGTCCTGTGTCACAGATTCTGGTAGTCTATGTTGTTGTGTAGATCTGTGGATGTGGGGGAAGTATCGATGTGCCTGGCTGCCTGCTACAATGCATTTTTTTATACTGCCACTGGAGGCATCAAACTGAGAAATTGTCACATCCTATATATAGTGGCTTTAAAACTGCTAGTACTGAGAATGAAATGAATAGAGGTGGGAAAAGCAGAAGAAATTGTATTTTAAAAAAGGCTTTTATTTGACTGTTGAGCTGATCTTGCCAGGAATGTGGATGCTTATCGTAGGAGTATCAAAGCATGACTGTTCAAGGTGTCAACAAATAGTCAACTGGTACTTTTCAGTATAGCCAGTCATGGACCAAAGTGCTGGAGAAGTGAATGTTTGGACATGTTGGTGGTTATAGGGATTTTGTACCAAATTTGGTGAAAATCCATCATGTAATGATTCACATTGGACTGAAGTGTTGGACCACCAGACCGAATGAATAACAAACTAAAGTCACACTGCATTTATAATATAATGTTCAGCTTTAATGTTAGATGTAAGACTTGATAGTAGGGCTGGGTGATTATGGCAAAAATCTAAATCACAATTAACTGAACTTTTAACCTCGATTATGATTAATGAACGATTATCTCCACCCTTGATGAACCATTATGTATTTTCACTGCTGCCCTCACACATGAGTATCTTTAGGGAGTGGAAATGAAGATGTTTTAAGGTGTGACACTGTGGTTAATGTCTAGTTTACTTGATTAGAACTATGTAAAGATGATGGTTTGGGTTCAAATCATCACTGGAGACAAGTTTTTAAATTTCTTAAAGATATGCAACCTTTACTGTCATGGCAACAGTGAACACCACCATTAATTGACATGAGCAAGATTAAGTCCATTAGAGTTTCTAAATGTCAGTTTCCATTATTTTTTAGCCCAGCCCTACTTGATAGTGATAGTTTCAACCAGCGACATTCATGTCTTTACAAAGTTTGAAAACACAGCGTTTGATATGAAAGTTAGTCAATACTTTTGAAAAAAAAGAGAGGTTTGATGTTGAGGCAGGGCTCCAAAGCAAACTGATATGATTATGAATGTAGGACAATAAAGCAAGCAGGTCAAGGCAGAGGACAGGCTGTCTTTACATGGTGTTGGCCAGCACTCTCTGTCCAGTGTTTATTTAATGGTCCATCCAGTCTCTTGCCTCTCAAGTCTTTCCACAGGCAGCTTTGTACTATTAAACCACTCCACACAAAATGAGCCACAAACCTTATACCAGGCAAAATGGATAACACGCCTCCCTTTTCAGTGCACAGTGTACGAAGTGATGCAGTATAAAATGATTAAAAAAAACCTGCAGTGTTGGCCATCCATCTTCAGTGGTTCACCCACCCTCCCTCCCCTTTCGCCTTTTGGCACGGTTTTGAATGTTGGAGCCGTCTCCTCCCCAGGCCTTTAGACAATGGCCCTGCAAGCATCCCAGTGGATAACTGCCATGACATGCTGAATGCCAGACAGAAATAATCTCCTCCTGGTGATAACCAAGCAATCTCACAGCCCTAGGTAGCCAGACATTATTCAGAAAGCAATGAAACAAAACCAGGGCTGGCATGTAATGGGGCGGTGACACAGGGACCCAGGGGTTAGACAAATACATCCCCGAAACCAACAATAAATACACTCTCTAAAGACAGACACCACTGACAATCTGCAAAGCATTTTAGCTATGTATAAAGTGCACTTATTTCAGCTGCCACTGAATGTACACAGTCATCTATTTACATGTAAATTGTATTGCTTTAAATAACTACAACAGGCCCATTATTTTATCTCACTCATCACAAATCATTTACAATGTACATGTATGCCACCAAGTGTCAAATGTAACTGACTCAAAAGTAACCAACTACTTGGGGGGGGGGGGGGGGGCGCTAGTGTGCCGTGATGGAGTAGGTCACACTTTCGTGGAGCTCTGTGTAACTTCCTCTTAATTTATCGAATATATACTGCAGCAATCGTTTTTTATGTCACAGTTTATCATTTAAGTTGTATTTTAGTCTAGTGGGCCCATTTTTACGTCGAACATGCAAAGGAACAAAGCTCAAAGCCAGAAAAATGCACCCTCCGCTGAGGCTAGCAATGAAGCAATACTAGCCGCTATCACGAAGCAAGGAGAAGAGCTAACTAGTGTTTCCAAGCTAGTTGATGACCTCAAAAAGTCTATGGAGGGACGCCTTGATTCAATCGATGCACACCTGGCTACACTACAGAGCAAACATCACGAAGTGGAACGTCGCATAGATGGCATGGATGAGGCTCTAACAGACGCCGACCACCGCATCACGGCACTAGAGACCACATGTATTGAACTTCAAGTAGCTAACACTCGTCTCAGCGCCAAGCTTAATGATCTAGAAGGACACTCACGCAGGCTCAACATTAGGATCGTTGGTATCAAAGAGGGTGAGGAAAACGGCCGCCCAGCTGAGTTTGTGTCTGAACTGATTTCAAAGATACTTGGTCAAGTAAACTTCAGCAAACCGGTCAAAATAGATAGAGCTCATCGCAGCCTAAAGCCAAAGCCAAAAGAAAAGGAGCCACCCAGGGTCATCATCGCAAAACTTCATAACGACAGAGACGTGAGGAATATTCTACGACTAAGCCGACAGCGCGCACCGCTTAGCTACAAGGATGAGAGGGTGTCAATATTTCCCGACTTCACTGCAGAGGTTAGAGCACAACGTCAAGCCTTCAACAGTGTTCGGAATAAGCTGGCCGATGCTGGAGCCAAGTGTACCATGTGCTTTCCAGCCAAACTTCAAGTGACCTACAACAAAATTGTGAACGTCTTTGACACACCAGCAGCTGCAGAACGGTTTGCCCGCTCCATCACAAATGAGAGTCAGATTAGCTGTTTGTGTATTTGCAATAGCCATACTACTGCATTTGTGTTAAGTGGCTGAAATTCGTCATAGGATAGTCTAATGTGTTTTGATGTGCGGCTATGTTTATCACTGAAGTTATGCGTTCTATTGCATATTGACATTTGCATTCTTTCCAATTGCAATAGAAATTATTTGGTCTGCCCAATTTAGTTTTTTTTTATTATATATTGTAATTATAATAATTATTATTTTAATTTTCTTTCTTTTCTCTGTTGCAGTATAGGATGCATATTAAAATAGAGGAGATCGCGGAGCCGTCGGCTTTAGTCTGGCTGATTAGTTGGCTCTGTTACCCGGCAGTCTCCTATCAGGACTTGGGATGCGCCGCTTAGTTCTTTGTTGCGGCTTTGGGGTTGTTCTGGGGTGTGTTTATGTGTTGTTTGTTAATCTGCCAGATTTACATTTTTCATGTGTCAGTCCAAACTATCTGTCATACTTTATTTTAATGCAGGATAATCAGTCAAGTAGGTCAGGAGGGAGTCCTATTACTTTTACATCCTGGAACTGTAGAGGTCTTGGCAAAGCCCTTAAGCGGGGGAAAGTATTTTCACATTTAAAGTCCCTGTCATCAGATGTTACTTTCTTACAAGAAACCCATATCGGCCCAACTGAACAGAGGAGATTGAGAGCTGCTTGGCTATCACAAGTTTACCAATCTACCTTCTCTTCTAAGGCGAGAGGGGTGGCGATTCTTATTCGTAAAACTATTCCATTTATATTTGAATCCATGATAACTGACCCAGGTGGGAGATACCTTCTTGTCTCTGGAACAGTTAATTCTGTACCATTAGTCCTTTTGAATATTTATGCTCCCAATTTTGACAGCCCTGAATTTTTTTGCAAAATTTTCAATCTCGCTGCGGAACATAATACTCACAATATAATTATTGGGGGAGATTTCAACTGCTATTTAGATCCTCAGGCAGACCGCTCTTCAGCTAAAGCAGCCCCACAATTGAAGTCTGTACCTGTACTTAACAACCTGATTAAATCACTAGATACAGTTGACATATGGAGAGATCAGCACCCCATAAACCGAGAATACTCTTTTTTTTCATCTGTGCATGGTAGCTTTACCAGAATCGACTATTTTTTTGTTGTAGCTAGACTATTATCAAGAGTCATCAGCTCCACATACCATAACATCTTAGTCTCAGACCATGCACCTCTGTCCATGAAGATTGATTTCAATCTCCATGCACGTCGGTACAACTGGAAGTTAAACCCCACACTGAATTCAGACAAGTGCTTTCAAGAATACATCTCTACTAGGATGTCATACTTTATGCTGGTTAATGACAATGGTGCTGTTTCAGACTCAACCCTCTGGGAGTCCTTTAAAGTTGTTATGAGAGGTCACATCATCTCCTATCAGTCAGCAAGTAAAAAAGCTAGACAGAAGTGTCTCTCTGAAATTGAAACTGAACTTACTGCGCTGGAGGATTCTTACCGAGGGTCTAAATCTGAGGGATATCCTTAAAAACATCTTGAAGATAAAATGAGTATAACCATATTCTTGGCGAGCAGGTCAGGCACTATATTTGTAAATTAAAACAGAAGCACTTTGAGCTGGGTGAGAAGGCAGACGAGCTGCTTGCTAGGCAGTTGAAAGGCGTGCAAGCTGATAGGGCGATTCATAAAGTCTCTTCTCCAACTGGACAGCTATTAACTGAACCTAAACAAATTAATGACAGGTTTTTTTGACTTTTATAGTCAGTTATACACATCAAAGTCTAAGTCCACTGATGCTGAGATCTCAGATTTTCTCAACGCACTGGACATCCCAGTTCTAGATGAGGTAATAAGGCAGGATCTGGACACTGACATCACACTGTATGAAATCAAAACAGCTATTTGTTCCTTTCCTAATGGCAAAGCCTGTGGTCCTGACGGATTTGGCATAGAATTCTATAAGGCACATATAGACACCATTGCCCCACTCCTTCTCCGTATGGTTAATTGCTCTCTGAAGGATGATATTTTTCCCAGTTCTCTTTATGAAGCGCATGTTTGTCTTCTCCTGAAAAAAGACAGGGATGATACTAATGTCACATCTTATTGTCCTCTAAGTTTGCTGAACAGCGATCAGAAAATTATTGCAAAAGTCCTTACAAACCGATTAAGTAAATATATCAGTGCCTCAATTCACCCGGATCAATCAGGTTTACTTCCAGACAGATTCTCTTTCTCTAACACTCGCCGCTTGTTAAATACTATGTATTCTGATAGGCTACCATGCGCTGCTGTCATATCGTTAGATGCCCAGCAGGCCTTTGACCAAGTCAAATGGAGATACTTGTTTGCCACCCTTGAAAAATTTGGCTTTGGTGATAGATTTATGAAGCTGTTAATGATGCTATATGCATGTCCAAAATCCTCTATTTTGACTAATTATGACAGGTCCCCTCCATTCTTGCTGGGCCGTGGCACTAGGCAGGGCTGCTGCCTTTCTCCTATGCTCTTCGCTTTGGCCCTTGAGCCCCTGCCCCCTGGCAATAGCCATTAGAGCCAGCCCTCAAATCAGTGGAATAAATTGTGGCACATCTGAGTGTACCATAGGCTTATATGCAGATGATGTAGTCCTGACCCTGTCAGATGTTAGGTCATCCTTGTCCCCCCTACTTGATCTGATAAAATTATTTGGTCAATTCTCTGGATTTACAATTAACTGGAACAAAAGTCTGTTCATGCCCCTATCTGATGGCCTAGATTCTAAATATCTTGAGGATCTATCATTCAAAGTCTCCAATAATCAGTTCAGATATTTAGGAATCAATATCACCAAAAATCCCAAACTTCTCTTTCAATGTAATTATATTGATCTGATGGACAAGCTTAGAGTCATGATAGACAAATGGAAACTTCTCCCTCTCTCCTTAATAGGGTGTGTCAATTTTATCAAGATGATTGTACTTCCCAAATTTATTTATCTTTTTCAAAATGTACCTATTTTTCTTACAGCTGCCTTCTTTAAATCTTTAGACTCTATCATTCTGCTGTTTGTATGGGCCAACAAGCCCCCCCCCCCCCCCGCATCTCTAAAGCGCACCTGCAGAAGCCTACAACTGAAGGTGGTTTGAGCCTGCCTGTTATGCGTCATTATTACTGGGCATGTAACGCCAGAGCATGGGTATTCTGGAATCATGCTCTATGCACTGATGATGAGAGTAACCTCTATCCCAGTTGGTCTTTGATTGAGTCCCACAAGTCAAAAACATTTGTTGGAGCTTCCTTTAGTGCCTTTTTATTTTCAAATCCTGATTCACCTGTCAAACAACTCAAAGGTGACTTTATTCTATCAAACTCCTTGAAGATTCTTAGACAAATTAAGGGTGTGCTGAATCTCCCTGAGCTTTCCTTTTTTTGCTCCCATATGTCATAATCCTTCCTTCAAGCCAGGTCTAATGGACTCAGTATTTACACACTGGTCAGAGAAGGGCCTTGTTACTATCAGTGATCTTTATATTGACAAGTGTTTTGCATCTTTCACCGAACTTAAGGAGAAATATTTGCGACCATCTAGTCATTTTTTCCGTTATCTCCAAATTAGAAGCTTTGTAAAGGAATCAGTACCCACACAACACAAGTTTTATCGACTTCTTACACGTGAACCCACATCCAAAGGTTTGATTTCACAGTTTGTTGCCCTTTTTTCATTGGCTACCTCCTCTCTTCACATTAAAGAAGCATGGGTTAAGGATACAGGAGAGGAGATTGATGATGGGCTTTGGTCAATGGCATTAGAGAGAATCAAAACGTGTTCTATCAATGCAAGACTTCAGCTTATTCAGTTTAAAGTAATCCATCGTTTGCACTTTTCAAAAACCAAACTGAATAGCATTTTCCCCTCTGTCTCTGCCACTTGTGATAAATGTAAGGCCAGTGATGGGACCCTGGGTCATCTTTTTTGGGCATGTCCCAAGCTCACAGCCTTTTGGGGTGAAATTTTTAACCTGTACAGTGTCATATACAATACCCCATTGAGACCTGACAGCCTCTTTGCAATACTGGGTTGTACCCCTTATTCACTAACTCTATCTATAGACTTACAGCAGGCCCTTATGTTTGGTATGGTCATAGCAAAAAGGGTTATTTTAAGAGAATGGAAATCTGTGTCCCCACCCTGCTTTAAGAAATGGTTTAATGATATGGTATCCTGTTTGTACCTGGAGGAACTGCGTTACACATTGTCAAACACCCAGCGCAGGTTTTGTAAGATCTGGGGGCCTTTCACTGACTATATTAAGAGACAACAGGATGAGTGTCAGGAGAAAGTCTAATATTATTATGAATTATTTTCCTATTTTCATTATGTGAATTGCTTGCATTTAAAGTGCTGGGACTCTGCCCTTAACTTTGGGCTTCCTTGACCTCACTTCCCAATACCATGGAACCCTTACTCTTCAAAACCTGTGGACATTCTTTTCAGTTCTTGGACTGGATTATAGATACATGCTGGTATCTTTTATATGAACTGGCAGTTATTGTTTTGTTTTGTTTTGTATTATATTGATGCGTCCTGTCTTTTTGGGTTTGTGTTTGTCTGTGACTGTTATGCAGAAAAACTTTAAAATAAAATTACAAAAAAAAAAAAAAGTAACCAGCTACTTGCTTGTTCTTTGGTCCGATCCAGCTGTTTTCGAGGGACATTCAAAAACTCAACATTCTGAGGTGCTGAGATTGCAGATAACCGCTGTCCAGATTATTTTAACCTCATCTAACGGAAGTCATACGGCGATTGATCGAATCGGCACACCTTATCAGTCTTACACCAATCACAGCCATTCTCACCACATGGCGGTCCCTTTTAATATGACTCCTACCTGTACTGTCTCACACTGCTGCTTGCAAAGCTTGCCTCCACCACCACAGCCTCCACCTTTCTGCTTCAGGGTCCCATCATTGCTCTAGATTCAATCTGAAATTCGTGTCTTTCTTTCAGCCCACTCTGCAGGGGGGTTTGCATTGCACTCCCTGTTTTTAGCTCAACATGCTGCTGGCTAATCCAGGGAGCATCTTAAGAGTGGAGCTTTCAACACCAAGTAAAACTGTATTAAATAAATGGTTTAATCTATGACGAGTGTTTTTCCCTCCAGATTTTTCATGTACTGTACAGTAATTGTACTACACTGCATTACCATCTAGCAGTAAGTAAATAAAAACAAATTTTACCAAAAAATTTAAATTATTAAAATTTTAAAAAGTTAAATGAATTAATGATACATTTAACCAGTTTGAAATATATGCAAACCAATGGCTGGTGGCCTTTGTCAGACATCCAATGGCACCTCTGAGAGCATCCATCTTTACAAAGTTATCTTTTAATTCTCTGTGAATTAAGGTCTTTGAATCAATATATCTATTGTAAAAGAAAAAAAGGAAAAGTCTTACAGTAAGAATCTTCCAAGATGTGATCAAGTGTGATGACTGTAGCTGTTTTATTTACTTTGCTGATTTAACTGTAAGATTCAACTTTTTGGCCACTTGCACACACCAGAACAAACTGTAAATACAACTGTATGGTATAAAGTTGTTTTAGAATACACATTATTTAATTTTTAAAAGCTGCTGCTTTTAGGCTACTTGGAATGAGAAAATGTATAACATCAATGTATAATCTTTTATGTTGTTGGTGTATTTAGTATATATGAAATGTATAGTAAGCGATAATAATCCAATACATTTTTTGGTCAAAATCACTGAATCTCTCCTCACTATCCGCTAGCTGTCCCTTCTAAACGCGCGCTGAAAAAAGATCCTGTTTCAATACACAGCCTGGCTCTGAGATTCAGCTGATAAACGCCACAACAATGCTCCAGCCAATCAGAGACAGGGAGCGTTTATGCGTGTTCACGTCAGACATAGGGGTGGGGGCGGGGGGTGGGGTGGGGTTACGTAGTGTACATAGTCGGAGCGAGAAACGTCTGGTACAAACATGGTGGAGAAGGAGAGGTGACTAAGAAACATCCAGAGAGGAGAAAGTAGTTAGAAGAACATTTAATATAAAAGAAGGACTTTGACCAAACAAGGACCCGCAGACACATCAGTGTGGTTTTCTAACGGCGGAGGGACAGATGGATACCCGTCGGACGCTGATCTGCCGGACAGGTGAGTAACATCAGCGCTGCTTCACATAAACTGTAACGTTACCTGCTGACATTCAGCTCACTGTCTAGTTAGTCAGGATATGTTGTTGTTGTGATGTTATCTGTAAAGTAGCAGAGTAGTTACTACAGCTGTTTGACGTGCTAACGTAACCTACAATGTAGCTGCTGTGTATCTGGTGTTTGTTCACTGCTTTCAAAGTGTTTACAGACATGAAGACATAAACAGGTTTGCTATCACAATAATCTCACATGAGTGCTAACCAGGCTAGCCACCTGTACTATCAGCGAAATAAATGCTGCTATCAAACTGACGCTAACTTACCGTCCCGCAGCAGACGCTTCAGACTCCGCCATGTTGGTCAGTGGTTAGGTCCGTTACCATGACAATGCGCGTCCATGAACTTCGGGGGTGGAGCCCCAGAATGAGCACAAAGGGAGATATATATACTGACAAGATGCCACGTTGCCAGGCAAGCTCTATTGAGTGGAATCATAGACTGTATCTAGAGAGTGGAATATGTCAACGCGGCCGCCATATTGGAACAGTGCATAGATAAAACATGTTTCTCAACAGATACGTCTGAATGTATTTTAACATTTCAAGACAGGTTTAATTCATGTAAGGGCGTAAATAAATAAATAAAATAAATAAACACGTGTAATTTTATTTATTACATTACAATTCAGCACCAGCAGGAAAATGGCATAAGAAACACATTGTTTTATTTGAACACTTTCATGCATGAATTATGATTTTTGTGTTTTTATTTCTCTTTAGGCATGAAAATAAATACTTGAACTTCATTTAATTTTTTTAACAAATTACATTACATTACACTATAATAACATAAATCAACTGATTTACAAACCAAAACAGTTACTGCAGATGAAGTGGTAGTGTATGTGGTGATGCTCTAGTGTTCACTGCGGAGGGTGAAATAAAACTATGCCATCAAAATCCATGAAGCTTTTGAATAGCTGACCACTGTCGTGACCAGTATACATGGAATGGTTAATAACCCTGAAGAAGAGATAGAAGATTTTAGATAACTTCCTCTGGCCGAAAATGACAGCTGCAAAGCACCGTGCGGCCTTTTGGCTCAAATCCCTCTCTCTTGAGCGTTATTGTCCACGCTTGATGACCTTTACTATCATGTGGGAATCTACAAATAAAACAAGTCCATCAAAAATTGTTAGATGACTTCAACGTTAGATTTCTTCAACAGGCAGAATTAACTAGCACTAGGCTTATGCCATTCGCGTCGTGGGAAAACTAGTCTTACAGATAAAGAGTTATAATTATGAGATAAAAAGTCATAATTATGACATAAAAAGTCAAAATATTTAGATAAAAAGTCATAATTATGAGATAAAGTCGAAATTATTAGATAAAAAGTGATAATTATTAGATAAAAAGTGATAATTATTAGATAAAAAGTCATAATTATTAGATAAAAAGTTATAATTATTAGATAAAAAGTCGAAATTATTAAATAAAAAGTTATAATTATTAGATAAAAAGTCAAAATTATTAGATAAAAAGTCATAATTATTAGATAAAAAGTTATAATTATTAGATAAAAAGTCATAATTATGAGATAAAAAGTTATAATTATTAGATAAAAAGTCACAATTATGAGATAAAAAGTCATAATTATTAGATAAAAAGTCATAATTATGCACACTTTTTATCTCATAATTTCAACTTACTTATATTATATTTTTAGACCTATTATCAACGCTAAGTTTTATGGTGGAAATAGGCTTCCATAATAAACAGATTCTCACCTGTGAAATGTTACTCCTTGTTGTCTGGTGGTTAGGTTTCTTTGGTTGGAACAACCGTAGGCAGCACAAAAGTCTGGCATCTTTGATGACAGTCTGCGGTTGAACTGTGTGAAATCAGAGTGTAATACCCCGTCCCAAGATGGCGGTGCTGTTGCGAACGTTGAGAAGCTGAAGACAGCATCTAGTCAGTATATATATCTATGAAAGGGAGGGACAGGGGTGTTTTGGTTTTCACTCACATATCAACAACTTTTCTCCTCGTTTTCCTCCACATCTCTTACTATACCTTTAACTGTTGAAGCAGCAGTCAGAGGCCGAGCAGTCAGCACATTCTGAACAGGAACTGTACAGGCACTGGACTATATATTAATACATGCTGCACTGTTACTTGTGATGGACATCATTATCATAAACAGGGTTGGGAGAGTTATTTTAAAAATGTATTCTGATACAATTTTATAGATTTCTAACTTTTATACATGTAATATTTTTTTCGACATAAATTAGATTTCAATTTAACAAATATTTCCACCAAAAATTAAATAGATGCGAGACAACAGTTGCTATGGCTAAATTAAAATACTTGTAAAGATAATAAACCTGTATACTGTCCTCTATTTTCATTTATTTTTGTGAATAACATATTGGATGTCAAGGGAGATGTTCTTACTCACACTAGAAATGATTTATTGTTGGTGTAATGCAAAAACAATGTATTTTTATGTCCTTTAAGATCATACATTCTCATCTATTTCACTTTCAAACATTGGACAACTGTGTTTGATACTTCTCTGTATTACTGACAAAAATAAAAATATACTGAAGGCTTGCAGAATAGCGGAGAATAATATCTGTGTATTTTGTGGTGATGAGGAGGATATTATGTATTTATTTTGGTATTGTCCAGTTGTTGCATCCTTTTGGTAGCAGGTGGCAATTTGGTTATCTGAAATAGCATGCTTTATCCCATCCTTATCACTAACCTCTCATTATTATTTGGGGGTCTCATGATGGATCAAACTACATTATTGAGCAGTGTTTTGTTGCTTGGTAAAGTTTAAGTATTTGATTCTCCAAAAAAGCTGGTTTTGAGGTCCATATTATTTCTCAACTATTACTATTTGCTATACTATTACTTAATTATGAGAGTTAGAGAAAAACACTAAGGCATAAATAAATGGGAAACCTTGACAATGTCAAAAGTGTGGACTACAGAGCTGTGATTATTTTATGATATCATAACTTAGTATTATCAGGCTCTTTCAATCTGGCTGTAGAATAACATTTAATTTGAATTGCTGCACACGTTATTTGTGTTTGTACTACAATTACACATTACATACATTACATACTGTAGTCAGCATGTATGTGCATGTATGTATGTATGTTTGTATATATGTGTATATATGTATATGAAGGGTATGTTTGTTATATGTACTGCATATGTATGTTATATTTATATAAAATATGGTGCATTGAATTGGACAAAGGTATGTATTACTCATGAATTCAATGTTTAATTTCCTAAAAGGACATTGTGACTTTTTGTCTCTCAAAAATGACAGTGTTATTTTAATGAAGGGATTAGTGTTCTTGTTTTCACCACAGCAGCACACATGAAGTATTACAGAATATCTTTCCTCTGTGCTTCTGTAGTAATAAACAAGCTGAGCTCTGCAGTCAAAATGTTACCTCAGGATGGAAATATGATCCAGGCTGACAGAAATCACTGCTTCTTTGTGGCATCCAGACAGATAGTATCAAATGAATTCAACACTCTGTCTGGGACTTGTTTAGCTGCTGTTCTTAACAACAATTCACCACAAATCATTACAGCATATACAGCACTTCATCTGCACCCCATCCCACTTTGAAAAATACAATTTTTATGCTCAGTCCATTTCCTAATATGTCAGTCTTTACCTGAAACCGTGGCATCAGACAAATTACTGGTGTTGTCCATTTGTTTAATGGATGATGTCATTGTCCAGTAACAGAGTTTTGCAGTTTGTGCTCCTAAAGTATCTGAGCCATGTACTCACTTTAAATGTCCAGTATTTTCATACCAAAAGGGTTTGACTTCATTAGGAAATGAGGTGGTTCACGTGAACTCACATAAAGTTTCTGTGACATAAATATCCAAAGTCTGAACATTTTTCTTTTTTTCTTTTTCAAAAACCCAATGATGGATTCCCTTTTAGAAATGTGGGATGCCTGTTGGAGCCAACTTCAGACTGATCTTAATATTAGATCTATTTCATACAGGGTGTTCATTTCCCATGAGGTTTATGACAATGGACTCCATTATCTTTAGATTAAATCTAAATTGAAGCTACCTTCACTTATATTTAAGCTGAAAGATGTAGTGAATCACATTTGTTAGTACTTTTTGCTGTTCTAAAACAAGAATGAATTAATTTTGTAGAAATGCTGCAGAAAATATAATAATAATAAGAAGAATAATAAGAACAATTATTATTGAAGCCAATCCATAAGTGCCTTAAACCTGCATTATTTCTAGTGACCATCAGGGGACGACTCTACTGGCTCCAAAATAGAAATCTTATTTTCTATGGGAAAATTACCTCACTCTCTTAATTTATTACCTCAGTAAACATTATGGTCTCAATTGCTAGTTTCAAGTCTTCTTCAATAACGCATGATGTTCATTTTGTAGATTATGGTCCCATTTAATTTAACTTTGATGTTAAAGCAAAGAATGCTTTAAGGCCTGACTATTGTTACACTTGTTATTGACAAGTCACTACCACAATGATAATGTAACCATGATGTACTCCTTCAGCAAAAGATGTAATATTCTGTCTCTTCAACTCTCCTTGTCTGTATTCAATATAAATTACATTTATATAAAGCTAAATACACTGTCGCACATGAAGTTGGAATAAAATATTTTTTAACTCTTTCCATGAAATGTGATTCATTCTTGACAGATAAAGTGCATATCTTCTCAAAACTTTATTAATCAATCTCTTCCAAACATATCACAAAGAAAATTTAAATATAATAAACAGAGGTTTGTGCCTGAAAACTAAATTATTCCAACTTTATGGGCGACAGTGTAGTTTTCTCAATTAGGTTTAACTAACAAACATAATTGCTACCTTCTTGTTCACACGCAATGTTTTATTTATATTTTATTATATATATATATATATATATATATATATATATATATATATATATATATATATATATATATATATATATATATGTCATATAAATAAATGAAATGCCACATTTACTGAAGTCAGATGTGGTGGAATAACACATGAGAGACTGAGTCCAGTGTGTGCTTAGATTTAGGCAAAAGCACTTTGGTTAATGTAAGTGATAAATGGTGTTTCCACTTCATCTTTTCCTAACCGTAACCAACTGCTGTCAGTGTCTAAACATACTCATACAAATGTACATTAAAATGGTAACAATGCTGTACAGATACTGTCCTGCAAGATCAGATATTTTGGTGGAAAAAACAAATAAAAGATATACTGAACATTTTACTGATGGAAAATAATAATAATAATAATAATAATACATGTATTTTCTGTTGTAATAATACCTAAATGTAATTTATAAGAGGCAGGGGTGTATTGCCATAATGCTGTGATCACAGAAGTAGTCGGAGAGAACAGATTGGAGATTAACTATGCAGATACCAGCCAACTATGTCTCTCAGAATTGAAACCATTCAGCCCCCCCCCCCCCCCCCCCCCCCACCACACACACACACACACACACACACACACAGACTATGGGGACTCGCTAATGCATTTTGTTTTTAGCCAACAGAGAGAGGCAAACAAGGAAGATATTTAAATCTTTCTACAGTTTTTCAGCTTTTCACTGACTTTAGTCTCAAAACAGTAGTGTGAATAGAGGCCATTTAATGTAAGAACAGCATATTTAAATACAAAGATTACTTTTTTGTAGTGCTCCTGATGGGGAGACCAGAAGAGTGTCACAAAATAGCCTTCAGCTCACATCAGGCCTGAAGGGTTCTCCAAAGCTCTTACTATATAGCTAAGTAGAATCCTGTTCAGAAAGGTCATCATTACAGCCCTCTCACAGAGCTCTTCTATCGTTCAGCCTGCCCTGGACACCTTCACACAGTGGCAGCTCCAAAAAGCACAGACAAAAAACAAAAACAACAACCAAAAGAAAAAAAGATTTCATCCATGTATGTTTGCCAGCTTCACTGTTCCTCGAAACTTTTTACCAAAGTTAAGTTCATCAGCTGCTTTTTATTTTGATTTATTTCAAGATAGCCACTCACAACTTATTTTTAAGGTTTCATACACAGTTCGTAGTACTTAAACTACCTACATTTAAGTAGCAATCGTGATAGTAAATCTGAACTGCTTAATCGTTTATTACATTTATCTTTTTGTTTGTCTTGTTATTTGAATGTAGTTTTTTATTTGGACCTGGAGTTTGTGTATCTGTAAATCTTTGTGTCTTCTTATGCAACAGCTGATGAATCACTGCGTCTCAGTAGAGCATGGAAGACAAATGCTGCCTTGGTAAAGTTTTCTTTAAGGTCAGCTGGTCCTTCATTGTCTATGATGCAAAAACAACTAGAATAACAGCCCTAATTTGATTATCTAAGCACATGGTCTGAAGTGTGGCACTTTCCCACTGATCCAGTTGTCAGGACTGTGCACCGTGGTGCTGTCCAAGGTGCTGATCCTGCTGCTGGCAGCAACAAGGAGCTGTATAGAGCTCTTTCCTTCTTTAGCTTAATTACTGTTTTCACTTCATTTATTTTCATGTGATCCCCATCCCATCTTTGATGTAGCAGGAATATATATGATATCTGTTGGCTTGGTCTTGTCAGACACCCTCAACCTTTGGTTAAATAATTAGACAATTTCATCTGTTATTACTGCGATTAGTTAATTCTGATAATATTATGAGTAACCATTCTGATGTTTTTTTTATTTGATGTATGCAATAATAATCTTTCACACTACAGTCATTTCTTTCCATGTGTGTAACAAGCAGTATGTACACATGTTGTACACCCACCTATGTAGGCACATACTATTATCTTGATACCCTTAACCCCTTGGCACCCTTAAAATAATAGTGAAATACTGCACCATTGACTTCAGACCAGGTTTTTGTTGGTCAAACACACAATGACTTACCACTGCTTCAAGATGCTTCAACAATACATTTGACTACGCCTCACATGTTCATGGGAGGCGCATTTGATGTTTAAACAATGTGGGAGCGCTGGATGGGAAAACGACAACTGCATTGATCTTAAACTTTCGACATGCTTGTTTACTATCTTAGTGTAGCCTGTTAGTGTGCTCACATTGGCTTAAAGTCCGTGTAAAGTAAGAATAAATGTGTGTTCTGAGTTTGACATACCACAGGAAAGTGTGTTGTTAACCACCCTGCCAAATTTGAATGATTTAAAAAATCACCAAATATATGAAATTAGGCTTCAAAGTTGTGTAAAAATCAGCCTCTTTCTCTGCTCCCAAACGCTGTGGGAGTATCCGCTGAGTTCACTGAAACCCCGCCCCCTACCAAGTGTCACCTGTCAATCCAGTACTTTACACTACTGACATGGACCAGAAACATGGACGCTACATCTGAGAGCTTTCTGCTGCTAACTCAGCTGCTAGCTCGGCGGCTAACTCAGCTGTTAGCTCAGCAGCTAACCCAGCTAACTGGTTAACTGTAGACTGTAGTAGTAGTAGTGTGCTGAATGTGTTTATACTCTACAGCAGCAGTAAATCCTGAACACAGAAATGTTGAAACACAGTTTGGGAAGCCTAGCTCCACAATTCAAATCTAAATGGTTGAAATGCTTTTTACACATTTTTTAGAAATACATTTATGACCTATTTAATGTGTTCAGAAGAAAATGTCTGAATTCACTTTACACAGTCTTTAATAGCATTAAACCAACAGGATGATGGGGATGTCAGTAGTGTTTAGTACTGGACAAATGGAAAACCTGACTTGATGAAGAAGACAGATGAAAAGCAAAGGAATCTCCAAAGTGATTGCAATTCACCCTAGTTATCTGTACTAAATTGTTATGACATGACAACACATTCAATATTTGTCAATATGTCACTCTAAACCACAAATGAAAAAATCAAATAAAAATTTCCAAATTTTCATCTCATCACTTTTTCAGTGAACACATCATCCTTAAAACTCATAAGTAGTGTGCATCTAGGACTAACCACAGTACTAATAACACATTTTCTAAACCTCCTTGATAAGTTGAACTCACTCACTGCCAATGTAACCAGAATAAACTCTTCATCTGCTACTCTAACTGACAACATGAATTTGAGTAGTCTTTTTGAATTTACCAGACAATTCATCGGGGGGAATGGAAATGATTTCACAGAGTAGAATTCACTGGAAATATTAGGTTTGCCTCAGGATACTGAAACTCACATTGGGAAAAAAAAAGTTGTTCTAGTGATGTAGAATTGGTATGTACGGAAGCGTATTGCATTTACTTGAATAAAAAAAAACAACAGTTTTTTCTGAGTAATTTATTTTTTGGTCTGTTTTTCGAGGTAATTATTTCTGTTTTTCTGACCAATCTTTTTTCCTGTTTTTCTGGCTATTTTTTCCCTGTTTTTCGGGGTAATTATTTTTCTGTTTTTCGTGATAATTATTTTTCTGTTTTTCCTGGTAATTTTTTTCTCTGAATTATCGAGATACTTCCAAATCTCGCAAGAACATCCAACCTGCAAGTGACTCCCATCTATGGTGACTCCTGCTCCGCACTTTCTACCGGTCAATTAGGGTAAGGCATGTGATTAGTTACACACAGGGTATGATATGTTATGTTACTTGTTATGTTTTAGACTTTATCCTTCTATTGTAAGCCTATTGCTCAATGTAGCAGGGAAGGAATAGACCATAGACTGTATATAAAAGAGGAATAGACAAACTTTTCTATGGGCATGATTTCAGTTTAATTAAGCTAATTAAAGCTAATTAAGCTAACAGTTTTGTTTCCATCATGTTGGACATTGTTTCTTTTATCAAAAATGAATCGCCTTTCTTTCATTATATTGGCTTGGCACAAATAAAACAAGCCCTTCGTAATAATGTTAGGTTATATGCTAATCGTATACGCTAACACTCTAGAGACATAACATGATAATACAAACAGAAGTTGTTTAACATGGGGGAACGTACATGTATGTAAACAAACAGAACGTTGCCAGTAGACTAATCACTATATTGACACCATTGTCGGACCATGACAAGTGACTCCTTTGCTATTTCCTATGTATTTAATACATGCACACTGAGGATCCTGCATGAAACGGCCATGCACATAATTGTTTGTGTAGGCCCATATGTTAAATAAAACAATTTAAAATTTACAACGTTTTTGCACCTGCTTACTGGTAAAGTACAGTTACTCATACCCTATGTTGCAAAGCCCCACTCTCGATTTTATTGACTTTTTGAAAAGTAATCATAGTAATAACAATAACACTACTAATACAAGCCCAGTCTAAGCTGCTGAGTTTAGTCTTCTGTACTATCAGAGTGATGCTATTGTTTATGAATAACCAGTGAAGGCTTTCATCACAAAAGGACACTACACAAATCTATTTTGTTGGTGATTTGAGCATATTCAAGTGGTCAACTTTCAAATGATTACATATTGACAGAGTGTTTATAGGTCAATAGTCAAGACATGAAACATCCATTTCAAACAAAATAATTTTACGCTTTCATATAATTCCACAATATTGTGATACAATTGGCCTTGACAGTTTTAAACATGTTAACTGTTGGTGCAACAAATATTTATATAGATTCTGCCTTTTTCCTAAATGTTTGCAGTGCCAGCAATGGCTACATCCTCCATCCTCCAAATACATCCTCCACATCCAGCCTCCCACAAGATGATGGTCTGTGGATATTTCTTTGCAACAGAGGTGTTCCTGAGGAGAGTATTCAGAAAATGCAGCAGGTCATGTAAGTCACAGCTTCAAAAGCTGTTTTTGTACTGTCTCATACTGTCCATTGTGTTATTATCTACATTTGGCATTTATAATTGGTTGTCCTGGAATTTAGCACAGAAGTAAATCGTCTTGGAGACAATAAAGTTTAAGCTGTGTCATGTTTGATGTATACTTTTTGTTTTTATTGCAGATTGACAGCTCGGTAGTTGGAGAATTAGATGATGCCACTATGGCTGCTTACATTCCAGCCTATGGTGACAGGATTGCCACAAGGCGTTTCCATATGGAAAAACAGAGAAAAGGTGGAGACAATACAAAAAGACTGTCCTTATTTAAAAAACTTTTAAAAAAAATGGGCACAATGAGCAACAAAGACAGCGATCAAGGTTTGGAGGAGGAGAATACAGTGCAACCAACAAATATGCATCTAAAAGTAATAGGAGAGCCTGGAAGACAACCAGAAAAATAGAAATTGGGTGGATACGTGACAACAAACAAGTCAGAAAACGTAGTGGTGGAGGAACCAGAGTTCTTGATATGAACAAGAATGCCACTAAAACTGAGATTCTGTCTAAAGCTAAAAAACTGTTTTTCCCTAATGAAAATTCAACAATGGGAAAGTGGGAAGAGTTCAGCCACGATATAGTTGACTTCCAGGAAGCACAAGTTGATGAGGATGTCAGTGTGGGAGAATACTACGAGACACACAAATTGGGGTTGTTAAGATTTTATTTGTTCACAAAGACCCTGACCGGTGAAGATGACCCAGAGGAAGGAGCTGATATACAGACAGATGAGCAACATGAAAACACAGCCGAATTTGGACAGGATGAACACACAATGGAAGAGGTCAAGCAGCTGACAACAGAAAGACATAACAGTGAAAATCAAATACACACAGTCCAAGATGATGAGCAAAACACTGCCACAGTGTCAGCTGTTGTCTCTACTGCAACTGTTCAGATTATTGATCTTACATCTCTGTATAATACATCAGAGGTCATTTTTGGTCCTTTGACAGGTGGGCCGTTTTTAGGTGATCTTGATGATACACTCATACATGAGCCAATCCTTGCAATAGAAAAGGAACAAATAAACACCCCTACCTGCACCTCAACTCCTATTGATGCTGAGACAGCTTCTGCTAGTCTGCCAAGTCCTGCTGGTGAACTTTTGCATGTGACAGTGAAACTTCACAGAGTGACTCTCTTAGATGAACTAATTGCTTAGTTCAAGGATGAAGCAATGATGAACTACTCTGTGAAATACAGCTTCATTGATGAAATGGGGGCAGATGCTGATGGTGTGTCCAGGGATGTATATGCTGCCGTCTGGACAGAATTCCTTGACTGTGCAGCAGAAAGTGCAGATGTGTGGGTGCCATCGCTATCCCCAAAATGGCAAGAGGAAGAATGGAAGTCTGCTGGCAGGATATTGGCCAAGGGACTGAAAGACCATGGGTATTTTCCTTCTCGGCTGGCACAAGCCTTTACAGCAGCAGTTATATTTGGTGAACACTCTGTTTCACCTGATTTACTGTTTGACTCCCTGATGTTGTATCTTAGTCAGTCTGAGCGTCTCTTGTCCACTGCTTTGCAAGAGGCTGTTGTCGGCGATGACGAGGAAGAGCTTCTTGATCTTATGGATCGCATGGGAGTAAGAACAGTACCAACAAAAGATAACTTCAGAGTCATGCTTGTCCAGGTCGCCCACAAGCAAATGATCCAGCACCCAAAATATGCACTGGATAATATTTCAGAGGTTGCAGGACCAATACTGAGAAAGTTTTTCCCAAGTGTAGAGGATATGAAGAAGCTGTATGAGGACATTAAACCAACAACACGGAAGGTGATTAAGATGATAACATCTTCTCCAGCTAATTCAGCAGAGAACCAGAGTTTGCGATTTTTACATCAGTACATAAGGGGGTTGGATGAAATAGGTCTCCGGAAGCTGATGAGATTTCTGACTGGGTCTGATGGCATCTGTGTGAAAGAAATTCAAGTCACATTCACCTCTTTGGAAGGGCTAGCGCGGCGTCCAATTGCCCATACTTGTGGCCCAACTGTGGAGCTGCCATCAACTTACAACAGCTACCCTGAGCTTCGAGCAGAAATGGAGGCTATATTGTCCAGCAACTCCTATGCATGGACATTGCATAGGAGTGGCTAAGTGATTTATGAACACATACACATTTTTCTCTTCCCCATGGGTGCCAGCGATGTAGGTTTAGACTGTGTGAATGTGGGATAGAGCATGTAAGGAGAAAATGTGATTAGCTCTGGTGCTGTGTGATTAGTGCAAAATGATTTCAGATTTCAGATTCAGATTTTTTTATTATATCAAGAAAAATGTACTTCCTTTGCTTTAAGACACTTTTTGTTATCAGAGCACGTAAGGAGAATATGTGACTAGCTCAGGGCCTGTGTGATAAGCACAGATTGATTTTTTTATTTTGGAAATATTATTTCTGTCATACCAAGAAACAGTTAACAATTTACTTTGATTTAAGACACTTTTGTTATCAGTCTAGGATGACAATGTTTGGACATTAAAAATACTTTTGTTATATTTTCACTGTTAAATCATAATAGTGATAGAATTTGAATCTCTATCTCATGTCAGATGTTAATACTCACAGTGTTTGTGAAACTGCTCATTACATTACTTTGAGGTGTTTTTTTTACAACTAGAATCACAGGTTGCTGTCTTGTTTTGTAAAACTGTCTTTAAACAGATTGTGTCTTTGCTGTTGAGTCATGTAGTTCAGGAGTCCTGCTCTGTGAGGCATGATATGTTTCCACCCACAATCATAAAATTGGACATGTTCCTTTTGTTATGAGGTGCTTGTATTGTGAAATGTTAGAGTTTTCAAATACGCATAAACTCAAGGAAAGATGCACGCCCTAATAAAAGATAATTATATGCTTCATTTACTGAAAGATTATTGACAACTGCATTTCAACATAAATTTATACAGTGACATTTCATTCAAATACATAAGCATAGTTGATCTGATCTATTTATATGTTTAGGAGATGACATGATAATCACCAACTAATTTTAGATGCACACATATTCACCAAATTTTGTTACATGTAATTGTTTGGCTGCAAATGACATACAGTAACTTCTTGAGAGAAACAAAAAAACAGGAAGGTATATTTCCTCAATGCTACAATAAACAATGACAAAATAAAATCAAAAGAGAAAAAAGGTTTCACTGCTCGGTATTAACAGTCTGTAAGAGCTACATTTGAGCATACACACCTTAAGGTCAAGATATTATAACCTGTTTAATTTATAATTGATAATGACTGTCCTTTGTAGGCTGGTCTTTTTACAATGTACCCAAGATTTTCCATTTTTTCAACAACATGTAACATGTGATGTGATATTTCATTGCCGGCACTTATTTTGATATGTAATTTTTCCATAATGAATAGAAAGAGGATATACAATGCACAAAGAGATTTCCATTAGTAAAGTTCACAGTTTTTTACTGTTTAAACACAATACCCATTGTAGCCCAAGCTCTAAAATGATACTCTTTTAATATTAAAGCTATCCCTTTAAAATAATTCATTGGAAAGTTATTAAAATCTTTAAAACAATTCATTTTATTTTAAAACAAATAAATAATTCATTCAAGACAAGATGCACTAAAAACTGTTAAAAGTGTTTCTAAAAGCTGTTTAAAATTGAGAACTATGTACATTGTGGCTGTGTCTCAATTCCGACCCAACTGCGAGGCTGCATCCTCGAAGTACGCGGCCTTTGCAGCCTTCGAAGGATGCAGCCTTCTGAGGAACCTCCGAAGGCTGCATCAACCGTTGTTAAATGAGACGGTCTAGCCTTCGAGGCATTTCCTGGTTGCGTCACCAGCTGTTCCCGACCATAAGACGAGAAAGACGCCACGACCGAAAAGACGGTGAAAAAGCTGACAAAATTATAAGAGAGAAGAAAGGAGAAGAATAAAGGAAAGGAGAAGAAAGAAGGAAAACACACAAGAAAGAAAGAAAGAAAGAAGGAAGAAGAAAGAAGGAAAACACACAAGAGAAAGAATAATAAAATAATAATAATCTGTAAATAGTTATTCCTGATGTAATTTTTGTAAATAGTTAAATATTTCATCACTTGATAATAAAAGAAAATATTTAATCCCTTGTTCTTCCTGAACAGTAGCACTTTATGCCGTTTGTTGTTAACCCTGTTATAAATTGTACTTAAGTTGTAAATACTAAATGGAATAGACAACGTGTAACAATTGACAATATTTTTTATTTTATAACATTAACATAAAATCACCACTTCTTTTTGGCCTGGTGGGGCTGGACCTTCCCCTCCATGCCCATCTTTTCCAGTATTGTTCTAAACACAGAGGGAAGCAAGAGAAAAGGTAAACACAGGGATGCTATGTTAACAGACAAAAGGGTTCTAATATAGCAAAAAATTATCATAATAATGAAGTATAACATATAATAGTGACAATCCCAAACGTAGCTCTTTATTAAAATCTAAATTTGTTCATCTTAGTCTATATATATATATATATATATATATATATATGTGTATATATATGTATATATATATATATATATATTTATATATATATATATAAAAATAAGTCAAGTAATAAAATATAAGTAATTACTAAAAGTATAAAAGTATAAGTAGTAATAAGTACAAATAATTAAATAAAACAAACCAATACTTACACTTGAATGAAAAGTCTTCACCTGTTGGTGTCGCCATTGTTGTGTTTTCGCGGCACTGAACAGCGCCGCGCAAAGGATCTTGGGATCTGGGAGGCCGCGAAGGATAGTAGCGATGCATCCTCGAAAAAGAGGGAAAAGAAGGCCGCATTTCAAGGCTGCATTTGAAGGAGTCTTCGAATTGGGACAGCCTTCGCGCGGCGTTGTGACGTAATCGGCCTCTAAATGCGTACTTCGTGGATGCAGCCTCGCAATTAGGACCAGATTGGGACACAGCCAAAGGAAGAAACACAACCAACACTATGTTTTCCAAGCAGCAGTGAAGGGCTCAGTATGACAGGATCCCCAATTAGCAAATCGGTGAACCCCCTGAGCCCAGGTGATCGGGCCTTATTTCCGTTTTCCTGTCACCACTTCCTGTTTACGAAAAATAACATCTCGCACTTGTCTCCTCATGTGCTGTTGAATACAGAGATCAAATCTGTTGTCATCCGCTGGGTAAGAGATAAAAAATAATCTTCTAAATGAAGTAATATTAAGTCTTGATGATGTTAAACAGTTGCTGATCGCCATGCTATTAAATCTAAACCTTGTAGAGCAGCGT
Source organism: Scomber japonicus (assembly GCF_027409825.1). Taxonomy (NCBI): domain Eukaryota; kingdom Metazoa; phylum Chordata; class Actinopteri; order Scombriformes; family Scombridae; genus Scomber; species Scomber japonicus. The sequence goes on along the minus strand of NC_070580.1, from coordinate 1,450,599 downwards.
GAGAGACAGGATGAATTTTCGCGGGTCTGCCAAGATGAAATGCTGTAAGCTCATTTATACATTGACTCAGCAGTGAGTGAGAACACTGTAAAACCTGTTAAGTTGTCTATAAGGCAGCTGATATTTATGTTAAGTTGATTGTAAGGCAGTTGATATTTATGTTAATTGGCGCTGATAGCTATGAAGAAGTGCTAATGGTGCTAGCAGTCTGAGACTGTGTTTTGTGATGCTAATGGCCTGTTAGCTTGGGCCTAGCCACTTAGCTGGTATGATTATCTGGTGTCCTGTGCAATAGAGATACCAATTACTTTGGTTATTGTTTACAAGAGATGATGTTGAGACTATTTGATTTATGTTTATTTTATGTTCATAGTGAATGAAGAGGTTAATATTTAGTGCATTCTCTCACTATTAAGGCCGATTCACACCCTACGGTGAAGCCGGATACGGGCGCTTTCGTCCGGTCCCGGAGGTGGTTTCGTCCGTCAGTAGGTCCGTAGCCAGAGAGCTTAGCAATCCGTAGTGCTCCGGGCGAAACGGAGCAATACCACCGGAAATCGCGGTGGCAGTATAGAGTCAAGTTCCAACCATTCGCGAAAATCGACGAAGAAGAGAGACATTTGGACATTTAAAAATGGCGCTAAATGTAGAAGAACAGATATGCGAACTCGTACGAGGATATATCCCTCTATATGACGCAATGGTACCCGGTCATCGAGACAAGCAGCGCGTGGCTGAGAGTTCACGTCAACCACCGAAACACCTCGACAAACTTTAATGTAAGTCTCTTTTATATCTGCTTTTATATCTACTTTATATCTATAGCTTTTTGCCTGACATTGCACATCATCTACTTAGGAGGGCATTGCTCCTACATACTTTGGCCTATAATCAAATGTCTGACCTCTTTGGAAAGCTGTGACACAGAGGTGTCAGCAGAGACCATCAGGATAACTGTGTGATGTACTGACACAGGACCACAGAGGCTAGAATATAGTTTTTTCTTCCTCTGAACCTCTGATCTGACCACATATCAGCCCTCTAAGTCATATAAAGTGACCTAGAAACACAACTGAGCCCTAGCACCAGGTCTTGTGAAGCTGGGTGCAAAATTAGATCAATATAGCATGAAATATGAGTGGGCATATGAGACCGGTACTGGGTCTACCTATGCATAAGTGGTTAAATATGGTAAAACTTGACTCCCCTACCAAATCGACCCAAATATATTTCAGTTTTTGTAAACCATATGTCTCACTCATGAAAATATAGTATAAACAACGCATTTTGTGTTGGAGTATAGAGTTAATGATATATTTTGTACTTCTATAGACTCAAGATGAGGAGGAGATGATGATGGAGGAGGAGGTGGAGGAGGAAGGTGTTGCACTGTCGGCAGCGCATGGGTCCTCGTCGTCACCGCCACCACCACCACCAATTGATGTGAGAACCCCCCCCCCCCCCGGCCCTTCTCAGAGCCCCCAGCCTGGTGCCTCAAAGAGAAGGAGGAGAACTGCCGAGCTGGATCCAGTCGATACAGCATTGCTAGAGAGACTGGAGGAGTTGTGGCATGAGGGTAAAAGTGTGTATAGCACATTTACTGGTTATCTGAACAGTTTTCTTCAGGACCTCCCTCCAAATGATGCGAAGAAGCTGATGAAAGACATTCAGACGCTGATGCTCACATATGGATAATCTCCATTTTAATTACATAATATAGATGTCAAATGTTCTATTGTTCATCATCTATATAGACCCCAGAATGTATTACTTGTACTGTTTTTTAAGTGCCTTTGCTTCTGTTGCTGTTGGCTACTGTTGCACTTTAGTGCTATAAATAAAGAAATTA